>NW_004955403.1:31789061-32028820 GCF_000276665.1 Chinchilla lanigera | reverse complement strand
ATATATATAAGACTAACATAGATAAGAAAGAGCTAGAATGCATGAAACAGATTCAAAGTGATATCCAGGAAATTAAAACTTCCATTGCAAGCTGGCAGAATCTCTTAAATGAATCTGAAGATAGAATTTCAGATCTTGAAGACAGCATTGCAGCTAAAGATTACAAAAGGAAAGGTCTCTTAAAACTAACAAGGAACCAGAAGATATTGATTCAACAGCTGCAAGATGATGCGAAAGAAATAATGCTACTAATAGGTGTCAGTGAAACAGCAGGAGGAAACACAAATGACATAAAAAGAATACTTGCAGAAGTAATAGCAGAAATTTCCCAAGCATGGAAAAAAATCTGACATACAAGTAAGTGAGGCATAAAGACCTCCAACTAGCCCTAATCAAAATAAAACTACATCCAGACATATAATAATCAAGATCTCAGAAATCCAGCAAAAGAACAGAATATTAAAAGGCATTAGACAGCCGGGAATATAGCTAAGCAGCACAAGTGCCTGCCTGGTAAGTGCAAGGTCCTGAGTTCGACTCCCCATACAAAAATAAAGACATTAGAGAAAGGAAACAGATCATCAATAAAGAAAATCCCATTAGAATCACTGCAGATTTCTCAGCACAAATCATCCAGTCGAGAAGAGCTTGGAGACAGGTAATTCCAGGCCCTGAGACAAAACAGCTTCCAACCTAGATTGATGTATCCTTCAAAACTTGCCTTCAAATGCAATGGAGAAATAAAATATTTCCATGACAAAGAACAACTGAAGAACTTATAAGTGCCAAACCAACCCTACAAAGAGTACTGAAAGATATTCTAGAAAGAGATAAAAGTGACCACAATTTGAAGAATAGGAACAGGAAGGAACCACAAAGCAGAGCAAGTAATTAAACAGAGAGAAAAAGTAGGAAACCAACAGCAAGTAAATAACATCACAAAGATAAGCTAACACATATCACTTATATCCATTAACGTAAATGGCCTCAATTCACCAATCCAAAGAAGCAGACTGGCAAAGTGGATTATGAAAGAAAATCCAACAATATGCTGTATATGAGAACCACATTTAACTCAAAAGGAAATTCATACTGAAAGTTAAAGGATGGAAAATAATTCTCCATGGAACAGACATCCAGAAAAAAGCAGGGATAGCTATTCTGTTTGTAGACAATGTCAACTTCAAACCAAGAATGTTCAAAAGAGATTAAAAAAAGGTCACTACGTACTTGTTAGGGGAAAACTGCAAGAGGAAGAGACTAAAAACACAAACATGAATGAAATATGGGAGTACCCAACTATATAAGACAAACCTTAATAGAAATGAAAAACCAGTAACTAATAACACTATTATAATGGGGACCTAAACATCCCATTGACACAAAGAAATAGATCAGCTAGACAAAAAAAATCATTAAAGAAATAACAGATCTCAACCAAATCTCTGCACAAATGGACTTAGTAGACATTTATAGAGTGTTCCACCCAACAACAAAATAAACATTCTTCTCAGCTGCACATGGGACATTCTCTAAAATAGACCACCTTCTAGCCCATAGCGCATGCTTAACTAAATGCAAAAGAACTGAAATTATCCCATACATATTATCTGACCATAGTGCAATGAAATTGGAAATTAATGACAAAAGGAAGCACAAAACTTCTACAAAAACATGGAAATGAAATAATAACCTCCTGAACAATGAATGGGTCATAGATGAAATTAAAGAAGAAATTAAGCAATACCCACAAACAAAGGAAAATGTTAATACAACTGACCAGAGTCTGTGGGATGCACTGAAAGCAGTCCTTAGAGGGAAATTTATAGTGACAAACTCACATATCAGGTAAACAGAAAAGGAACAAATAAATACCCTAATGCTGTACCTCAAACTTTTGGAAAAAGAAGAGCAAGTCAAGCCCAAAGCCCAAAGAAGAAAGGAAATTATAAAGATCAGGGAAGAAACAAATGCAACTGGTATAAGGAAATAACTACAAAACTTAATGAATCCAAGAGTTGGTTCCTTGAAAGAATAAATGAAATTGATAAATCCCTAGCAACTTATCAAAAAAGGAAGAAAAAACACAAATTCATGCACTAAGGAATTAAGAGGATAAAATCACTACAGATCCTATGGAAATCCAAAAGATTATCAATACCTACTTTGAAAATATTCACTCCAACAGAATAGAAAAAAAACAAAAGAAATGGACAGATCCCAAGATATGTACAAGTTATCAAAGTTGAATCAAGAAGATATAAAAATCCTGAATAATACAATATCGATGAGATTGAAAACATGATTAAAAACTTACCAACAAAGAAAAAGCCAAGATCCTGATGGATTCACAAAAGAATTCTACAAGAAATTCAGAGATTTAATGCCAATACTCCTCAAACTTTTCAATGGAATTGAACAGGAAGGAATTCTCCCTAACTCATTTCTAGAGGCAAGTATTATACTGATACCAAACCAGAGAAAGACCCAACCAAGAAATAGTATTTCAGACCAATCTCCCTAAAGAACATAGCTGCAAAGATACTCAGTAAAATACTAGCAAAAAGAATGCAGCAAATCATCAAGAAAATCATACACCATCACTAAGTGGGATTCATCCCAAGAATGCAAAGATGGTTCAATATACACAAATCAATTAATGTAATATATCTTATCAATAGATCCAAAGACAAATATCACATGATCATCTCAATAGATGCAGAAAAAGCTTTTGACAAAGTCCAACACTCATTCATGATAAAACCCCTACAGAAAATTGGAATAGATGGTCTTTACCTCAATCTGATCAAAGCCATCTATGATAAAACCAACAACCAACATCATACTACATGGACAAAAACTGAAAGCTTTCACTTTAAATTTAGGAACAAAACAAAGATGTCCATTGTCATCACTCCTACTCAACTTAGTTCTGAAAGCATTAGCCAGAGCAATTAGACAAGAAAAAGAAATAAAAGGAATAATGATAGGAAAGGAAGAAATAAAATCATCATTATTTGCAGATAACATGATACTCTACATGGATATGCTTAAAACTCCACCAAAAGACTCCTAGAATCAATAAACAAATTCAGTATCATAGCTGCATACAAAGTCAACACACAAAAATCAATACCATTTTATACCAACAACAAACAGTGAGAGAGAAATTAGGGAAACTATACTTTTCACAATAGCATCCAAAAACTGAAATACTTAGCAATCAATCTAACAAAAGAAGTAAAAGACCTATACAGTGAAAATTATAGTACTCTGAAAAAAGAGATCAAAGAGGATTTCAGAAAATGGAAAGATATTCCTTGCTCATGGATAGGAAGAATCAACATTGTGAAAACGGTCATACTCCCAAAATTATTGTGTAGATTCAAAGCAAATTCAATCAAAATATCCTTAGTATACCTCACAGATCTAGAGAGAACATTCCTAAAATTAATCTGGAACCAGAAGAGACCTAGAAGAGCAGAAACATTTCCAAGTTAACAAAGGCAAGGGAGGAGGCATCACAATCCCTGACTTGAAATTATTCTACAAAGCTACTGTGATAAAATCAGCATGATATTGGCAAAAACAGACATGAAGATGAATGGAACAGACTGGAAGATGCAGTCACAACCACAAACACACTCAGCCACCTTATCTTTGACAAACAGGTCAAACATGTTCACTGGAAGAAAGCCTGTTTAATAAATGGTGCTCGAAAAACTGGCTTTACACATTCCCAACACTAAAACCAGACCCACATCTATCACTGTGTACTAAACTAAGGACAAAATGGATCAAAATCTAACATTAAATCAGAAGCATTAAATCTACTGGAGGAGAAAGTAGGCAGAATTCTTGAAGACATAGGTGTATGAAGATTTAATGAACAAAAATAAACCTGTGGGGGAAATGATTCAAGGAATTAACAACTGGGATCTCATCTTATTTAAAAGTTTTTACACATCTAAGGATATCACCAGCAGAGTAAAAAGAAAACCCACAAATTAGGAAAAAATTTTAAGGACTTCTATCTCGAATATATAAGTGTTGGACTTCACATCCAACTCTGTCCAGGGTGAACAGATTCCCCAAACTAGGTGCCCACAGATGTATAAGAAATGTCAGAAAAATATCAAACCGAGAAAGCCAAAATCCTGTGATCAGCTGCTAGCAGCCTCTAGGACTGACTGACTCCTGATTGCCATTTTCAGTAACATTTTATTCAGAATCCACCCAGGAGGCAGCAGAGGAATTTGAGAATAACAACTGTTTTAGCAAGGATAATATAACTCAATTATCATAGGTATGTGACCTGACCAGTAAGCCATCATATTATCTTCCTTAGCCCATATCTCAGCAAAGCATCTTGTGTTCTCCCCAGGGCTTACAATGCGTATGCTAGACTTCCTCCAGAATCCAAAAATCATGACTTGGTCAGGCCTTAGGCAACACACAAAATAGTAACTAAAGAATGTCCTTCTCTACATACAAGGACTTAAAACACATCAGGCCCCCCAAATTTAAAGGCCCAATCCAAAAATGGGCACCTGAGATGAATACACACTCCTCAGATAAAGATATGCAAATGGTTAATCAATACATGAAAAAATATTCAACACCATTGTCATTCAGGAAATGCAAGTTAAAACAACACTGATATTCCATCACACCCCAGGAAGAATGACTATCATCAAAAAAATCAACCAATATCTAATGCTGGAGAGGCTGTGGGAAAAAAGTAACGCTTCTCCTCTGTTGGTGGGAGTGTAAACTGGTGCAACCACTGTGGAAATCAGTGTGGAGATTCCTCAGTAAACTAGGTTTAGAGGTGCCATTCAACCAGGCTATTCCCCGTCTGGGTATTTTTCCAGAAAAACTAAAAACATTATACCACAATGATATATGTGTACCCAAGATATAGCAGCACAATTTGTAATAGCTAAATCGTGGAAATCACCCATATGCCCATCATCTGAGGAATGGATAAAAAAGCTGTGATATTTTTATATAATGGAGTATTACTCAGCTATAAAGAAAGATAAGCTCAGGGCTTTTATAAGTAAATGGTCACCACTACAGAACATGCTGATAAGTGAAAAAATAAGACTCACTTGTACTCTGGTTTCTCTTCAGATTGTATAAATCTTTCACATTTTAAGTAAGACTCACTTGCGTAAATATCATATTGTGTCCCTAGTATAAGAAGCTGAAATAGTAAGTGAAATCTAAAAGGTATAATAGATCATGAGAAAGAGAAAGAAACTACTTAAAAGGAAAGAATGACTGGGACAAGGGAAAGGAATAAATAAAGAAAAAAGGGAAATATATATATGTACTACTAATTTCTATTACTATCTAAAAAGGAACAGTTTTTATTTAATTATTTGATTATTCTCACATGTCTGTATTTCTTTATATGAGTAACCAATATGAAGATAGTTGTATGTGGGGCTGGGGATTTAGCTCAGTGGCAAAGTGCCTGCCTGGCAAGCACAAGGTCGTGAGTTCCGTTCCCGGTACCAGAGAAAAACCAAAAACCAAACACACACACACACACACACACACACACACACACACACAGATAGTAGTATGTAATATAGCAACCATTAATTTCTTTTCACCCTGTCTGAAATTCTGTATTGTTTTTATGTTGTTTCTTTGATGTCTGTGTGTTTGTTAATATGTTATGGTCCTTTTATCTCTAAACGTAAAATTTTTAAAATACATATGGAGGAAATTATAGAGATACAAAAATGAATGAATATTTTTTTCTAGATTTTATTATGCTTGAGGCATTTGTTATTGAACTCTATAAATTATTTTATTTCACTTCTGTTTGATGAAACAATAATTTTTGTATCAAATTTATATTCACTACATTATTTTTTTCTTTAAAATGGCCAAAACTGTATAGATTTTGGCCCCTCAGTACCTACACTCACCCTGAAAAGGACATTAGAGGGTTTTAAGGTTATTCACACTCTTTTTATACATATACTTTCATTGTTGAGTATTTTGCGTATTTTAATTTTTATTAAAAAAATTACTAAAACATTGAAGAGTTTATAAATTGGAGATACAATTCATTTATAGATTTGAAGCCTCCACACTGAAAAATCTCTAATTCTTCCCAAATTTATTCAATGAAATTAAGAGTCAATGCAGTTTTAATGGAAAAAATCAATTTTTCAAAGATACATCCACTGATATATATAGGAACCTGTGAAATGATTTGAAAAGACAAATGTAAAACAAATCAAAAATGACCAATACATACTTAAAGACACAATAGAGGAAGTCACCTTCTACTCAATATCAGTATTTAATATGAATCTATATTAATTAAAACATAGTACCTGCATAAAAATATTTCATAGGTCAATGGACTCAAATAAAGCTAGAGCATAGATCAGAATTGGCGTATTGGATACATGGGGAAGCCTGAGTTTTTAATAAATATTAGTAAAATTAGGAGGTTGTCTTTGTTTTTTTTTTGTTGTTGTTGTTTTTGTTTTTTGGTTTTTCTCCGGTACCAGGAACCAAACTCACGTCCTTGCGAGGAGGTTGTCTTTGTGACATCCTTGGAGAAAAGATTAACAAACAAACAGCACAAGCTACAAAGGTCAATATACATTGAAATGTATTAAAGTTCTATTAATGAAGGGACTGCAGAAAGACTGTAAGAAGATAAGACACATTATGAGTAGATATTTGCAAAATGCTCAAGCAAAAAGTGAAGAAGCCATTAATTTTTTTTTACAAAGAAGCAGCTGCAAATTTTGAAAACACATTAAATGCTCGAAAGAAAACAAGTTTCATTTAGATATGGAAAAATAGGAATTATAATTTCCTGCTGTGTAAATGTATTTTTGTTTAGATTTCTTGGCATGCAGTATAGAGTTACCAATACTGCTGAATACACACCCTAAGCTCCCTTGGTTATGTGCATGCTTGTGTTCAGTGATTTCCCTGCGTCCCCTCAGATGACTTCTGTGATAACATTTTCATTACCTTCAATCAGATCATAGTTCAAATCCAAAACCTTATTGCTGATCTGATGGATGCTAGTAGTTTTGCCTAAAGATAAATGAGGATTACCATTGCCATCTTAGCTTTACTTAAAAAAATTACTGACTCTGCTAGAAGTACTTTTTTGAGTCATACTTAGACTATTTCTGAGATTATAATTTGACAACTTAAAAAAAGCACTAATAAATACTAGAAACATCTGAAGAAGCATAAAACTTACAAGGAGGCCAGATGATGAATATTCTAAAAGCAGAATTAAGCAGAAAACCATTACTGATTAGACCATGTGACTGAAATGTGTTACAGCTATGAATTTACTGAAAACAGGTGGATTATTTTTGCATAGAATAATTTTTAGTTGCTGTTAGCTGCTCTACCATATATGTATATATGTATATATATATATATCTAAATATATATAGAGATATATACATATATATCTCTATATATACCAAGCTAAGCTGGGGAAAATCACATAACTGAACAGCTCTATTTTTAAGTGGTTGTTTAAAACTGTAAAGTTAGATTTCCCTCAATATAATATTTTTGCCTCAAAATTGTTGATTATTTTTATTATATTCAAGATAAAAAAAATCTATTTTAAAAGACAAGACATATAGGAAGATTTAAAATAGATGTCCAGACAAAATAAAATTATAGAAATTCACTAAATCACAAAAGGATTTTACAAGTAAGTACACAAATGGGTATAAGGGAAAACTGAGAAGTTTGATCAAATAACTGGGTGTGTTAGTACATGGGTCCCTCAGAGTCTCACTGGAAGTCTACGAAATACCTCTGGGTTTGGTTCTCTGACCAAGAATCAAAACCAGACCTTGAAAGTGCTAAATCCTAACTACATTTACTGCCAGTTTCTTTTCTGCCCAGTCATACATCTGAGGCTTCTTCCACCTAAAGGGGTAAAGTAAGGGAAAAGATCAAAAACTGGAATCTTTCACTGCACTTTCAGTCACCTAATGTATCTGCTTTTATCTAGCCTTAGACTGTAGCTCCTGTTAGTGACTGTCAGTTACCATACACCCAGAAGTGAAGTGTCATCTCACAATAGTAAGTAAGCCTAGGTACTCTCCAAATTCAAAGGATCAGAGGGCTTAATAAAAAAGGGCATAAAGCTTGAGAGTTTAGGAGAAGCCATCCCCAACTTTCAGGGCTTTGTGAAAAGGTCAAGTGCTCCAAAGTGGGGAGTCAGTGGTTCCTTTTCTGTGTTCCCCAAGGGTTCTTAGGGTCCTCAGATATCTCATGGTTTCTCTTCATAATTCCAACCATTGACCATCAAATGGAAAATGTGGGGAATCACAAGGAACTTGATGAAGGATGGCAAATAGTAAAAAGTAGGTGGGAGGAACATAAGCAAATGAGATTATGTCCTAGAAGAACGAATTTGGGGAGATCTAAAGTTTTATGAGAAAAGGCCAGTGAAATTCTTAACAAAAATCATGTAAATAAAAAAGAAGCAGATAGAAGGAGATTATAGCGAACAGGAAGTCACTCAGGTGGGAAGATTTTATAGAGGTACCGGAACATTTTCTGAGTATATTCTCAATATCAGATATTACTGTTTGCTGATATTTTCCTCTGCAAGGTATTTTTAATGAATTACATAGTTGTGTCTATCATAACATATAGAAAGTGATTTTTGTGTCCTTCTTTTAATTTTATCTTCCCAGACAATTCTCTAAAAATTGTTTTTCAAGCATGCAAGTTTTTCTGATTCAAAGGATCCATCATCATTGTGCACTGAACGTCATGGTCCATGATCATGTTGTTGGGTATTTATTCCAATTGCAATTTAATACAGGAAATTTTTCATGGAAGTAATGAAGAGTAACTTTCAGACCCCAAATAAATCTTTGGCAAAAAAGGCCATACATGTTCCTGGAGCGGGCAAGGAAATGCAACCTCTCACTCCCCAAAACGATTACTCCCCAAAGAAAAAATAGAGAAAAGAAAAACAGCAAGAAAGGTTAACAACACTTTGGAGAGGTTGTCACAATTGGATTAACAGACATTTTGGACTCAGCCAACTGGCTGGCCACCCAGTATAAGGGTGACTACTTATAATCTCCACAGTGACAGAGACCAGAGAATAAAGTTGCTGGTTATAAGATCAAACTGCTCAAATATATAACAGTGTAAAAGAAGATTGTTATGATTTTGTTTATTGTGACTGACACCACCAAAGACACACATGAGAAAAACAAACAACATCCCCTGAAAAAGATCAAAACTGGAGTACTCACCATATTGAAAAAGATATACTTCAAAATCATTGTCACTAAAACAACTAATTCACATGAACACTTTCTTTTTTCAATCAAAATTTAGGAAAAAATCCCCACAAAGATAAAATTCTACCACTCACCTGACCAGAGTCCATAGACAGAGACCAGGAAGAAAGCACAGGCTAAGAATCCATACCGATGCCAGCTTAGCCTGAGTCCAGGGTCCCTGTCATAGTTTCTGAAGGGAGCAATTTATTCTCTTGCTTTGTCATGATTGCCAAAACTGTAGGAAAGTTTTAAACCTCTGAGGTTTTGGTAACTTTAGCCTATGAAGTCAACTAACAACAGACAGAATAGCAGAGAAATATAATCAATTTTATTTTGTGCTTAAAAATAGAAATCATACAAGCAGTATAAGACTCAAAGAAGGATAGGGCAGTTGAAATTTATATACAGATAAACAAAAGGAACAAATAGGAGATTAAGATTGATAAAGCAATAGGAGATTGAGTTTCTGAGAGGCAAGAGCTGGTTGAGGTCATGAAAGAGTGGTAGGTAGATAGACAAATGAAATCTCTTGGGTAACAGATACCTGAGGGAACCTGTCTAGGACAGGTGTCAGGCCCTCAATCTCTTCTTCCTATTGAATGAACATTTCTAGGCAGAAAGGAATATCAGCTACATCTCTTTATATTCACTAACTGCATCTAATGCAGATTTTTCTTGCAGATATAAATTTTTACAGAACATCAGCTTTTTCAGAATTAATCCTAAATCTGCAGAAATCTGCAACTTCTCAGACTAGCCATTTTGAAATATACCAAAAAAATATACAGAGACCCAAAGCTATTTTTGACTTCTTTTAAGAAATGTCATTTAAGTTCTTTGTCCATTTTAAATCAGTTTAATTGATTTTTGCCACTGAGGTGTGTGAGTTTCTAAAATCTTCTATTAATGACACTATATAAGTGGGTTAAAATTTTACTCTCTCATTTCATCAGTGGCGTTTCCACTCTATTGATTGTTTCCTTTGTTACGCAGAAGAATTTTTTTATTAATTTAGGCCCATTTGTTTATTCTTGCCTTTGTTGTTTGAGATTTTGGTGTGATATCCAAATAAATCATTATCAAAGCCAGTATCAAGATTCTCTTCTATATTTTCTTTGAGAATTATTATCATTTCAGGGCTTACTTTCATGTCTTAATGAATTTGAGTAGGTTTTTGAGTATGGTGTAAAGAAAAGAGTCCAATTTCATTATTTAACAAGTTTTTCCAGCACCTTTCCCTGAAAGTGCATTACTTTTTCCTTTGTGTTTATTGGTGCTCTTGTTAAAATCTAGTTGGCAGTATATTTTTATGTTTACTTCTGAACTCTCTATACAGTTTTTAGACAATAGCATACTGTTTTGAGTAGTATAGCTTAATATAGTATAAATTAAAATCAAGAAGTATGTGCTTAACTTTGTTTTTCTTTCTCAAAGTTTCTTTGACTATTTGGGAATATTTATAATTTAAAAACTAGTAAAAGGATTTTAAGAATGACAAAGTTCACAAAGCCTACTAAATTCTAATAAAACTGAGTTGAAATAGTCTCCTCAGAGGTTTTTATAATGTTTAGGAAAATTTAGTCTACAAAAGACTATAGCAAATTATGTATCAGTTTACTCAAATTATCAAGATTTCAAAAATGGAAAGTCAGACTGAATATCAGTTCAAAAGTCAGATTTGTCTTTTCCTTTGGCCATAGTCCAAAACCAACTTGAAGTGTAGGAACAAACTGTGCTGCATAGGTAAAAAACTAAGACAGGTAAATGGAAAAGTGGAGCACATACTACCTGGAGTAGTTCCACACTTCCCTCCTGCAGAAGCTTTCTGACAGAGCTTTAAGCCCATTTCAAATTTCCAAGCATGCATATAAATCAGACTTTGCAACTCTTTGCAGAGTAAACCAAGAAACAAATTTTTTAGTACCCATGGGAGCTAAAATGTCTTTCTACGCTTCCCTTTCCTCACCCCAGCATCCTTGGTTTTCTAGCAGCCTGACAGTACTTATGAATAACAGTACGAGGCTGATTAATTTGCATTTCTTAAGCTGTAGAACTGCTGTCTGAGCAATCTCCTGGAAAATGAATGTAAATTCCACAAAGAAAAAATTCCATGCTTAGTTTTTTGTAAACTCATTTGATGGGTTTGGAGAGAATTTAAGAGAAACTATTTTTGGTTAAAAAAAAGCAAGAACGTAGTCCATGTAATCTGCTTCCCATAATGTTTTTTATTACGTGCATTCATCAATGAAAAAGTTGAGATAAGCTTTGCAGAAGTGTGGTACTATAATTATAAGGTGTAGGGAAGGACTGAAGGAAGGAAAAGAGGGAAGAAAGGAGAAAGGGAGGACGGAAGAAGGCAGAGTCCGGAGGGAAGGAGGGAAAAGAAGGAAAGGAGAAAGAGAATCAATCTGAAATGTATTATGCAGAATAACTAGGTACTTAGTACACATCCTTAAAAATACAAACTATACTTGATGGAAAACATCAAATACACAAAGCAAAACAGAAATAAGCACTATACTTGCCTCATACCTTTGTATCTTTGTATGCATAATTCCAACTAGTATGGCAAACAAGGTGGAGATCGAAAGATTAAGGAAATACTTTTAAATGTGAGAAAAATTTAATGCTCAAGAGGCTTACTTCAGATTAAAGAAGATCAAATATGCAGGAGGGGACGAAGCTACTTCTAAAAATGTTAGCTTACATAATAACAAAACAAAAGTGTTTTGTTTTGAAATTCTGTAGTATTGTTTTCCTTTTTGCTCTTTAAAACAAAATTTTAAAAAAGAAAAGTATGCTGCTTTAATACATTAATTAATAAAAAGAGAGACACAAACAAATTCACCAAAAAAAGAAAAGGAAACAAATAAAGGTTTTCTTTAGCTTTTTGCAGTATGTGGAGTGCAACTGATCTTTAATGTTTCATCCATTTTCATTTATTCTAAATATCAGCAATTTTACATATGCAACTATAATAGAACATATAAATGAAATATATCTGGGAAGCTCAGAGCAAATACATGGAAAGTATACTGCATTGCTAAAAATCACCCATAAGGACTGAATATTAGAGCCACTAGATGTCAGTATCTGATAATTCTCTGAAAAAGACTACACTACTGTTTCATTTCTCTCTGCGACAGGTTTTCTGTTCAGCCATTTTCTCTCATTGTAAAAAAGGTAAACAAGAAATTTTAAGCTGCTTAAAATACTCATATCACATGTAAGGAGATATGTGACTCATTTGGAGTAACTATTTTTTAATTATGAGTTTAATGATTTGAAAAGGAATAAAACTATCAGTGTGTGTGTATATATTTGTGTGTGCAATGTGTCATACATATATATGCATATGTATATGCACACATACAGTACAAATTGCTATCCCACCAGAAAAAAGACTTAAAAATATTTTTACCTTATAAAGTCCCCCATAAGTGTTTCTTGCCTCTTTAACAGGAAGTATTTCATCTCTATTTCACAAAATAGAAAAAAAGATTTTTGAAGTTTTCTGTTTTTACTCTATTGAAAGAATAATCCTTTTCACATGTTAGGCAGAAATTTTTAGGTATTGCCATTCCTCTGCCGGTCTATTCATTCCTTAAGGACTGGAAGACTATGTTGCTTATCATGTGCATGAGGTAAAATCAGTAAATTCATGAATGAACAAATATCTGAATCATTTAACTTATCATAGAAAAACAAGTTTCAAAGCAAGTCATGTCTTTTAAGTTGAGTCATGAGTCCTAAAGAAGGTATGCTGGAGAATATACATCATTAAATTTTCTTATAATGTACTGTATCACCATATAAGAATCAGGAAATTGTAGCATAGCTTTTCTCCAGTATCATTCTCCTTCAACATTCACATATGGAATGCAAAGCTTCAATAAAGTGGGAGGGAGGGAAGAGAGAAATTTTGTCTTTGGCACAACTGTGATGGACCCAATCAATTTGGATCTACAGAAGCTTTCTCCTTACAGTCGAGGAAATACTACACATCTATGTATGTGTAGGGGGCAGGTGTAGATGGAACTAGGGACTGTACACAAAGGTCTTAAAGTTAGTTATGCAGTGATTTTCTGTTGTGAACTGGCTACAGTTTGGCTGTGTTTATCATTCTGGTCTTTGCTGTGAGATCACTCCTTCAATCTCAAATCTAAAATAAGGCTTCTTTTCTCTATAGACCATAAAATCTATTCACTTAACAAAAATCTATTCATCCCAACTCTTTGTGAGGCAGTCTGCCAGTTACTGAAGGAGATACAAAGGTTCATTCAAGTTCCTGCTCTAAAGGCTTAAAATGAAACATCTAAATAAGTTGCAGCATTTTATACTCTTAATGTTTCATAATTTACTAGTAATATCAACCCATATACCACAATTAGAGGACATTGACACATCTTGCAAAAATATTCTCATTGGTATATTTAACATACTGAGAAATCAAATCTTATTCTCTTAGACAAAGTAATTGAAATTCTTAGAAGAAATGATTCACTCCAGGCTATGGAATGAGATAAATTATATAACCATTTTCACTAGCATGTTGCTATTATTCTGTTGAAAGCCCCATAAAATCTTGATTGAAACTAATTTGTCAAGCAATTGTTACAATAGCAAATCTGAATCCATGAATGTGTTTTCATTCAGTGTCACAGTTAATATGAACTGCCGCAGGATGGCACCACCGAATGTTAAATGGAAGAGATTTTATTTCAGCTTATCTCAGAATGTATAGATTCCTTTCTTGGTTTTACCTCAAATCTATTAAATGGAAGCATTTCCATTTTAGCCATTTCCTGTCTTAATCTATTCACTCTTTAGTACACACATTACAGGGATGATGAACAAGAGATCCGGTGTGTCTATGTTCACATGGACATTTTCTCCCTTTTGCTGGTGAATGGAGTTCTGGCAGGAGCAGATCTGTCAGTCAGGCAGAGGGAACAGATGGTTTGAGAAAAGTTCCATGTACAGGCAGCACTAAAGATCTGTACAGAGAACATATTCAGCAGAATTCTCATCCTCAATCTGCCTTCACATTGTATTTATGATTTTGTGAAAAAGTCTAGTTTTTTTAACTGCATGTTCAGTTGAAATACTTTGTTTTCATCCTAATCAAAGGATACATTTTTGTGTGTGCCATAAGAAAAAAAAATCACAGACATCTGGGCTTACATATGGAATCATAAAAGAAGAACTTTGTAACCTGAACTTTATTCTTTGATTTTGAATATTTGAAAGCATAACATATATAAGGATGATATGTATACATGCATAATTATACACTCATTATTTAATAAATTGGAAATGAGATACCAGTTTTAAAATGAGTGAAATAAAACAAAACATTTGTAAAAATTTTAACTTCCTTTAAATTTGAAGATAAATAACTCATCAACTTATTGTTTACTAAGCTAGAAAAACCAACTCCATTGATCAGGGATTCATCTGAAGACAGAGCACAGAACAATTTTTATTTTATCCATGTGCTTCAGAAAATCTCAGACAGTGGTATTTTTTAGAAGAAATAATTATGTGCACTTATAGGAAAATAGTGTTGACATGTATAATTAATATTTTCTGTGTGTATGTTAGTGTGGTACTGGTGATTGAACTCAAAGCTTTGTGCTTACTAGGTAAGCACTCTACCACTGAGCTACACCCTAGCCCTACTTAATATTTCTTAAAGTTAGTTATCTCCTGAAAGTAAAAACATTTCAAAATATTATTTTAACTAACTCACTGACCTCCAGTTTAGTACATAGGGCTGCCACAGAATAAGGGCATGACATTTCAGAAAAATAAGCCTATTGATAACTACTGCAAGTTTGTCTCATAGATAGGCTTTCATAGACATTAAAAACTAAAAAAGCAAAGTAAAAAATGATTTCCAAAGCTACCAAGCCACATCTTTATAATTTGCACCTGATGATGAGTATCTTTTGTCTAAAACAAATGTAAAGAGTGAGATAGAGAAGGGAAATGATGAAATGCCATTTATCTTCATGGTTGCTACTCTGTTCCATTTTTTTGGGTAATTTATGTGGTGCTGACAACGAGGAACAAGGAGGAATAATACTGTAGTCAGTTGAACACTGGGTCCAGATATAGAATTAACTGCATCCCCCACATTTATCTGTTGAAGCTCCAACCCCTCAAGTGACTGTATTAAAGACAAAGCTTATAAGGAGGTAATTAATGTTAAATGATGCCAGGCATGGTGGCAAATGCCTGTAATCCCAGCACTTGGGAAGCTGAGGCAGGAGGATCGTTGCGAGTTCAAGACCAGCCTGGGCTACAAAGTGAGCTCAAGGCCAATCTGAACTGCATAGTGAGACCCTGTCTCAAAATGACAAAAAAAAAAAAAAAAAAGGTTAAATGAAGTCATAAAAGTTGAACCACAGCTCCATAGAAATGAGCCCTAAATAGAACCAGAACTTTCTGTGTGCCACAGGACAACACAGAAAGAATGGGACTGGCTTCACAACCAGGAAAAGAGTCCTCAGAATCCAACATGTTCACCTTCCAATGTAGACTGCCAGTCTCAGAACCATGAGAGAAATGTCTGTGGTGAGACCACCTAGTCTGTCATATTTTGTTATGGTGGTCCTTTTATATATACCCTGAATCTATGAATGGGATCCTATCCGAAACAGAATCTTCATGCACGTAATTAAGAATCTGAAGAGGAAATAATTCTGAACTAGGTGGGCCTAATTCAAAAGGTAAGTGTTCTAGGAAGAGAAGGACTGAGGACACAGAGAATACATGTAAGATTGAGACAAAGATTAATGTGACACATGTAAAAGCCAATGAATATCAAGAATGCTGACAGTCACAGAAGCTATCAAGAAGCGTGTAGGAAATTATTTTCAAAGTCTCCTGAAATAAGTAACATCGCTAAACTTTGTTTTGAGACTTCTGTTCTCTCAAAAGTATTTTTGATGTCCCAAGCCATGAAGTTAATTTGTTTTATCACTTTTAGAAATCTAATAATGTGCCCATTCTTTAACTAACTCATCAACTGGGCATTATTGCACATATTTTTAAATGAAAATTTGTTTGTAAATAATGACCAAAAAGGAATGACAAAAGGTTTTCCGTCTTCTTCATAGTCAGTTACTATTACCCCATCTCTGACTTCAACACCTGTTTCTCTGTGTTACAGATTTCTTATAATTGGTATCAAATGTATGGAGTCTTCTTTACAAGCTTCTTTCATTTATATAATGTTTTCCTTCTTTTATTTTTAAAATAAATTTTAAAATAAATTTTAAAAATATATAATGCTTTTGAGATTCATCAGTGCCTCTACATACATTGTTAGGTTGCTCTTCATTCTGGTAAGTAGTGTTTCATTGAATGGATATACCATAATTGTTTCAACATTCACCAAGTTAAAGGGCATTTTGCTTTTCTGTAATTCTTGGCAATAATGAATAAGTATCTAGCAATATTCATGTTCATATATTTATGTAGTCAAATTTTCTCATTTTTCTTGTGCATATATAGCTAGAAGTAGAATTAATGAGGGACATGTTTAAATTTTTAAGGACTTACCAGATTCTTTTCCAAAGCAGCTCCTCTATTTTACAGACCAAATCAGTATTGTATGAGATTTATAATCTTTCCACAACTGTTTCAATACCTGCTATTATCTTTTTCAAAAAAAATTATAGCCACCTCATTATTGGTATATTGACACCTCAGAGATTTAAACTAGCAGTTCCAATGTGGCTAATAATTTTGTGCATGGTTCTTTATGCTTAGTACCACTACCTAGAGTTTTCAGTGAACTATTTATAGATTTTGCATATGTTTTTATTGAATTTCATGTCCTTTGACATTTGTGCATAGTTTAGCTGGTTCACAGATGCGAGGTTTCACAAGGCGGTGTCCAATTGTTGATCAGATTGTGATCTCATCTGGAGCCTCAACTGCAGCTCCATCTACTTCCAAGCTCTTTCGCATTATTGGGACAATTCATTTTCTCACTACTCTAACTTTAATGATCTTGTTTTTTTCACTGTAGGCTTGGAGCAATCCACAGTTCTCTGTTAACTACAAAACAAACTCGTGCCAGACTGGTAAAGATATATATAGGATTTTTATATTTTATTACCAATATTCCTGTGAAGGGTCCGATCCTGTTAATTTTATGGTAATTTTTTTTTTTTTTTTTTTTTGGTTTTTGGTTTTTCTCCGTTACCGGGAACCGAACTCACGACCTTGCGCTTGCCAGGCAGGCGCTTTGCCGCTGAGCCAAATCCCCAGCCCCAGTAATTTTGTTCTTTATCTCATCAATATTCTTAATATTGTTTTTACTTTAAACTTTGCTGTTTTAAGATACCATATCCAAGAAAATCCAAAATTCATAAAATTTTTCTTAGACTGTGTAATGTCTTGGATACAGTTGTACCATCTTTCTGTTTGTGGAGGAAATTAATCTATCCAAAAACACATTTTCTTACATTTTCAGGAAAATAATAATCTTGATTGGTTCATAGAAACAAATTTTATATATATAAAATGTATATATATATATATATATACATATATATATACATTCACACACAATATTCAAGGTTTTCTAAAAAAATGGTCTAGATATGTTTTAATATGCTGCTTGCATAGTTCAGGAAGATAAAGTGGATGAGTTCTTATGATGTTTCACACTTTTGTTACTGGATTATAAAATAAGAAACAAAAATCTTAATGGGCAGGGTGTCTACTACATGCCTATAATCCCCGCATTGTGGACTAGGCTGATGCAAGAGAATTGCTGTGACTTTGAGGCCAGCCTGAACTGCATAGTGAAACTATGTCTCAAAAAAGACAAAAAGCATTCATGAGAAATTTGCTATTTATATGTGTGATATAGGCTGTTTTCACAAATTATCACAGCTTAAAGACCAATGAACTATTTCAAACCAAGACTATCATTGACAAAACTGAATCTGTTATACAATTTGATTATAAAAATGCAGTACCTCTCACTTTATCAAAAATTGCTAATGAAATTAACATAAAAATTCAAATTTTGTTTGATTCTTTTTGCTTTAACATCAAATAAATTTACTTCTTTTCATTTTCATATAAGGGTTTTTAAATGTTTTAGCTATAATGGATAGAACACTTACCATGTGATATACAATTTTCACAATTTTTTAAGAGTACAATATTAATTATAGGCACATTTTCTGCAGAAAATCTCTGAAATTTATTCATCTTGGATAACTGAACTTTATAACTGAAAAACAGCCCCTGACATGACCAGTCTACTTTGTTTTTAATCTGTGGGTTAAAGTTTAGTAACTCAGGTAAGTGAGATTGCACAGAATTTGTCTTGGGACTGCTGAGTTTGCAAGGCATAATGTGGTAACTGTTCACACATATTATTGGGTAATAAAGAATTTGTATTTTTAAAGCCAAATATTCATTTTAAGTATATTATATATATTTTTAATCTGTTTATCCATCAGTGCACATTCAAATTGTCAGTTGCAAATATGCTACAATGAACTTTTTTATTTTAAAAATAAAAGGAGGAAAACATTAACAGACAGACAACCTTTTACAAAATAGCAAAAGAACAGTACAGACAATACAGAGTTACCAACAAAGTGGTAGGAAATTAACAATGCTTGTTTATTACATATTGATATCTTCAAAGTGGTTTCTCATGAAAACAGAGACATACAACATTGATCAATCAAGGACTCATTAACAGTTTCTTTCAGCAAAGAAATAGAAGACAGTAGCTCAACTATGTTAACTATCCTGTATATACATACATACAAAATTTCTCCTTCTTTCCCTTCTCTTTTCCCACATCCCAGTTGCCCTTTACCATTGAGCGTTTTCCTATCATTTCACAATGTCTATCATTCCTCCTAGTTTAAACTAACTCTTTCGGGTTTTACACTAGTGAGACAATGCGGTGCTTGCACATGCAGGTCTGATTTATTTCACTTATAAGTATGGTCTCTAGTTGTGACCACTTACCTATAAAAACCTTGAGTTTATATTTCTTTATAGCTAAGTAATACCCCATTCTATAAAAGTATCACAATTTTCTTATCCAATCCTCAGTGGATGAACATTTGGGTTGCTTCCACAATTTAGCAATTACAAATTGTGCTGCTATGAACATAGGTGCACATATATTGCTGTGATAGGATGTTTTTAGATCTTCTGGGGAAATACCCAGAAGGTAAATAGCTGGGTTGAATGGGACCTCTAGACCTAGTTTTCTGAGGAATCTCCAAACTGATTTCCACAGTGGTTTCACCAGTCTGCATTCCCACCAGCAATGGAGAAGAGTTCCTATTTCTCCACAGCCTCGCCAGCATTTGTTATTGGTTGATTATTTAATGCTAGCCTTTCTTACTGGGGTGAGATGAAATCTCAATGTTGTTTTAATTTGCATTTCTCAAATGACTAATGATGTTGAACATTTTCTCATGTATTTATTTGCCATTTGTATCTCTTTATCTGAGAAGTGTGTATTCATCTCAGCTGCCCATTTTTGGACTGGGTCTTTAAATTTGGGAGGCTGATATTTTTTAATTCTTTATATGTTCTAGATAGAAGGGCTTTGTCTGAGGGATAGTCAGCTAAAATTTTTTCCAAGTTTGTGTGTTTTCTTTTTACTCTTGTGGTGATTTCTTTAGATGTGCAGAAACTTTCAGTAGGATGAGATCCCAGTTGTTGATTCTTTGAAATATTTCATGGGCAGTTTGGCTTTTGTTCATGAACTCTCTGCCTTCCCCTATGTCTTCAAGGTTTTAAGTGCTAGTATCCTTTCATCCCTCCAATTTCAGTTATTTTGCATAAAGACCAAAAGTGAGATTGCAGGATTGCATAAGAGTTCTATTTTGAAATTTCTGAAGAAGCTTTATATTAATTTTGAGAGTTACTGGAGATTTGTGATTTTCATATTTATGTTTATGCGGTCTTTCATAATTTTATAGGAGATGTGTCTGAGGTATATTTATTTCTGAAACAAGTATCTTTGAATGTTGATGTCTGGTATTAGTCAGTTTCTAATGCAAATCTAAAATTTATAATGCAATTTCTAATGCAAAGTGGTGGTTTTGCCCAGAATCAACATTGCCTTCCCCAACTTTCTTCCTTGCTCTTGTGGTTCATTAACTTCCTTTCCATTTCTGATTATTCTGAGTTGCACCTTCAGTATTCTCCCATCCTCAACTGTTATTTTCCTAGGTAGTATGATTTCCTTTTATTCAGTCCTTGCAAAGTCTTTGAAAATAGTATTTTTCTTAATAGAAAATGCAAATAGAAATATCCTGAGTAATAAATACCCATGAACACAAGTTCCCTTCTTTCAAGTTCCACTATTTCCTGTTTTCAAGTTCCAATTTTTTTTTGTTGTTATTTTTGTATTGAACTAAGATATCCAATACAGGAGTTACAAATAGTTTTGACATATATGTGATGCTTTGATAGTCTGCAGCTTGAAAGTATTTGATGAAGACAAACAACGACTTGTTATATGGAAGGGTCGACTGTGCATCTTCAGAAAAAAGAATAGATGTGAACAGTTTTTATATATTTCTCCTGATTAAAATGGCTAAGGAATCTATCATTGGAAATGGAAAGAAAAATTTGTTGATACTTTCCCAGTAATTTTGTATAGATAGATTTCCTCATCTAAGCAAGATACATGCTTACCTTTCCCTTAAGATACTTTCGTTCTAAATGCTAACATGAATGCACACGTTTAGACAGCCTTACAGTAAATTCATGTGCCTTTCACCTAGCCTCAGTAATCATCATGTTGCCAATTACCATTCTTTGCACATCAGAATCTGATCTAACAAATACTGAAGAACAACTTCAATGAACTATATCAGGTTTAGTCTAGAGTGAAACACTAATACATTTTAATGTACATTCTCTTTAACTTGTATGCTGGCCTGTACACACCTAAACCTCTGTATCTGTCTTTTCGTTATGATTATTTTATTCATTTTTATTTTTATCAACACAGGGTTGCACTACATAGTGATTACATCCGCCAAGAGGAGTTGGTACCTGTCATAACACACATTAATTCTTTTTTTTTCATCCAATTCCCCTGCCTTCCCACACCCTTCCCTATGTCTGTTGATCACCTTCCCTTTTGTAAAGGATTCCTCCCCATTTCCTATTATCTTTTATATTGCTTTTTATATTTTTCTTTTCTCATATGAAAGAAATCATGGGATATTTAACCTTGTGGGTCTGATTTATTTCATTAAACATTCTGATCTTCAAGATGTGTTCTTTTTAGATTAGTTGCTGCTCTGCTATGGATAGACTATGTAAGAAGATGGACCCTGGGACTTCAGTGCTTCCTGGTGGGTTCTGGTCAGAAGAGCCCGGAAGGGTTTAGCTCCCTTGTGGACCCCTCCCCCTTGGCCTTGCTTTTCTTCCATGATGACATGCCAGGAGCATCTGTTCACCATGCTCCTCTGTCCACCGTGCCCCTCTACCAGGCCATCCCGCCTTGAAGTCAGTCAAACATTCAAGGACTGAAACCTCCATAAATTGTGAGCCAAAATAAACCTCTCCTTCTTTAAATGGACAGTGATGAGTATTGTGTCTCATCCACAAGAAAATAAAGATATAAATGAATCAGTCACAATCACAAACTAGTGGAACATTATTCTCAAAAATATCACATAATGAAGTCATTTTTTCCAAAATAGTTCTCTTTTTACCTCTATTAACATCTTCATATATGCTTTTTGATACCTATTTGGACAAAAAGAGATCTTAGTAAGTACAGTGAGGTAAAAATCAAAAAATTATTCAATCAACAAACTAAACTAAGGGCAGAGTATTAGAAAGCAATCAATAAAACTTAGCATTTTCAGATATTCTGACTATGTACATAGAAAAAAGTCTACAATATAATCAAGAAGCATATTTATCAAGATTGTTTAAGATTGAAGTCAATTTTTTTAAAAGATCTAAATATAGCCAACTTTTATTGGTATAGGAATCAATAAGCATATTTGAAAATGTTAATAAACATGAAAAATATCAGAGATAAAGCATTATTGAAATGCAGACAAATATGAATTTGTGTCATGTGATACTAATTTTTTATAGCACCACAAAAATATTATTTCAACAATGATGGTGGAACAATTCCTGTATATACAGGAATAAGAAGTATTTTGTCCTTTATAATACAGAGACATGTTCATTTTAGTTGAACTTTAGATCTAAATGAAAAAGTAAAGCGATAAATCTTTCATTTAAGAAGTCATGAGAGGACAAGTTCATGTTTTTGAATATGCAAAGATTTCTAAGAGCATTAATCCAAAGTGAAAAACGAAAACGATTTGTTATTGTTGCTAAGGATGTCTGTTTATTAAGACAATACTATAGTGAAGAATAAGCAGGCAATTTCATAGACTTGAAGAAGACATTTGCAATACATATATTCCATAAAGGATTTGTATCCACAATGCCTAAGAAAAATCAATTAGAAAATAGCAGAAAACCTAACGGAAAAAATGAGTGAGTTATATAGCTACTTCATAAGAGGATATCCAAATGTTCCAGAAGTATATGAAGTAGCTACTATCTTATTATTTGGAAGGAGATGTTGTGATTTAGATCTAAGCTTGCCCCCAAAGACTCATGCTTTTGGAGAATGATTGGGAACACAAGAGGCAAATGTGCTGTTAGGAGGTGGGGCCGAGTTGGAAGAGTTGCGTCCCTGGTGTGTGACCTGGAAGGTTATATCTCCCACTCTATCCCTTCCCTTTGTCTACAGGAGCAGCTCTCCTCTGCTCAGGTCCTTCCACCACGCTGTTTGCACTTTGGAGCCAACCTACCGGAGTCTGTAACCATGAGCTAAAATCCATCTCACCTCCTTAGACTTAAGGGTTTCAGTACTGTGTGTCAGCAGGGAGAAAGTAAGTAAGACAGAGACAAAATTTTAAATCACAAATGTGATAGCAGTGCACATCTAATAGGACAGTTAAAAGAAAAAATAGTAAATAGTAGTATGTGATAAAAGTAGATTATCAGAAAACCCTGTGAAAATGTAAATTATTACAACCATATTGCAAAACTATTTGATGATTTCTGCTAAAATTTAACACCTTTGTAATCTATGACTCAGAAATTTAACTCCAGATATATCTGGAATTTTATATATATATATATATATATATACATATATATACATATATATGTATAATATTATATACACATTATATAGGAATATATATCACATAGGAATAGATATCTACACAACAAATACCTATGTTATATATAAGAATATATATGTACACAATATATCTCTCTATATATACATATCTATATGTATCTATATTATATAGTAATAGATATACACACAATATTCAAAAATCAAACAATTCAAATATGGTAATTACATCTAAATCTAAACCAAATCAAATTAAATCATAAAAGCCTGTAATTGCACAATGGAAATCTATATATAAATGAGCAAAGTAATCTACAATATTTGGAAGAGTTTGACTGTCCTAATAAAAATAATATCAGATACAAATAGTATATATGATTCTATTTGTATAGTTCATGGTTGAGGGTTGAGAATAGTGACTACCATGAAAGTTAATGCCCAAATGAGCACAAAGAGGGCTTCTGAGTAACTGGTAATCTTACACTTCGTGGTATGTTTGATTTTTGAACAGGGATCATATATGTATGATCTGTGTACACATGCACACATATGTATGTGTGTACATATATATATGTATGTATATATATATATGTATAATTCTTAAATGAAAGTGCAAAACTATGAAAACCAGACTTTCAAAATTACTGTACAAACTTCTCTTAGTCTGTATTTTCCCTGGTGAGCTAAGAATTATATCATTTGGATCCCAACTGCTTCTATATGACATCTATAACACAAAATACAGAATACCACTTCTATTGATACCAGTTTATTTCTATATACCTAAATTATAATTACAAAATAGTATGAATAAATAAATCATTTTGTGTTTAATAAGATTTATGACATTATCTTAACTTGTAGATTGAACATACCTTAAGTTAAAATATTTCTTCTTCTTTTAACTTTTGAAGTTTAAACTCAATTTAATAAGACCTATAGTGTCTTAACATACCACAAACAGCTCTGCATGGTTACTTATATAACTATTCTAGTCCCTTTTAGTATATCTTTCCTATAGCTACATACAGAAAAATTGCTATCAGCCAAATATGGTGCAAAGTGTTGGGAGTAGAGAGAGAAATACACACAGAATCTTTCGGTTTGTATCTTATTATGAGAAAACAAATATAACACAATTGCCCAGTTAATCACTTAATTTTTACTATAACAATTGCTATGAAGATGTATTACAGTGTTTTGAGCTCAGATTTAAGGGACAAAGACAACTGAAACTTATTCTGAAACTGAAAGCTTTGAATTGCCATGTAAATGATAGACACAGAGAAAAGTATTAAGCCAAGATGAAGAGATACAAGTTGAGACAGAAAATTCCTTAAAGTCAAGTGGTGAGAAAACAGAATGATAGATTTGAAGAAAAAAAGATTCTAAAGCGTCTGGAATTCCTATAAAAATCAGTAGATAATAAAGATGGAGATTTGGTGGGGGCAAAATTATGCATCATTTCATAAAAGTGTATGAAAGTGTACAGTATGTCTTCTTTCTAAGAACAAGGGAAGGCCACTCAATGGTTTTAAGCAGAGGATGGACACAATCAATGAGGTCCCACTGTAACCTGTTCTGTCTGAAGTGCAGACAACAGATTGCTGGGAAAACCACACAGGTGCACAGAAACCAGGTGTGAAGTTTTTACAGAAATTCGTGGAAGGGAAAATTGGTGTCTCATAATTAACAGTGACCATAATGCATAACAGATAATTGAGAGATATTTAGAAGGCAACACTGACCAGGCATAATTGTATTGAGAAACTGTCAAGAGTAAACAATTTCTGGAGGGTAAAGTGGCTTTATATTGGTGCAATTTATTAAGATAGGGAATCTGGGAAATTAGAGGAAAATAAAATTGACTCAGTAACTGAAGATGCCCAGGGAAGATATCAAGGAAGAGGTAAGAAGCCTGTACTGGCTACTAAGCTAACAAATCAGTTCCTCTTTCTTTCTGTGCACACAACTAACTCCATTTCTCAGGGTTTCCTGCAGTTATGTTCAACTGTGTGGCTGAGTTCAGAATAGGTTTAATCCTAGCGGACAACTGCCACACAAACCTCTCTCTTTTTTCTGACAATGAAAGGAAGAAAAGTGGGGCCCACTGAGTGAAGGCATCATTGAATGGGTATGAGCCAAACTGAGGGTCCACGGTGGTCATCCTTGGGGACAACACCGTGTGGACCAGTACTCCTGGACTTTGAAGTGGGGGAAACTAGATAATAAAACATAAGTTAGTAGAGATATAATCGCAAATGGTAGAAGGTGCAATAAGAAAAAGTTAGAAAAGTTGGAATTATGAGCCACTTTATATATCAACTGTGAAGAGAAACAACTAAGGAGACTTTTATGTAAGGGAAAGGAAGGAAGCCTGCAGATATCTTGAAGAAAAGCATGTCATTGAAGACAAAATAGCAAGTACAAGGGCTTAGAAAGTGAAGAGTTCTTAGGTTACCTAAAGAACATCAAGGAAAAGCCATGGTTCTCGGGGAAGTGTTTAGAACACTGAGAGATGGTGGGTTAAGAGAAGTGTGCGAGATCGGGTAGTATACGGCACATTTCATCTTACAAGCCATAGTGTGGGTTTGATTTCTACTTCTAAGGGAGGCACAGATTTAGGGGATTAGGTCATGACACGCTTTCCCTAACTTAATGAAAGGATTGTTTTGGCTGCTGAGTGCAGAAGAGATGAACAGAAAATGGGAGATAAGAATAGAATTAGAAAACTCTTCACTGAGATTTTCTCTGAAATTCTCTACTCCATACAACCCTTCATCATTCCTTGAGTATCTCATCATATTTCACCTCAAAAAATCCTTTTATTCTATTACTTATATTCTGTAATCAATTTGGAAGAAGCAATTGTCTGTACTGAGTATGTACACTTTTTTATCATTATTTGAAAAACTATACAACTATTCCATAGTATTTATATTGCATTGCTACTCAGTGAGGAGCTACAAAGGCCATACACAAATTAAAGGGACTTGAGCATGTGACAATTTTGGTATCTGGCAGGGAAGTTCCTGGAACCAACTGCAAGACAATGGTTTTCTTTTTTTGTTTGTTTGTTTGTTTTTTGGTTTTTCTCCTGTACCAGGAACCGAACTCACGACCTTGCGCTTGCCAGGCAGGCACTTTGCCACTGAGCTAAATCCCCAGCCCCAAGACAATGGTTTTCTATTGCTCCTCTTGCCATACAAAGATGCACATAAGCAGGTGCACCAGAGACCTAATAGCACAGAAATGCTGACGTATTTACAAATCTGATCATTTGCAGACAAGTCTTGTTAACCTCTTTTCTAGAAAAACAAGTGGTTTATTGGCAAGATCTGAAGACTCACCTTAACTGAGGTGAGTCTAGGCAATCTTGACATGTGCTTTGCTCCTGCCACACTTTGTTAGGCAAGTGCTGATATGAAGAAGTACATGGGCAGATTTGGCGTCTTACCATGTGAGCTCAAGGAAGATAAAGGGTTAAAAGAGCTTAGGCCTGGCAAAGGTGTGACTAGAATGATGGACTAAGCAAAATAGGTTAATTACTGAGAGAATTGGGGGTACAAGGTGGGAGGCCACAAAAAAATAAGAGACCAGCAGATAAAAATAATGCTGAACGAAGTAAGATGGAATGGTAACAGACGGTGACTGAAATAAAACGCTTACATTTTAGATTATACACGCTCTGCAACGATTGAAAAGTATGAGCTTTACAGATGTGAGTGGTGTCTTACTTTCTCCTCACTGAGACACAATATCTGACACCCACAACTAGTTACAGTCCATAGTGGGCTTGCTCCAACCTAGAATTGGCATGGTAGAGAAGCACAGCTGAAGATGACTGCTTACACGTCATGGTAACCAGGAAGCACAGAGAAAGAAAGGCCTGGCAGAGGAAATTACTCATGCCATGACAGCCAGGAAGGAAAGAGGGAAGGGAGAAGTTGGGAAGGAACTCTCACTCTTCTAGCACGTTCCACTTCCTAACAAGTCAACTAAAATGCTCATCTGATCCAGTTGCCTCCAGGAGCCCTGTTGCTGATCTCCTGAGGCTCTGGGAGGGACCCTGCAGATGGAAACCTCAAGTAGCTGAAGAAGTTAGGAGTCCAGCTGCTGAAGTAGAGAAAATGAATTCCTGCTCTAGAACTCACGTTTCAAAGCTTTATATGAATATCTGAAGTCTCCAGTTTGCTTAGCAGAAATCTCTTTTCTTGGTTACTATAAATACGAACATTTTATTTACATAAATCAATAGATAACCTATTCTATTAGAAAAATTTGGAAGGTGCCTGAGGTTCCATAGACATTAGATTGTGGACAGTAAAAAATGAAAGAAAAAACCTTAAGGAAAATCTTAAAATTAATTGCACTAACCTGTATAAACAGTACATGTTTAAAACATGATTTTATATGATTTCTGTCTATGACATTATTTCTGATTTACTTTGTGCCACTTACTAAGATCTAGGTGGCATGGAAAGCATGCTTATTTTAAAAACACAGATATCACTCAGGAAAATTATTGTCCTGTTGTGCTTCATTCACATGCCAAGACTGACATGCCGTGTCACTCCGGATATTGTTGCATTTTTTTTAAAGATCTGAACTCATCCCATTTCAAAAGAAGAAACAGAGAGAGATGATGGACACAGTAATCACTGTGAGCACTGTGAGTATGAATACAAGCAAATGTAGTTTATAACCACACAGAGAGGGTAACTTTGGACTGTACTTGCTGGGTCATTCAGAGTGGATCTGAGCATGAAGATAAAGTGATAGTGCTTCTAGATTATATTAAAATAATCTGCTGCACTGTTCAAGTTTTCCTTTGAGTGATGTTCATACACCTTAACATTCATTTGTTGTTTCTGAGAATCTTCTTCCTTTATGCATTAAAAATCCTGGTAGATATCATCTTTATCAGTATGACTGATGATATGTACAGATATCACAATGTATAAGCAGATGTAGGGATTTGTATGAAGATTAATATGAAATCAAAGTTTAAAATTTAAAGAAAAACAAAAAAGAAGACAATTTTTAATGCTCCTTTAGTGGAAAACACAAAATATGTAACATGTATTTGTAGTGTATCATATAGGTGAACCTTAACTAGGATGTTAAATAATAAATCAAAGTGAGGATGTCAATTTATTTGACAACTTTTCATAATCTCTGCAAGAAAATGTATTAGCACATTCAAGACATATTAAACCACTCCAAAAAAAAAAAGGGGGGGAAAAAGGAAAGGGAAAGGTAAAGCACTGCAAGGAAAGAATAAATCTGATGCTCATTTATACATAAACAGTATCTTAAGTGATACCCAGAAAAGCACCCTGCCCATCTGGTGGTGTGCTAGCTGGTGTGCTGCTCCTTTGAGGAATGGTTCAGAAATGGCCCCTAAGGGACAGAAATAATTGTTGATTCAAATACAATAAAAAGAAAACACTGAACTACTTTAGTAAAGGTTTAAAAAGACCCATCTTTAATTAGAGAAACAGTGTTGGGCAGTTAAAATGGGGTTGGGCCCTTGTCTGTCTGTCTCCAGATCCTAGGAGAAGAAAGGTTGTTATTTTTAACGTTGCAATCTTCTAGCACTGGGTATTTGCTTGTGTACCTTGAGTACAGAGCAAAAATGCCTTAATAAAGTAATACTTGTGGTCTGAGTTCTTTTTCACTGTTATTGAACAGATTGTTGCTACTTAGTCTAATGTTTTCAAAAATATTTACTTTTTAAATGCGTATCTTCCAACTATTCTGTTCTTTCCTTTCTTAGTCAAAGAATAATAGCACTTTTATTTAATAGTTGCTCATCATTTCTTCTATCTTATGTCACCATTTTTCTTTTATTTTGTTCAGTATTTCCAAAGACTGCCTATAGAAGAGTGCATAGGTTAGAAATAGAGTGATCAAGATATTATTTCATTTAATATTTTATTTTTATTAATTTATTGAGTAATGTGTAAACTATTTAAATTTCAATTTTTACAGCATGACAGAAAATGCTTAAAATGATCAAAAAGTAAGTTATTTTTGTAAGAAATCCAAAATAGACAGATCTTTACATTTGAGTAGTAGACTTTAGCCTTACTTGCCTCCACTGCCTAAAAATAATTTTATCTAAACACCTTGTAGAAAATTTTATTTTGTTTGTTTTTTTTTTTTTTTTTGGTTTTTCTCCGGTACCGGGAACCGAACTCATGACCTTGCGCTTGCCAGGCAGACGCTTTTGCCGCTGAGCTAAATCCCCAGCCCCCCTTGTAGAAAATTTTAAAAATTGCATTTTTGAGACATTACAGTTTGATTCAAATTTCATGGTGATCAGCATATTTCAGCTACTAGATTAACTTTGTCTAAGGCAAAAAAAGTAACGAGTAAAACAAAAATCAGGTTCACTTCCTCTTTAAGAAAAACTGCCATTCCTAAAATTTCACATGAAGAAATAAACTAGTTATACTTCAAGTTAAAATTGACTTCTACATTTTATTCTCAAAATCAATAATGTTCTTAGTGTTTATACCAACTCTATAATTCCCATGGTAAGTTTTTGCTTTAAAGATAAAATATGTATGTTTCCAGAAGGAAATTGACTTTCCAATTTTTAAAAATAATCATATCATAAGCATCAGATTTTTGAAAAACATATAGAGCAATCCTTCCTTTCCTGTGGTTCTATACCCATCATTTTAGTTATTGTCCACTGTGTTCCAAAAGTATTAATGGAAAATTCTAGAAGTAAACAGTTCATAATTTTTAAATCAAATTGTGCAATGCTTTTGTGCTGTTGTGTTCTATCCCTCCAAGGATGTGAATTATCTCTTTTTCCACACTGTATATGCTACCCACCACTTGGTAAGAGAGAGAGAATGCGCTCACATTCACATAACTTATGTAATGTATTGTTACAATTCTATATTATTAGTTATTACTAGTATTTTATTATGCCTACCTTATATATTAAGTATCATAGGCGTCCATGTACGGAAGAAACACAGTTTGCATAGAGTTAAGTACTATTGGTTATTTTAAATCTCCACTGGGGGTTTTTGAACATATCCTCGTGCATAAAGGAGGATTGTATAATATGAAATTTTGCTCATGTTAATGTAGCATATAATTCCTTACAATCTTGTTGCTATGCTAATAAAATTAACAAGTGCTAAGAACCACAAATATCATTTAGTAGTGTTTATACAGGGAACAGCTTTCTTATTGATTAAAAATGCCTTTTAAAACAATATATAAGGGGCTAGGGATTTAGTTCAGTGGCACAGTGCCTGCCTGGCAAGAGCAAGATCATGAGTTCAATTCTTGGTACTGGAAAAAAATAAAAATAAAAATAAAACAATATATATGCATCCCCAAAACATTGTTTATTACTGATAGATATTTCTGTTGCTATTAAAAGTATTAGAAATTTTCATGGTGCCATTCATCAGTATGGACTAACATAGTTCCTTAAATTACCATCATTTCTACTTTGAACATAAGAAATTAGATCCAAATGAAAAACCTCTAAGAAAAGTATTTCCATGTCATTGCTCTCACCTTGATATTTGCAAGTGAACCCAGAAATCTTTTTCTTTCTGAATTGCATTAGTTATTTTGTTTTTCAGTGAGTTTATGAAGCACTAAAAGAAACAAACAGCAACATTAGAAACCAGGCAAGAAAATAGCAGAAATTGTGAAAGATTATTTTCTAAATACAATGACAGGCAAAACCTTTTCTCATTCCCTCCCTGCATGACTTTCTCACATCCTCACACAGAATTTTCTTTAAATTTTCAAGGGCTAGCTCCCTTGAACTGAAATCAGACTCTTAAGGAGAAAATGTCTACTAATTTTGAAAATAATGTACACAAATAAGAAACAAAAATAAACAAAACGAAACAAAATGAAAAATGACTGCAGAAAGTAATAATAAGTACACAAAGTACACAAGAATTTTTATTACATTTTGCAAGCACTTTGTTCTACATTTCAAAAACGCCACCATCAGGCTGTTGGCACATTTATGTACAAAACAGATTAATCGTAACGCCTGCTACAAAGCACTCTGTGAAAATACAAACTCTAATACCAGAAATGAAAGCCAAAAGTGTCAACATCGTTACATAAATTTGAAAGACAGTTTTAAAAACCATCACAAACTGTAAAGACACAGAACTGAAACACTATAATATAGAATTTAAAGAAGCCCATTAATACTTTCGCTGAATATCTTTAATACTGCATTTATCAGAAATATGTTGAACCAGTAAGATTACCTAAGTGTAAAAAAAAAGCCAAACGAACTCGAAATCAATTAATTCTACAGAATGCATAATCATGCCACATATAACCCTAATATTACCCCCCTACCTACTACAAGAACTTGTAAAATTACTGATGATGCATGACCAGTAGTGGTACAAAGACTGGTTCACTCAATATATTTTATTAGAAATGCACTTACACTGAGGAAGGATTTCACAATGGTCAAATCAGTGCACGACACTACCTAGTTTTATACACTGACAAAAATGTCTTGTCAGGCTACATTGTTTTAAAAGACACTTTACAGCATTCTTGTAGCATTAGAAATAATCAAAAGAAGAGAGTCAAGGTTAAAACAACACCAAATTTGGTCCAATAATACTGATTGCTTTTTCTTTAAAATTCCTTTGATACAGGGTACTTCTTATAAATGAATATGAATGGACATTCAGTTAAAATGACTTACTTGAAATATAAACACAAATATCTCACTACACTTTCAAACAATACATTCTATAGTGGCATCTGACCACACTTTAGAAAACGCTACAGGTAAACCAACATAGATTGGAAAGCTGCAAGCAAAGCTATCATATTAATGGAAACCTTTCAAATATATCATACACATTTTAGGGATAGTTTACAGAGGTGCAATCCATTCAGACTTTTAAAGTAGGTGAAACAAGTTCTGAGGGGTTAGTGTGCTTATTTTTAATATACCACCTTCATAAAGGTAATTAATTTTCCACATTAGCATATTAAAAGCTCCAATCCAGCCACTTCGTAAATCACAGAGGTCATTCTCCAATAATCTACAGTAGTTATTTCCATTAAAATGTTGTCTATTCTACACTTTAAAAGGTAAGCCTGGTGTCACACTCTTGAAAAGGCAACTAGCCATGCATTAGCATCACCGTTTCTACATGCTCACAACAGAAATATGAGTGATCCGAGAGAAATTGTTTTTAAGTACATCAAGAAAAAAATACAATGTTAACAAAGATAAGAAGCACTTTTTAAAACCTACTCTTATAAATTTAGAAATTGCACCTTAGATTGATGAAAGCATTAACCAGGGCCTACAGGATGTGGCCACAGATCTCCAGACAAGATTTCCACATTTCAAGAGGAGTCATCGTGATACCCACTTTGTTGTTCATAATGTACAATGGTCCCTTTGAAGGTTACCTGTAGTTAAACTAGTTACCAAAATCGAAACTAAAAAGTATAAAAAGCTGTTTTCTTGTCAAAAACATAAGAAATAATGCAAAAAGTGTTATGTGTAATACATGAGAAGTGGTTAAAAATCAAAGAAATCTTTGCATTTGACGATGTTAGTATCTTCAATCTTACAGAACTATTAAATGAGTTTGAGAAATTTCTTTTAAAAAGGATGACTAAGAGCTTGTAGAAGAGATCTGATACCAATTTAACAGATTAGGAAATTAAGTGCTGAACAACAAATAATTGTATTCAGGTGATTCACGTGTCACCCTAAGTATCATTGATGAGAAGCACTTTCATTTTGTTTTTCAAAGGTTGGATGGTTGGATGGACCTTAGTTAAATACCAATGCATTCAAATTGCAGAAAGAACAGAATATTTTCTTTATGTGTATGCGTTGAGTCGCTCTTTGGAGCGAGTGGAATGGATGTCATGAAGCTCTTGCTCCTCCTTTGACTTGATGTCTTCATATTTCTGCATCCGGCATGCATCTTTTACATAGGCCCAGTTGGCAGAGAGAACCATAAGGTAGTGAACCTAAGTAAAAACCAAAAAAAAATTTACTCTAAAAGTCTATTTACTTTCTTCATGTACCCTACTGTCAGGAAAGAAATATTCAAATTATGTACTACAAGGAAAATGTGTAACTATAAAAAAGAAACCAATATTTCTGTGGCATTAGGAATGATAAAATAAATATATTCCTCAATCAAGCAATTATTAGTGTCTCTGGTTTGTCTTCTTTTGACAATAAAGTAATCTGAGATTATCTCTAATCTTTAGGTGATGTTTCCGCTACATTCTGCCTGCACTTACCATAATTTAAGATGATATATTTCATGTTCATGTATTTGTTTAATAACTCATAATCTGAAATATTGTCATATGTTTTGTGCATTATTATCGTGCATTAATAAAAGACTATGTAACATACACTAGGATCACAGAAATCCCAAAATATTTCTATGTATTTATTTCTCAAGATAATTTTCCATGCAATGAATTTTGTTGTTTCCATTAGTTGACATTTCAAAGTCCAAGACAGAAAATATACTGCATGTGGATTTTTTCTATTTATACACATTCAGAATAACCGAAATGTGATTTTGTGCAATATGGCATGTACAGAGTGTATGTTTAATCATTGTATGTAAATGTGGCTAAAATAAGGCTTACCAGGTACTCTAATTTATGTGGTATTTTCTTGCTAAAATATCAAATGCAGTGGAAAGTGCTAAGTAGTAGGTAATCAAAATATACGTCAAATAAAGGAGTGTTTTTTCATATGTCCAAAGATTTTCTTTTAATACCTGAGGAAATATGGCTTGTAAATTAGTATTAAATATACATGAATGAAACACTGAAGAGTAATTCAGGATCATTCTAGTTCAGAAGCCTGGCACATACAAGTTCCTCCAAATTCAATAAGAGCTTTATGGGGTGAAAAAGGACCTTAAGGACTTCTTGCTAATATTTCTGATGAAAACTAGATATGAAAGACATGCTTTAAACTATAGGTTCACCTTAAAAATAATCATTTTTTTCATATGTGACTCAACAAAATTTTTTATTATATATTCTCAATTAAAGAGGGAGAAATAATATAAAGAGCTGATTATTTTACTCAAAGTATAATGATACATAATTACAGGCTAATTATTTGTAATTTTATATTAATAGTAATATAAAATTCAAAATCCTAATGAATTCCCCACTTTCATTAACATTATCAATATTGAATGTTTTCATCCTTGAAATTTTTTCAAATATTGTTTCTATTTGTAATGATAATGATTAAGTTGAGCCTTGTTTTCTTCATATAAGCAATTTGTCCATTTCCCAATTTTTACTGAGAAAATACATACATTTCATATGGATTGAAGACATGAGAGATCCAAGCACTGAACTTTGAGTTCTTACCATAGCAATCACTGCTGCTCCAGCTCCAGCAAGGGCCACAATAAACAAGTGGAAGGTCATGTTGAGCTGCAATGAAAACCACAGGAACCAAAATGTGTCAGAGTTACCCACACAAGAGAATTCCCACTGTACGTTGTTGACTAATGTGAGCTTTGGGTAAATCATTTATTCAATTAAAAGACATTATTATAATATCCTTTATCCTGCAAATTATTTATAGCCTTACAATTGCATTGTCTATATAATTTCATTATAAGGATAAGGTTGAGATTGATAGTGGTGATTTTCTGTAATATTGTAGCGATATAAGGCTGTGCTATCTCTAACTTTTCAACTATTGTTGAATGGATCCCAGAACATCTGAAATATTTATAACTTGCACTCAAGTACTTAGAGCATCACTTTCATATTTGTTCTATACACTGCCTTCCCAGAACCCCTGCAGGTAAAATTATGTCTAAAGGTAGGAAGAGAAAATCCAACATAGTTTAATTATCTTATGTTCTGCACAAAACAAGATGAATGCTACAATTCTGACAAAACTGGAGAGTGCAAAGTCACTCACCTCAGTAGACTCACACATCCTCAAGAAGTTCTCCGAGACAGTGCAAATTTTCTTTTCCTCCCCAATAGTCACAATCCCTACAACACATGAGGTTACAAGTTAGCATTATAAATGTTTTTAAGAGTCTAAAGATGGAAAAAAAAAATGTTTGGTTAACCTAATCTCAGCAAGTTCCTTTTTCCTTTGATTTCTTTTTTTCTTTTTTCTTTTTTTTTTTTTAGTAGCAGGAATTGAACTCAATTCCTCATGCTTGCCAGATGGGTTCTGTGCCACTGAGCTATATCTCCAGCCCCAGCAAGTTCCTTTTTATTATTATCTTATAATAGAAAAATTCTTTAATTTTTATTGTGCCTAACAACTGTACATATAATAATTACAAGATACAGAGCCAGCCCTAAAGCAATTTAAAATCTTTTAAATTTGAATTGAACTGAATTTAGCCACCAGAATTTTCAGATTTAATGGTCGTTACCCAGTGGTTTGGTCCATGATCGTGATAGTGTAGTAATAATGATAATAATTATTCATAATTATTTTGATAACTACGCTCTAGAATCTGCTGGAGTCAGAATCTAAATTTGTTTACCTCGCACAATGCTTCTGTTAGTCTATAAAAGTGTGTTGCCCAGAGTGGTACTTCTGCTGCTGCTCATATTGATAACAAAGGTATCTGGAAAAATTGAACGTTTCCATTTCACTCCTTAAATTGATGCTAACTCCAGTTAATTTGTGAACCAATCACATTATAGTCACCTGGGTCACTCAGAGTCATGTACTGCTAGACTGCAGAACATAGCTGCTAGGTGGAGTGTGCAGAGGTTAACCTGAGGGATTGTATTTTTCAAACAATCACACAGGTGATACTTCCACAGCTCCAGGTCTCATTTTAGATGACAGAAGTAATTGTGTTCATTCTACAAGGCTTCTGAATTTTGTTGGGAGAGCTATTAAATTACTAAACACATATGTATACATGTGTGTTCACACACACACACACACACACACACACACACACACACACACACACACACAAAACAGCATCACCAGTTCTGGGAATACTAATACCTAACGTTTCAGCAGAATGCTATCCTTTGTTGACTTTTAGTATGCATACATTCTTCACTTCAGGTGTATTGTCAACTCTGCCTCTCTTACAGTGCCATTGCCATTAATTTCCACTTTGCCAATAGTTTATGGGATCTGTTTTAGCTTCAGTTTCAGTGACCCCAAAAAATCCTGCTCTCGGTATAGGAAGTATGTGGCTGGGGATATGGCTCAGCAGCACAAGCACCTGCCTGGCAAGTGCAAGGTCTTGCGTTCAATCCCCAGTACCCAAAAAAAAAAAAAAAAAAAAAAAAAAAAAGTATACGAAGTGTGGAGATCCATCTGTGAAGGCTATCCTTTCTGCCAAGATGGATATAAGAGGAAAAGGAGAGTATTCCTTATACGATTTATCTAATGAACTTCCATTATTAAGAAAGCTTTGTCATCCAGGCTCTCTTTCTCTATATTGATCACTCACAGGCTTTACTCATTCGGGCTGCATGTATTTTCTCCATTCATTTCCTTGTCCTTTTCTTCACTCACATTTACAGCCAAATTCCTAAAAATTCCTGTGCTCACGGTCTGCCTTGCCTTGCATTGCCTTTGCTTGTATACCCTCTCAAGTCATTTTTCTCCAACACTCCATGAAAATCGTCTTACAAAGGTCACCAGCGACCCCCAAGGATTAATTCTCTCTCATTTTCTTGCCAGCGAGTAGTACTAGAGGCAGAGGATCATACTCTTTACTCCCACGCCCTCTTCTTAGGTGCTACGCTCTTCTGTTTCTGTGTCTGTGCTCTGGATCGTCCTTCTCGGTATCATTGTCTTGTTTCTCATCTTTTTCTATGACCTCCTAATGTGGAGCATTTAGTCTTCAGCCATCTTTCTCCAGCTCTGAGCCCATCTAGTATGGGAGATTTTAATATTATTAACAACTTCTGTATCTTTGCCGCTATCTCATACATCTTCCCAGAAAACAGGATTGATGCAGCTAACTTCTTACCTAACAGCTCTATTTTGATTTCTAACAAGAATCTAATCATTGATAACTTCAGAATTTGACTTCTGATATTATTTGCCTGCTCCATTTCCAAACAACTTTATCATAGCCTTTGCCGTCTCTAGTATAAGTCAGTCTTCTCAGTTGCTTTGTCAAATCATAGTCCCTCTTTAGAGTCTTTCTTTCCAAACTCAACATGCAATCTATCAGGAAATTCTGTCATTTCTGTTTTCCAAATTCATCCACAATCAAGCCACTTTTCTCTACCTCCTTTTCCACTCTCCTGATCCAGGCCAGATCCCTATGATAGTTTGCTAACGACACCCAGCTTCCCCCGTTCCTCCAGTTATTCTCCACATACCAGCCACAGGGACCCTTCCATAGGTCAGATAATGCCACTCTCTTCCAAAATCCTGCCATGGCTCTGCTTCCCTTAGAATAAAAGTCCTAAATTTATAATGTCCTGTAATGCACTGCTGATTGCATATGCTATGATCTCTGGCCCTTCATCTTAATCTATTCTTTCTACTTTGTTGTTGTTACATACTTGTTGGGAGTGCTTGGAGATGGAAATTTGTCATTATGTGTGAGGGCAGGACAGAGACAGAGTGCGTGAAGCAGTCAAGTTACCTCAGAAAAGCAACCTGCCTGGACAATTCAGTCATGAGTCACTAGGCCACCCTGCCTCTCATGATACTATCTTTTCAAGAGTATAAATGAAGGCCCCTACTATTGTTGTTAGGTCCTCTTACCTATCAGGTAAGAAGTCACATCCACTTGACCCAGCTCTTGTCTCTTGTTTATTTTCTCCTCATACCTGCTGCCATTCCTCCCCGGGGTACATCCAGAGACCCACGAGTCCCCACACATGTTATTATTTTGAATACTCAGGATTGAACTGAGGGCCTTCATACTGAGCTACATCCACACATCCCAAGCCTGCTTTAATTTCTGTTTTTCCTTTCTTCTTCTTTTTTCCTTTCTTCTTTCCCTCCTTCCTTTTTTTCTTTCCCTCCCTCCCTCCTTACCTCCTTCCTTCCTTTATTCCTTCCTTTCTTCTTTTCTGTCTCTCTTCATTTTCTTTCTTTTTATCATTTTCTTTCTCTTTATTTATTTATTTATTTTTGAGACAAAGTCTTGCTAATTTCCTTAAATTCCCCATGCTGGGTTTGAACTTGTGATTCTCCTGCCTTGTCTCCCTTATATTGTTATAAAGTAGAATACTGCTTTATTTTACTTCAGCCACACTGACCTACCTATTGGTACCTCAAGATATCAGGTATGAAACTGCCTTGGAATGTTCACTGCATCACCTATCTAATAAGCATACAGTTGTGCCTAAGTCCCTCCTGTCTTTCAAATGATGAAGTATTGAAGACATTCTCTGTAACTTTGGTAAACATTTTGATCCAAATCAGGACTCCTGAGGGTATATGTTTGTGTATACACACATATGTATAGAATGAAGTACTGTGACATGTATTGTTTGCTACAAATATATACATATAGTCTAAGTCAACTGTAGCTTGGGAATTAACAGGTGACTAATATCAAGCAGTGCAAAGAGCATTTTGGAACTTCAAGGCAGTTCCAAAAATCTGGTTATACTCATTCACGTATGTGTGTCTGTCTTTGAATGATCACCTTGGCCTAACTAAAATTTTAGTAAATTATTCAGATTTATACGTATTTTTTTTTAAATTTTTTTTTTCTCGTACCAGGAATCGAACTCACAGCATTGCGCTTGCCAGGCAGGCACTGTGCCACTGAGCTAAATCCCCTATATATTTTTTTTAAAGGTTGTGACTTTATCTATTTATTCTGCATGGAGAAATTTTTAATTAACTTACATGCCCTGACACTTTTGGTTTCTTTAAAAGCAACAGGAGGAAAGGCAAGTCATAAGAAATGAGTTGGCAAGAGGAGCATCCATAATTCAATACAGGGAAAGGGAGGAGAGAGAGTAGTGAGTACTTTATGCTGTAGAGGTGCAGCCCAGACTTTGCCCATTCTCTTTTGAAGTTTACAGCCTTGGTAAACTGGAACAGTATGTTTTTCAGCACTGGAAGAATTGGTTTTGCCTGCAATATGAAAAACTGCAGATTACTTTTACCAGTGAGGTAATAACAACTTTTTGTTGGTTACTGGGCAATTGAAGCATCCTCTCTACAGAAGAACTTTCTAATCAAGGAAATTGTGACAATTGGAAGCAGAATGAACCCTTATATGGTGGTAGGAAATTGACTGCCTACTTTGAAATATAAATGTTTATATTTGAAATAACATGTTTTATGTCACTAGTTTTATTTTTGTTGTTGTTGTTGTTTTGTTTTGTTTTTGTTTTTTCCGGTACTAGGAATCAAACTCATGACCTCATGCTTGCCAAGCAGGCGCTGTGCTGCTGAGCTAAATCCCCAGCCCCAAATGTCACTAGTTTTAAAAATAATAGAAAAGCTAGAATGCCCCTCATTAACTTTTGGAAACTGCTCACATTCCTTATTTCTTATGCCCTTTTCTCTGTGTTTCAATCCAGCAACATGGGATATTTCTATGCTTTCTTCCATAGTTTATCTATTGACTTTTTTTGTGACTATTTTTTCCATTGTTAAAGAACCATTGCAATTACATTGGGACTATCTGCACAATACAAGCTAGTTATTTTATTTTTCAGTTGATAATCAACCTTAGTCCCATGTATAAGCTAATTCCCCATCAATATGCCCACTAACATGAGAATACTAATAGAGAGGAACAGCCTACAAGGCAGCCAAGATTTTACCAAAATTCTTCAATTACTTAGCAGGTGTGGATACAATTCAATAATTAGTACTCACATATAGGTAAATGTATAAAAGATTTCTTATTAACTCTATGTGAACTTAGTTTTTATTAAAACATAAATTGTTTATTTGAATGAAATAAGTTAAGGACAAAAGCATTACTTATTCCAAGTCTTTGTCTTCTGTAGAAAAAGTATCATCAACCATGAACATACCTTAAGTGTCAAAATTTAGATTTTTCTAAGGATGTATTATTCTTCTAAAATTGCAGTGTTTTATCATAATTGGTGACAGATGTTCGTTCAATAATTGGTAAAATAAGGGGAATAAAATCCTTTGGATGAGTGATGTTGACAAATGAGTCAAAACAAGCACCCTGAGTTTGAGGATGTGCTGTATAATAGGGGAGCCACAAAGAAGCCTCGCCTACTTTGGAACACTTTCTCTATAGGTCTGATCCTCAGGGACTTTCATAAAATCTTTATGGTTTAGTGAAGCACAGTTTAAACATTGCATCTAGAAGATATGGTGGGCATGAGTTTTAGCATTTCATAATAGAGTTTTACTAAGATAAACACATAATAGAGCCAATATCATCAAATTATATAGCTCATATAGTAGAATAAAAGAAGTCATAATAAAAATATTACAGTGAAACCTTAATTCTATTGGAAGATTAATTCTTTTTTGATATGTAAACTCACATGTTTTATAGTCTAGGAATTAAGATGTGGTCCATTTTTGAGGGCCATTATTCTGCCCACCAAATATAATAGTGTAATTAATATTGCAATTTCAAAAATTCCTCTTTGTAAAACCTTATTTATAGATGCTTGTACAGAAAGCACTAAGATTTGAAACACTCACTTTTCCATACCAGTTAGTTAACTATATTCCTGCAAAATTATTTCATATCTCACAACTCTGTTTCTTTTAGACCAGAGAGTGAGATGGTGCTTAATGAAGTCATTTACAAAGTTCTATGCCTCTAGGACATATTCTATGCTTAATGTCACTTGGGAGCATATATACTGAATACTTATATGAATAGGCCTCAATATATTAAGCTAGATTAACATGAATATTAAATGTACTTGAATATATTGAAAATTAATACAAAGTTTTGAAAACAACTTTACTTGAAAAATATTAAAAAGCTGTCCTACTCAAGTTGTTTAGAAGATTATTTTCCCTGTATTTTAGAACTCAAGCTTGAACAAAAGGTTTAAAACATTTTTTTGAAGTTTCCTAATATTTTCAGTCTAAAACTTGGTTTTGAGAGGATCAAAGACTTTTTAATCACCTACTTCACTAATTTTCACTTTCCATATCATAGTGAAGCACTTGCAATCAGAAGGATGCTGACCTATCATGTACCTTTGAAAATTCAGACATTTGCATCGAGATTTCAGACATCAACTGTTCCCACAGTAACAGATTTTTAACAATAAAAAGAATTTCACTATACTTCAGCTAAATTTGAATTTCAGACAAAAAATAAATAATTTCATATAAGTATGTTCCATATAATGCTTTACTATATTTGGACTAGTACTGAAAGAATATTGCTTATTAATCTGAAGTTCAAATTTAATTGTAGGTCCTGCCTTTTACCTGTCAACCCCCAGAGATAAGTTATGTCTTCTCCAAGTTTAGGATAAGCACAATAGGATGAGGAGATTGAACGACAGAGCACATAACTGTTCTGCAGTGATCTCCAGAGGCAGATCTGAGGTTCTCTTTTCCTATGTTTATAAGGCAATTGATTCTGGGAGTAAAACCTAGTGGAAAGAAAAACTTCACATGCCCTCCTACCAAGAACTTTATGTACAGGGAGCATTATGGACTTCATTTGGATCACACTACAGGGAGTCTGACTTTATCTGACAGCATGCAGGTATTCCACTGTTTTGGTACACATGGTAGTTGGGTAGAGATCTATCAAAAACCAGGTTAAATAACCCTAAGTTATTGCAGGCTGATCAGGCCCACAATCTCCTAAGCAAGTGGATGGAGAAGGCTTAAATAAATGAGACAATAGAAATGATTTTAGGGCTCCAGGAGGGACTAACTCTCTTACAGCTTCAGTTTTATCTGAGTTTAGCTCAAAACTTCTCTGGACAGCCCATATTTATTTGGTTTGCAAAAACAAAGGAGGAAGATACTCAAGAAAATGCAGGAATCTGATAGGACCTTCGGAGAATTTTCCCAAGTAGTAAATTATGTCAATCAGGAGAATACCTCATCTTTAGGTTGGTATTTATTGTAGGAGTGTGGAGCCTGCAGCTGCAGTCTCCTTGTAATTAATTGGGGTTGGAGCCAAACATCTTCATCTGTGGCTTTATCTTGTCCTTTGAGGTGTCACACCTTTACGAGCCAATACAGGCTTATTTACTATGAGTCAACTGCCCATCTTTAGACAAGGTGCTTAAGCTTCAGACAACTCCCAAGTAAACATGAAAAGCCAATTGGTTAATATTAAATCCTACTCAGAGCCACTTTGCAGTGATCTCCAACAGAAAGCAGCTGTCCCATAGTATACGAATAGAGTCACAGACATTCAGATAGTCTCTGCAGAAATCTCTAATACTGAGAAGGTTGAGAAGAGCCAAATTTTTTCACTTTTCCTGTGCCAGCTGGAAGGCGCATGTGGCTTGATGGGTGGCTTGCACACCTCTCTCCCTTTCCTCCCTTTGTTCCTCCTCATCCTACCCTCCAATAGACTGGGACAGCTTGTTTCAGTGTCCTGCTGTGCTACCTATCAGGGTCCTTCCTCACTGTCCAACCATCATTCTCCACTCCAACATGACTGCCGCCAGACACTCAGCCTGATGTCCCTCTTCAGCTCCCACCCTTTCAGTAGAAACTGGAGCAGTTTTGAAGAAGGGATAGGGGCATTCTGGTGAGCTAAGATCCGGAAGGGAGTGAATTTGGCCCCTTATTTGCATACCTGCCACACACAGCAAGCTTTAGCACTGCCTCTCCCTGAAATAGGCCTGCAGCTGCTATATTAACAGCACTCTACACCCACTCCTTGCATTTTAGTGTAGAAGGGCTCCTCCCTATGTGCTGGCTCCCTTGCTCTGAAGCACAGGGCCTATTAAAATAGACTCATTTTGGTGTTCCTATAAATCTGCTCATAATGTATTTCTGGGATATGGGGTGCCCCAACAGTCTTGTAAACCTGTTTGGGGTTTTTTAACCTCAGTAGTGTGGGCTGAATGGTCCCTTCCAAAGAAACAGCAATAAACAATCAAAGTTGTTGACACTGAAGAGTTCCAGGGCCCAGCAGCCAACAAAGAGCAGTGACAGAGACTAGAACCCAGTAGGCTGATCGAGTGTTGGGTAGGCCAGCATGGGATGCTGACAGCCAACAGCAGTGGTAACGGCTGGCCATGTCAACTGGTGGTATCCAGCATTACCTGGTATGACTGGGTGACACCAATAATGGTAGCAGAGCTGTACTCTGCTGATTCATGATTTTTGTCTGAATTAAGCAAAATAATTCTAGGCTAATGGGCAAAAGTATGAGGAAACTTCCTTAGAGGAACACTTTTTAGAGTGCCCACAGATGTTAGGAACTTGGTTTTTAGTATCTGTTCAGTGAATAAATAATACCATTTGCAAATGTGGACTTCCAATACTTCTACAAATGCTGTAGCTCCCAAATTTTTGCAAATGAGATAAAAGAATCACAAATAGTTTAACTGAGATGAGACTGTAATTTCCTGCACTTCTCAGGCAGACATGTTTCAACATTAAAAGCAGTTGGCTTAGGAGTAAGAGCAGAGACTAAGGAGGGGCTTCCTGGATTTGTATGCTCAGTTTGTCAGTAACAACAGTGTACCCTGGGGCAACTCATTTGCCTCACTGGGACTCAGTTGTAGCATCAATGAAGGGCCAGCACTGCCCACTGTCTTGGTTACTTTTCTCTCATTGCTGGGACAAGATACCTGATGCCCAAAATGAAGGAAGAAAAAGTTTATTTTGCTTACAGTTTCTGGAGGTTTCAGTCCATACTTGGCAGATTACAAGGCAGAGTGGCACATGGCAGAGGGCTACAGCCCATGGCGGCAGAACACAGCAAAAACAACAAAAACACACAAGGGAGGAAATAGCCAGAAGCACCCTCTTCCTCTCCCTTATGTATGCAAACTATCCACCCCAGGGCAAGTGTAGCTCTCACACCCATAATCAATCAAACTCTAAAAGCCTGCCCCATGACCGCATGAGGCTTTGGGGGGACACCCAGACACAAACCATAACACCCACCATATAGAGTTGTTCACATTAAACAATTTAACATAAAGACAGTACTTAGAACTGAGTCTGTACACAGTAGGTCCCTGTCTATATGAGGAATGATGATGGCTGCATGCAGTTGTAGCCCTAAATAAAAAAAACCCAAGAAGTTATGCTAACTTCTGTAGCATACTTTGACTTCATTATCTTTAAAAGCTATATTTCCTAGCCACACAACACAGTATTTTAGAAGACAATGAAATACATCTTTCTTAGGTGATCCTCATAATACATTTTACAATTTGTGCCATTTCTGTGGCAGAATGACAGTAGAGTGTAGACATCAGGTTGAACTTGGAAAGAGTACAGAAATCACAATTTTAAGTTGCTAATACCAGAAAATATGATATGATAGGCTGTTCATAAATGTATGCTGTGAGACCAACTTTATTCACTCTTGAATTCTTCTTTAAATCTAAAAAAGAGTTTCTTAAGGAGTGGTCTGATAAAACTATCTCTGTGGTAGAGATAATGATGGCTCCAAGGTGATCAAAAATAAGTTACATGCAGGCATTTACCTAAAACAATACGAGGTGGTTGTTCATAAGTAGAGATTCAATATCTACCTACCAAACTGACGAAGGTCCAAGCAAAGATTTGCCCCCTCCACCAGGGTAGTATTCCGGCAGATGGTCCACACATTGAAGTACATGTAAACGGGCAGAGAAGTAAAGGCTGTCACTCCCAGCCAGGCCAACATGAACAGGTATGTCAGCATAATGAACTGCACAGAGAGAAAATGGAGAGAGAAAACATTATCTACTGGAAAAAAAATTTTGGATCCATCAGCAAAGCTCAATACTGCCTGTAAGGCTTTTCAAGTTATAGTATATAACTGATTACCACAACACTTTTAGGAACTGCAGTATAAAAAGGTGAGAAATGGCAAGGTATGTGAATAAAACTACAAACAAATCTCAACTTGAAGGAAACTGTGATGTACCCACATTCATTTACAGACTTAAAAAGTCTCCACATTTTTTTAGAGCGTAGAAGACAGTTTTTTAGAGCTGGTGTTAAGAGATTCTGGAAAATGGGGAATTTTACTGAAAAAATTATAAATGAGTAAAACTATTGTGAATAATTATACATTAGTAATATTTCCTCTTTGGTTTAGTGCTCAAAAGAATAAAAATATTTCATGCGGCAATAAATAAAACACTAGGTCTTAGAACATACGTGATTGTGTGTAGTAAGCATTTTTGTAGTCTGTACCAAGCAAATTGTCCAAGAGGACAAGTTTTCTTGTGTGTTCTTTCTCTTTCCTGGAATGAAGATGAAGCACATTTACAGATGAAACTCATTGAGGAATGTGGAAGCCAGCCCAGAATCTCTCCTTTCTCAAAGCCTTTCTTATGCCATAATATCATTTCTTCAGCACCCAGTCAAGGTGAGAAAGATCTGCTAAACCTCTAAGTACACACCAGCATTCTATAAGTGACAAGATCTATTCTAAATTATGTTCTATGATGCAAATAATTCCCATATTTCATCATATGGTTCTAATCTGTAAAGATAAAGTTCTATTTATTTATTTAATAAGCCTCAATATGACACTTCCTGTGTCCTTTGCCTAAATGTACACTTGTTTCACCACAAAAGGTCTTATACTCATTCAAGACACAAGCTTTTGAGCTAGTTGAGTGTAGGCTGCTTTTTAGATCTTGCCTTCGCAAAATGGAAATGACTAAATTACCCTCAAATGTTCTGATGAGGCTTAAACAAAGCATTGCATTTTTTAAAAAAATCATTTAAAGTAGAAACCTGGCACATAAGAGGCTTTGGCAAAATACTAGGTGTTTTTATCTTTGATAGATTTATTTTCATGTTGGGAGGAATTTGAAAAAAGAGAAGCTCTTGTGTCTGGAAAATTTATTCAAAGTATGCTCTCTCTCAAGATGAAAGATCTCAGAAAGTCTTGGAAACTATCATCAGATGTGAAGAAATTCTGTTACCAGAACTGCTCTGGGAGAAAATGTTTCTTTTATTAACATTTTCAGTTCTTGGAATTACAGAGCTCATGTATAGCATGTGGTTTGAAGAACAGTGACATAATACAGCATCCTAAAATACAGTTTTGGAGAGGGAGAAGACAACTCTAAAGTCCATGGGATAGTAGTCAATATGCTTTGGGGTCAGTCTCTCTATCTTGTTCTTTTTTCTGCCGTGGCAGATTTTTACATAGCTTCCTCTGAATGTTTTCGCCACAGTGCAGTGGGCCTTCTGAGTTAGTAGGTTCAGACCTAGGCAATTGTGCCACTTTGAACAGTGTTGTTGGTGCTACTTCATGAGAAAAGAAAGTATGATTTTTGAAACTAAAGTACTGACTCATACTTTCCTTCAGCAAATTGATAAAGCTGGATGTTACAGAATAAATCACTGCACAGAGAAAATATTTTCTTTGCAGTAAATGTATAAGATTTGTGCCAAAGAAAATTTATTTGTTTCTATTTTAAAAATAAAAGGAGGAAAGCATTAACAGACAGACAACCTTTTACAAAATAGCAAAAGAACAGTACAGACAAAACGGAGTTACAAACAAAGTGGTAGGAAATTAACAATGCTTGTTGTATTACATATTGATATCCTCAAAGTGGTTTCTCATGAAAACAGATAGACATGTAGTATCGATCAATCAAGGACTCATTGACAGTTTCTTTCAGCAAAGGAACAGAAGACAATAGAACAACTATGTTAACTATCCTGTATATACATACATACAAAATTTCTTCTTCTTTCCCTTCTCTTTTCCCACATCCCAGTTGCCCTTTACCCTTGAGTGTTTTCCTATCATTTCACAATGTCTATCGTACCTCCTAGTTTAAATAAACTCAGGTTTTACACTAGTGAGACAATGTAGTGCTTGCACATGCAGGTCTGATTTATTTCACTTATAAGTATGGTCTTTAGTTGTGACCATTTACCTATAAAAGCCTTGGGTTTATATTTCTTTATAGCTGAGTAATATTCCATTATATAAAAGTACCACAATTTTCTTATCCAACCCTTGGTGGATGGACATTTAGGTTGCTTCCACAATTTAGCAATTACAAATTGTGCTGCTATGAACATAGGTGCACATACATCACTGTGATATCATGTTTTTAGATCTTCTGGGAAAATACCCAGAAGGAGAATAGCTGGATTGAATGGGAGCTCTAGTCCTAGTTTCCTGAGGAATCTCCAAACTGATTTCCACAGTGGCTTCACCAGTCTGCATTCCCACCAGCAGTGGAGAAGGGTTCCTATTTCTCCACAGCCTCGCCAGCATTTGTTATTGGTTGGTTTCTTAATACTAGCCATTCTTACTTGGATAAGGTGGAATCTCTAGGTTGTTTTAATTTGCATTTCTTGAATGACTAATAATGTTGAACATTTTCTCATGTATTTATTTGCCATTTGTATTTCATTATCTGAGAAGTGTGTATTAAAGAAAATTTACAAAAAAACATGTTGCTTTTCAATTTTGAGTGTGAACCAGCTATATTTCAGGGAAAAGTTCATAAAAATGAAAGTATCTAAATTAAAAAAAAACAAAAATGTAATTCTGTCTATTTTCTATTTTATTTTATAATCAGATATTTACTCCAAGTAAAGAATGTTCAAATTAATCATGGATAATCCTAGTTAGAAACTCTCTACATGCAGTAAGTAAAATATTTCATAATTATAAATTTATTCTACCATTGAACTGCTGGTCATATTATAGATACATATTTTGTTATCTGCATATCAATAAATTAATAAGCAATGCTTGGTTAGAAAACCTTTGAGATTATAACTTTTTTTATTTTAAAAACATTTTGTACAAATAAAAAATTATCTACAGAGTTCCTAATCTCTAGAGAGAATATTTCTGCAGTTGAACTCTGGAATATTTGTTTGGGGAACACAGTGGGAAAAAATAACTGGGAAGAATAATTTTTTTGTACTGGGGATCAAACTCATGATCTCAAGCTTGCCAGGCAAGCGCTTATGCCACTGAACTATATCCGCAGTGGAAGAAATTATGAAAGTACTGTTGAACTTAAAATCTGATGACCCGGGCAGAATTTTATGACATACGACTTAACCCGTCTCGGTCACATCCATCTCTCACATAGCTGTGATGAAAACAAAAGTGAAGATCCTATATAGATCCACTTAGTGCTAAGCATGACCTGTGGTAAACAGTGTGAAGAGGTTGTTTGATTTAGCACAATTTAATTGTTTTGTGCTTTAAAGGATATATATGGACAGAAAAGAGACTGTTTGCTGTGTCACTGGGTGTTTATTACATTGAATAGACACTGGATTTTAATTTGTGGTAGTTCCAGGAAGGAAGTATGGCACCCTTGAAGTTATACAGCAGCCTCTTTGGCTTTCCTCAATATTCAGAATCCCTCTTACATATTAAAATACTATTTCCTTCTGACTCACAAAGAAAAAAGTATGGGTAAAACTTTCTTCTTTTCTTTTATCTTTTTGAGACAGGGTCTTGCTGCGCAGTTCAGGCTGGCCCTGAGCTCACTTTGTAACCCAGGCTGGTCTCAAACTTGCAACGATCCTCCTGCCTCAGCCTCCAAAGTGCTGGGATTACAGGTGTGAGCCACCAGGCCCAGCCGAGTAAAACTTTCCTATTTTGAATTCTACTGATGAACTGATTGATCTTTGATAGTAAAATTCTTATAAAATGGTAGGGATAGAAGCCAAATATTTAAACAATATTCATATAATGTTCCATTATCTTCTCACTATTTTTATCATGGCTTTACCAGAACATGCAAATGATTGTTAAAACAAGAACCTGCAAGTTACCAAACTCCTTGTTTTTCTTTTTACTTAATATAAATTTATTGAGCACATTGTATATCAGCATTGAACTAAAAATATTGCTGAATTTTTATGACTTGAAAGTAAATAAAGCAACATATTTTTTTTAATGTAAACTCAACTTTCTCATCATTGTTAAAAATATGCAGATAAAGTAAAACAGAACAGCAAGAGGTAAGATTTTCATATACTGTGGCAAGTCTATGTATATTGCCCCTTGTTTATTAGCTATGGAGATTGCATTGCAATTAACTTTAAATGACTTGTAAAAGGTAACTGGGTTTACATATAATACTTGTGAATTTAGATTTATTGTCTAAGAAAATAATACTTTCTTGAGCTATAGATTTCCTGTGGAAACTTTAGTAGATGTTGGTCAGCAGATGAATAAGTGACACACTGGAAGTTAGTTAGCATGAATGAAGAAAAGAATCCAGTTCTGAAAGTCAGCTTCTAGGGGTATAGATACAGCTCAGCGACACAGTGCCTGCCTGGCAAGTGCAAGGTCCTGAGTTCAATTCCCAGTACCAAAACAACAACAACAACAACAACAACAACAAAAACCAAAAAAAAGAAAAAAAAAGCCACAAAAGTGAGCTTCTAAAAGTCTCTGAGTTTGGAAATTACTCAACAGCTGAAGAACACATATCACTTATTAAGGGAATGTTCTGAAGTATTTACAAATTTTAGGTATAAGTTTATAAGAAAGATTTAAACTTAGATGAGTTGAACAAAGTAAAATCTTTTCATACATTCAAAGTCACCTTCTAAGAGAATATTATGCATATCAAAATTGGACATGGATCATTATTTTTAAGAGATTTTTCTTGTTAACTGTTTCAAGGAATAGAATATGAAAATAGTTTACAAAAGCCTCCAAGAAACCTATATGGCACCAAAATATACATTAGTGTTATTTTCTCATCTTGGGATGGGTTAAAGAGTATCAGTCCAGTCACACTTCCAGTTTAACAATAAAAGGAAACTTCTTTAGATTTCCCTAAACGTAAAACTAGCTCAAAGTTCAAATATCCTGTGATCAAGCAGTTTTACAAAGTAGGTATTAGGTTGAGGGAATGCAGCTTCGAGTGGTAGTTTTCAACCTAGGAAACAATAAAGAACATCTGAGTAACAATGTAAATGTGAAAGATATGCTTAGGCCTTTTGTGTGCCAATTACACCTATAGCTTTAAAATCTCTTTAGGTGATTCTAATGGGTTCCCAATGTTACAAACATTTACTTTACTGAAGTGGAAGAAGAGTTCACTAGTACATTTAATGTGATGGCTTCTCTGACCTTCATCATTAAACTCTGCAGCTTAGTCCTAAAGATTAAAAAAATAAATGTATCATGTACCAGAAACATATGCTAATGTCATTGAAATAGACACATTTATGAAGAAGTGGGAAACCGTGCGTCAGCCAAATATCTCAATCAAGGCTTCTTAAATTTGGTACTATCAAAATTTGGAGCTACACAACTTTTTGCTGTGAGACTTTCTTGTACATTGGGCAGTTTGGAGAAACAACCCTGTCTTCTACCCACTAAATTGTTGGTTGCGGGGAAAAAAAATTCCAAGATATGCTAAAGGGAAAATCCCTTCTAGATGAGACCAGCAGCACAATGGCATGAAAAGTCTAGGTCAAAGTGAACCAAATAAATATGTTATCATTCCAAATGCAAAATGGCATAGCAAAAGTATTAAAATAGGTTCTACAAATTATAGAGTACCATTTAATGTATAAAAATTACTTAATATATAAATTACTTGAATATATGCAATCATATCATCACTGTTTGTATTATAACCCCAAAGTACCTATACAACAAGTTTTTATCAGGAAATCTTTTTTAAATGATTTACTATGTTTAAAACAACTTTATTTACAGTTGTCCAATTTTGGAAGCTGCCAAGATATTTTTCAGCATGTGAATAAATGACTGTATATCCATATAATAAATGAAATATTAGTACTAAAAAATCATAAAGCAGAAGCCATAAAAAGACATAAAGAAATCCACACATTTATAGCCAATGAATTTTGACAGAGGTGCCAAGAACAGTCTTTTCAGTAAAGGTGCTGGGAAAATTGGATTGCTACATGCAGAAGAATAAAATTAAATCTTTATTATCTAGGAAAATCAATTCAAAATGGATTAGACCTAGGAAAATCAATTCAATATAAGGGTGGAATCTATAAAAAAATGAACATAGGAGAAATGCTTTGATTTATTGGTCTGTCCAGAAAGTTTTGGGAAAATGCTAAAAGGACCCACAAGAGTAGAAATAGACAAATAAGACTATATTTAACTAAAAAGATTCTGCATAGCAATGGAAACACTAAGCTGAGAGAAGAGACAACCTACGGAAAATGTTTACAAATTATACCTCTGCTAAGTGGTTGATATCCAGAATATATAAAAATCTCAACTCGAGAGCAAAACAAAGTGAAATTTAAAGATGCTCCAGTTAAAAAAGGGAACTAGGGACAGGGGAAGAGAAAAGGACAAAAAAGAAAGAGAAAAAAATAGAATATAAGGAAAAATGGAAATAAAGCTTCTGTAAATAAGGAGGGGAAGATGGGTTGAAGAGCGATGATAGGAACGTGGAAAAAGGAAGTAAGCTGCATCATGTACAAGTACAAATTCTCTACGATAAATATTATCATTATGTATATCTAACTATACCAATAAAATTAATTTTTAAAAGTGGTTAAGAGATTTGAATAGACAGTTCTTCAGAGAAGATATACAAATGACAAACAGGTACATTTAAAAAAGTGTAATTGGTTAGAGGATAAAGTTTGACCAACAGGTACAAAGTTACAATTAGACAAATAGGTGGAATTTTCTGATGTTTTATTACATAATAAAGTAACTATATCTAATAATAATGCATTGTGTATTTCATGATAGTTAGAAAAGATGACCTTGAGTGTTCACCACAAATAATGAATGTTTGAGGTGACAGATATGGTAATCAGTCTGATTTTATCATTATGGAGTATGTTTATATATTGAAACATCACACTGTAACCCATAAACATGCACAATTTAGGACCAACTATAAACTTTTAGAAAACATGAACACTAGACGTCCTCTTGGCTTATAAATATTTTCTTAAAAATGTGATGCCAACACAAACAAAACTGTTGCCAAGAAAAGAAGATATAATAATACATAATACAGCCACAATATTTTAAAATACATAAAACAAATGGTTGCTATTATTTAATAAGACAAACTAACCAAGGAACAAACTGAAATTACTCAAATTTCCTGCTATAAAATGGTTTGTGCATTGAAGGTGTAGTCTTTTGTATAATGTTAAGATGCTGGGACCTTAAAGAGGTGTGGTCTAGTAGGAGGTCATGGGGTTACTGCTTTCAAAAGGGGTTAAGGCAGTTCTTGTGAGACTTAAATCAGTTTTAGAGGGAGTTTTTATAATAGAGCCTACCCCATGCTGTGGCTTCATGCCTCACCATGTGATCTCTCCCTTTTATAATATGCCTCTAATGTGATGGTATGCTGTTTCTTTTTCAGCCTCCAAAAAACTCTAAATCTAAATAAACCTCTTTTCTTTATAACTTTATGTAGTCTTCGGTATTTTGTCATCATAATAGAATTGACTAGTGCTTTCCCCTACTGATGAGTGTATTATTTTTTCTACCTCACGTTGAAAGTAAGAAAAGTTGGTAAAGAAGAAAAGAAATTAAATAAAACTGCACTTGAAAACTTCTATCAGAGTTGGAGATAAAACAATGACAGATACATTGACTTTTATTAAGATATATCTTAATAAGTGACTAAAGAACACTTCCAAATATTATCTCAGGCTTGATCCACCTTGCTGCAGAATACCCTGGTGTCATGGGGAAAGGCAGTGATGTAAGGGGCACCCACTCACACACACCCCAGCTCCCGCAGGTTTCCCAACTAGGTTTCCCGCAGGCTTCCTTTGTCACATAAAGCATATGTATCTAACAGATAGGGAGAGAATGAAAAAAAAATTATGACAGGCTCCAGTCAAATCTATCAGGGTCATTTAGAAATAAGGCAATCAAAATGGCTGTTAGAAAAAAGTCATACTAAACTGAGTTGAAAATGACACAATCTAATTAAAATATGGTTTATTTCCCCAAAAATTATTATCTCTACCATTGGAGTAACTATTGTGAATGTGTGTGTGTGTGTGTGTGTGTGTGTGTGTGTGTGTAATTAAGTAGTAATAGCAGAAGAGTTGGAGTAAGACTTATGAATTTTTCCCTACTTCAAGTATTTTCTTCTTCATTCTAGTTTTTATTTGTTTTCAGAGCTATCTCTCTATAATATAAAACTAATCGCAATGCCAGGACTCTTGGTCCTTGCTTGTATAACCACTTTGGAAGAAAAGGGCCAATTTCTGAAGAGCCAAGCATACTCTTGCCGTAGAGTCCAGCAACTGTGCTCCCTGGTATTTATCCAAATGAAGTGAAGCCTGTGTGTCTTCCACTCTACTCTCTGCTTCCTTGAGTTCAATCATGTTAGATGCAACACATAAGGGAGAATATGTAGCATTTGCTTTTATGTGTATCTGATTACACTTAGCATAATGTCTTCCAGTTCTATGCTGGTGCAAATGTCAAAATGTCTTTTTGTAAAAGAAGGAATAATATTCCATGTAGCATTCCAACGCTCAGTTTCTTTATGCCTTCACCCACGTTGATGGACACTAAAGTTGATGGTACGCTTGACTATTGTGAAGAGTTTGCCAATGAGCATGGACATGCACGTAACTCTTATACATTCTGACTTCAAATATTTTAGGCAAATGCACAAAAGTGAGATTTCTGGGTCACATGAAAACCCTACTTTCAGTTTTTGGAAGAAACCCTACTCAGTTTTCTGTAACAGCTCTACTAATTATACTCAGTATAAATATTTTAGTAAAACAAATATGTTTAAGTCAAAATGAATCAAACAATGTGTAATATGATGTCTTTCTTACTTTTTAAGTAAAAGTAATGGAGATTTATTTGATCTGATATCATAAGAAAGACACTTTACTTCTATGATTTTCATCTCTATAACTCAAAAAATCACAAGAAAAATGAAATACGATTATGTCTCAGATACATTTACAAAATACCTATCTCGATTTTCTGGAAACTATCAGGATCATAAAAAACAAAAAATGTCTTAGAAAATATCACAGGTCAATGTAGCCTGAGGAAAGATGCGTAAGCACTGAATGAATTACTGGTGCAGAAAAAGAATACTTAGCAAAAGCTAGAAAAATTCTGAATAAAGAATGCACTCTACTTGGTATAACGTTCATATAGGCTCATTAATTATGGCAAGCGTACCATTTTAATGTTAAGAAAATGGGTGAAACTGGATTTGATAAGTATGGAAACTGTATTATCTTCACTTTTCTGTAAATATGAAACAGTTCTAATTAAAATATTTATATTTTAAAAATTACTTTAGCATTATGGAATTTTAAAGAATCATAAATGAGAAAATATTTTATCCCAGGATCCTGTGATATATAAATTTGTCTAATTACAATTAGAATGCTACGGAATATACAAAATTTGTCTTTATGAGAACTTGGCAGATGGCTATACCTCATGGCTTGATAATCAATAGATATTCAATAGAACAAAATTAAACAAACATAAAACAAAATAGTGCCTGAATATTTCAAGAAGTTACTTTATTTTAGTTGGATTTTAGTCAGAACTATTTCAAGAAGTTACTTTATTTTAATTGGATTTTAGTCAGAACTCGTGAATTAAAAGGTATGATTTAAATTCTTTTCAATTTTGCATTCCTAGGTGTTATAAATATGTGTAATTTAAAAATCTAACACTAAAAACTAAAATTTTAGCAAATTTCCCCATATTTTCTCAGTACAATTTTATGAAGCTACTCAAAAGTTTCTTTCAAATTTTGACACTAAAATTTGAAAAGAATGAGAATTTTCATTTCTTTCTCCTTATACTTTGTGTGCCAGCATAGTTAATGTCTCAGTGTTACACTTAGATTAGTCTGCTGTCCTAGTATTTAGGGGATTCATCTCTGAACCATATGTGGGATCTATTTTAGATAAATTCCTAGTTCCTTCTTCACAATGCAACATTTTTGAAACATTATTTTTAAATATTACCAGTCTTCCAAACCGTCTGCATTCCTTCTCTTCATTTCTTTTTTCTTACTGAGAAACCAATGTTAAAGTTCAATGTTCTAACCTGAAAAATATCATGCTGCTTATCTCAAATTATATCTGAAGTATCCCAAGCAAAGACAAATCCTTATTTTAAGTGCTCTCTCGGCAGTCTTAGTTCAAAACTCTGTGTGTGCTTGTGTGTGTGTGTATTTTAACTCTAAAAGACATTAAATTTTAAAGACAGTCTAGAGTAATAACCACCCCTCCCTATTTTGGTACTAGGAGCCAGTTTTGGGGAAGACACTTTCTCCAGAGACAGGAAGGTGAGCATAGTATCTGGATGATTCACTGGATCATACAATCTAGATTCTTTGCTTGTGCAGTTTAGTAGGGTTCACGCTCCTGTGAGAATCTAATAAACCCCACTGGTCTGACAGCATTTGGAGCTCAGGCGGTAATCTGAACAACGCGGTGTGGCTGCACATGCAGATAAATCTTTGCTCGTTTGGCTTCCGCTCACCTCCCACTGTGAATGTGAGGACCAGGAACCCCTGTTCCAGAATGATGAATTCCTTGATGATACTTCTACTTAGAAATTCACTTAAATTTTCTTACAGATAGTGATCAAAAGCATCTTTGACTACAGAGATTTTTATGTTCTGGAGAACACCTTTATATTGAGAAAAGGGACAATTTAAGGTTGAAAGCAAATGTTAAAATGAGGGCATCTGTGCAGTGAAGGAGCTTCCTAATTACAAAGCATGATCACATGAAGATGCAAAACAAGAAGTGTCTGGTGAGTTACCAAAAACACTCATCAACAGGTCTGTCCTATAAAATTAACCAAAACCTAGAGGAAACAAAACCCAAAACCCCATGAAAACATTAAGTGAATTCTGATGCTGCAATTATCTTTTTGTTTGTTTTTCTTCCGGTACCAGGAATCGAACTCACGTCGTTGCACTTGCCAGGCAGGCACTGTGCCACTGAGCTAAATCCCCTGCCCCCAGATGCTGTGATTATCAACATGGGCTTTGTGCACAATGCTAGAATTCAAATGAGCGTCCATGATTCACCATGTAGCTGGGGCACATCACTCACCTTCTTTAGGAGCCAGTTTCCTCAGCTATTAAATAACTTTAATATTAGTATCTACTTCACATAGCTGTTTGGAGAACTAAATGCCTTGAGACTGCTATATGTAAACATCTAAGAAATGTATCTTTTCTGTTATCATTCCTAACCTAAGATTTAACTTGTAGCTATCAAAACAAGCTTCATTATGCTCCTCAGAATAGATTTAAAAGTAATTATATAAAATATCTTCTCCAGGTACTAGTTTAGTATGCAATGTTCAAAATCTATAAACACCTGAGATTGATGGGAAAACTCTTTAAACATAAAAAGTAGAAAATATTTCTTCATTGGAATAGAAGGTAACAATAGTAACAGTGATTTCATTGCTTTAAAATGGGTGTAGCATAGTGTTGCTGTTATAAAGTGCTATACTCTGTGTTGTTATGGGCTGAGTTTTACCATTGCAAAATTCATATGGTGAAATGCTACACCTAGAGTCTTAGAGTGTACATGGAGATAAGGTCTTACATGGAGATAAGGTCTTTGCAGGTAAGCAAGTCAGAAATGAGATCAGTAGGTGGTCCTAAACCCATATGACATGGATACTGAGTGTCCTTACAGAAAGGAGGACTGGGACACAGACATGCACCTGGAGAGAACATGGCATGCACAAAGATAGTGACCGAGTGGTACTTTTTTAGGCCAGAGATTGCCAAAGATTTATGAGCAGCCAATGAGAACCAAAAGGAAAAACAGAACAGATTCTTCGCCTCAGCCTTCAAAAAATGTAAGTTTGTGATACCTGGGTCTCTCTGACTTCTAGTTTGCAGGACAGGCAGACAAAAAACTTGCTTTGTTGAAGCCATCTGGTTAGCAGGGCTTTATTATAGTCCTGACAAACTAGCATACATACTTTTGAAAGTCTTGATGTTTCATCTAACTCTTTCAAGCAAGCAGATGTAAAATAAATTGAATAGAGAATAAATACATTAATTTCCATAGAGTAATACATTTTGAAACTGTATTACTTTAAAAGTATGTGGATTTTTTTTTAAAGAGAGGAAAAAGAAAAATAGAAATAAAATAAAACAGTTAAAAGTCTAAATATCAGAATATAGATAAATTTTGATATCCACAATGATGTCATCACAGTAATATGTAAGAATGCTATCTCAAAGTTTCCAAAATACGATAGACTAAGTGCCTCTCAACTTGCAATTAAACAAATATTTTTGGTTCACATTTTAATAAGGGGAAAATAGCTAAAGGGAACACATTACTATTCTAAACTTAATAAGTTCATGCTTAAAACATTCAGTGCCATATGTTGAATAGAGAATAAATGATGCTGTTTAATATTTATTATAAATAAATGTTGTTAGTTAAATACTGTAATAACTTCATATGGTGTTTTAATAAAGTGCATAGTATTTTTCCCTCCCAATGATCAATATTGTGATTCTGTGTTTCATGCGCCTCACATTCTGAATATGGCAGCACTAAAATTTTGAAATGAATTGGCCTTGACATAGCATGAAAGGAAATGGAAACATAATGCAGATCAAGTTACACTTCCAAGAGTATTTGTAAAGACAAGAGAATATTGAGTAGCATCCTGTGCTCAGTGATGTAATGCTGTTTAAAATGAATTGTCAACCAGACATGGTGGTGCCTGCTTGTAACCTCAGACCTCAGGAGGCTGAGGAAGGAGGATCAGCATGAATTGGAGGCCAGCCTGGGTTCCATAGTGAATTTATGGCCAGCCTAAACTACAGAATGAGACCCTGTCTCAAAAATCAAGTGAAATAAAATAAAAATAAATACAATTAATTGTATTTGTAGCTCCAGTAAGTAACCACTTTATTCTTTATGCAGCATAATGAACAGGGATAGAATAATGAATTTATCTTAGTATTAATTCAGGGAGCTTTTCAGGTAGTTGCTCCATAAAAGCAACTTATTATGCCCCACAGTATTATCCAGTATTCTAAGTAGAAATTACTATAAGTATAACTTCAAAAATATAAAGACATTTTTAAAGTGAGGAAACAGGCAAAATAGGTTAACAGGTGAACCTAATGAAAACTGTAAGATACCATCTATCCACAAGTTTAAAAAAAGTCAAAATGTAAACGGGGGCAGGGGGAATGAAAAGATGTAGCAGAAGAGGGCAGAAGATCAACCTTTTTTATTTTTTCCCCTGGCTCCATGGAGCCATAGTGACAAGCACTCTTGGGATAGGGAGATCCACAGGCTTCTGTGATGATACTGGCGAGGTACTGGCTACAGCCATCACTACATACTTTCACAGGCCAAGAACTGCTCCCCTTCCTAATGCCCGTATGGAGAGGAACAGCAGAACTAGAAGCCTCACTCACTCAAGGCCTCTGCAGTGTGCCAGACAATGTAGCTGCTGGCTCTGCCTCGGTTTCTCATTTCCAGGTGGCATGGGCAGTTGTTATTCAAGCGGGTGGGGTCTCTCGGTGGGGCTACTCCCTACTGCATAGCCCCTGGAGGAGCCAAGGTAGCTGCTCCTCTCCTTCTGGTCTGTTGGGTTACATAATTACTACTACTGTAGAAAAAGATGTGGTGCATATTGTGCTTTAAAAATACTCATATAATATGCTTGGTTAAATCCAAGTACCAGTAGACAAAAAGCTTGAAATGTAAGTTAATAATTATCTATACATGAATATGCACATTTTCTTCCATGATTATTTCTACTGTGAACCAATTTTGCAATTCAAAATGAAACAACAGAACTGAGTGCAAATGTCCTGGATGAAGAGATGTGAAAAGTGTTTACAGATCTCCTCATTTATTGCTATTTAACTTCTTTATCATCATGGACTTTGAGCTTTATACATGACCTTGATTTTGCCAATGACAGAATTGTGATCTGCAAAAGTTAAATGGCTTTCCAAGGCTCACAAGTGGCAGTACAATAATAGTATGCCAATAGTACGCCATAAAATAATTCATTGTTTATTAAATTAACTATACTCTGCCAGATAGAAATGATTCTAAAATCAAAATTTACCTTTCTTCTAGAAAACTCGCTTAGGTATCACTCAGAACTGGGCCACTGAATATACATTTTTAAAAGTAATCTAAGATCCTTATGCATTTAAATTTTCTCTAGGATCTGTAATTTGACATTACTGATCAAAGAATTTAGGTAAGGCCCAGTTTAAAGCCTTCTAATTACAATACTGAAATTCCAGCTCTTCTCATGTATTTTACTGCTTTAAGTACCACAATACGTTTTATCCCCAAAAAGAAACAGATGAGTTTTACAAGAAATTATTTCAAAGAAAGGTACAAGGATCCACAATTTAGACAAAAATTTTCTCAGATGACTATCAATAGATAGTATAGATACTGAGCAGCATCAGAGAATTTGTTATAGCTAATAAAAAATAAGTTTGTCAACAAAAACTTTGAACTTTGCTATGAGATTGAAGTCATCTATATGTCATTACTAAACAGTCTATTTAATGTAAGAAGTGATCAAAATATATGGTTCATGGTTAAAGTAAAAAAATGTATGATAAAAGACACACTGTTGATCCACTTCAAGAATTTACCCTCGTTGTGAACACATTTATTCTGTTGTTCTTGCTACTGTCCGAAGCAGTTCTGGAAGTCCTCCTTCATAAGTGTCTTTCTGAGGTGTGGTCACAAATATGATGAACACTGCTGCTGAGTACCAGCCAATGAAAGCCAGGCTTATAAAATTATTATAGTGTGTCCTCATCCAGCTTACCCATATGATTGGACAGCATGCAACATCTGGCTCTTCCCCAAAGTCAAAATGACCATGAAGGGTAAACATATAGAATTTATGTAGGACATCAAATCAGCCACAAAGGAATAAGTAAGACACTAACAAAAGATTTCCCACAGCATGTCACAAAATGGTAAGAATGATGGAGTAACCGTGTTTGGGTTTTTTTTGGGGGGGGGCGGCATGTTTTCCAGTACCAGGAATCGAACTCACAACCTTGCACTTGCCAGGCAGGCACTGTGCCACTGAGCTAAATCCCCAGGCCCTTACTAACCGTTTTTGGAACAACCAAGTGTCTCAAGGGTGATTCATGGAAATGTGTCTTTTACTGTAATAATATTTTTTGTTGTTGTTTTTTTTTTTTTTCTCCTTTACAGGGCATTGAACTCATGACCTCACGCTTGCCAGGCAGGCGCTGTGCAGCTGAGCTAAATCCCCAGGCCCTGTAATAAAATTTTTAAATTTAAGCACTCGCCATGTTTTTCAGTGTTTCTTCATATGAATTATATGCTGAAATTAAATATGTGTTCTCACATAGTACCAGCAAAAAGAAAATGTGCCAGCCAAGAATGGAAGAACCAATCTTTCATTATAGGAAAATTATTCTGAATAAAATATGCAAAAGTACGGTCAACCATATTATGTAATTTTTACCACACTTATGCATTGTGCATACACCTGCTTTGTCTGTATTTCATTAACTCTAGAGTGTGACTACAAATTTTATTTACTACTAAATAATTTATCAATGAAGTTTTAAGACCAAAATTAGTATAATTCTTAAGTCAGAAGAACACAAAAGGGTGAGGAATGTAGCTCAGTGGCACAGCACCTGCCTGGAAAGCCCAAGGTCCTGAGTTTGATTACCCGTAACCAAAAAGAAAAAGAAAAAAAAAGGAAGAAGAAGAAGAAGAAGAACACAGAAATTACATGAATAATTGGTTCTAAATTTATAGCAAAATATGGAGAAATTTCTGTCAGGATAGTTCAAACACATGCATTGCCTATAAATTGGTGATGGATTTTTATGTTGTTCTATATGGGAATACTTAAGCCCTTTCAAGTGAATAATTGGTTCACAAACCAATAAACAAAACATTGGGTTTTTTTTTTTTGTCTCTAGAAACAAACCATTGTGCTTCATATGACTTGAGAACTTGAAATTGAACTTTCACAAGGAATAATCTTATTTTAAAAATAATATTAACAAGGTTAAGATAGTCGTTACAGAATGGAATATCACTATAAGGAATACTTTATTTTGAAAGATTAATGTAAATACTTGTGTGCAACTTAAATAAACCCACATTAAACATCAAACTTAGTGATATAACATACCCAGGCGCTAACACATCTTCCGCAAGTGGTGATTTTGAAGTCCCCATAGAGATCTTTGATGGCACCAGTTGTGAAGAAACCTTCCACCATCAGCAAAATGCCGTACACAAAAAAAGCAGCAGCAATGCCGTAGATCACGTACTTAAAGATGTCAATCCTGGGGAGAAAAACGAAGTGATTGAGCTCAATAACTTTTTAGTGATGGTCTGAAGAAATTGATACTCAAGTTCTCAGAGTCCATTTGAAATAAAACGATAGAGTACTGATCTTCATAATGGAGGAAGTATTTTAAACCATTTTACTTTATGTGTGTAACGTTTATATATAAATTTTGTTCTGTAATTTTTACATTTTCAACAAAGAAATTTAGGGGTTTTTTTATTATTATTTGTAGCTTTCTTCATCTTAATTTTCAGCTTCCTCCTTTCCTGGTTCAGGTCAAGTAAATTTTAAAGTAGAGAAACTTATACTTCCAAATGAGTTTGCTACAGCTTCTTCAATAAGTAGGATGATCACCATAAAATGTCTCTAAGGCAAAACAACAAGTGATTTATATGCATAACATTCAGTCAGTTTTAAGACATACTGACAGAAAGAGAAAACCTTGCAGTTAATGGTGTAGTAATTTTCATAAAATGATATAAACCCCATATTTTTGTGATTATAGTGAATTTTAATTGTGTTATTTCATACTTTGCATAAAACATCACTAGTATTTGCTGATAATGACCATCAATAATGAAAAGACTATGATTTTACAGGTAAATTATAATTTTAGGAGTCACGCCTAGGCATAATCACTAGTCAATATCTATATATTGGGACCTGAACAAAACTGTAGTGCAATTCCATAAAGGCATGGAAAGATACTCTTCCTTTTCTCACAAATCACTGTCCTATGGAAAGAAAAATCCACATGAGAAACCCAAATATTTACAGAGGCAATTTGAAAATATTCACCCACAGAAATAATACATAGGTGATAGGTGTAGATAGGGAAATAGATGGTTGATAGATAGATAATAGGTAGATGATGATGACAGATAGATAGATGGATAGATAGATAGTATTTTTATAGCTCTTTAACTAGGTAATGAATATACATTGCAATTAAGAATAATTACCACATTTGTGAAATAAGATTCTATCTCTATTTGTATGTTTTGAAAATATCCGTTCCATACTATATACTATATACTATATACTAAATAATATCTTTTAAGATTAGGAATATTCATAATTATAGTTGCAGTCTTTTAAAAAATTCACCACTAGAATTTATTATTACATGTTGCCATAACCAGTGAACACTTTCCATTCGGTGTAGTCAATGCTGTAAAATGGCCAGTGTTTATGGCTTCTATCTAGGTGTCTCACCAAAGCTCCATGTGCTCATAGATGGGGCTCTGGGGATATGGTCTGATGGTAGGTGTGTGGATTAGGATTCATGATACTGGGATTAAGGGTGTGTGATAACTACACTGGTTTAGCACAGTTCTGGCTGTGGATATTGGAAGCCCCACCATGGGCAAGGGTGTCACCAATCAATAAGCTTGAAGCCTGGATGGAACAGAAAGGACCAGAAAGAAGGAAGGCTATTTGCTTGGTGCTTGTTGCTTCCTGCAATAGCCAGTGGACTATGCCTCCTCTGCCACACCCCTGTGCAATTCTGCCCTGCCTTGGAGCCAGTCGAATAGGGACTGAAGCCTCTACAAACTGAGCTGAGATAAACTTCTTTGATTAACTTCCTCCTTTGACTCCTTTAAACCTTTAACTTTCTTTCTTTGATTTTTGAGTGCCAGTTGTCCTGGCAATGAGGCGGTAACTGAGACAGCTAGTTATATGCAAATGTGGAGATAACATCAACTATGTCATATAAAACAACCTCAGAGATACTTCACCTACAATGATTGGAATGGATTAACTATATGTACCATTTGTACATATAAGCCAGTGGTGGTGAACCTATGGCATGGGTGTTATTTGTTTTCCTTTTAAGACAAAAGATATTAATGCATGAGTTGTTTCTTCTAAACTAAAACCTCAGTATTCAGGAGTAATTGTGGCCTTAGCACTCTGTGAAAAATAAGTGGTTCTGAGCTGCAGTTATGGCACTTGTCTCTAAAAGGTTTGCCATCACTGGTATAAGCCATGCCATTCTCAAAGTTAACATAGCACCAATATTGAAGTTCCTGTTGATGTTAAATAGTTTTTGGCTTTAGGATAAATTCAACGCTCATGACATAAATTAATAACACCTTAAAAAGAACCTCACCAATCTTCCTATGAAGTTCAAATATTTTTCAGAATTAAATTTTTAAAATTTTTACTTGATAAAATTTCTCTTTAATGTTGGCAGCCCTACTAAAAAATGTGTTTCATTAAAGCAGAGTTTTTTTTAATCACTTAGACTTTCTATTATATCTCCACCTAGAATGTCTAACAGTGTTTAATAAAACACTGTGTAATGAAAAGAAAGAACTTCTTAAATGCGTAGATGTTCATGAATATCACTAAAGGGCCCATGAATGATAGAAATGTCTATAGCTTATAGAAGACTTGGGATGCAGATCCATGTCTAGCTCTATTCCATCCCAGATCTGACACCCTCATGTCAGACAAAAAGTTTTCATCAGTCAAAATAACTCCTCAGTTTCAAAGCTATTAATCTAATTGGTACAGTGGCAAATATAGTTTATCTTTTTGAATTAATAAACAAAATTCACATCAAACTTTGTTTAGAAAGTAGAGAATAACTGCCTCATAAGTATAATTTTCTTAGAAAATAATGTAGACCTGAATTCTGCAGATGTATTTAATTATCTATCTCATTATTTCTTTACTTTCATAAGGTAAATTTGGCACATATACTTTCTTGGTTGTTCAAATTTAACACTGAAGTTAAACAAAGTTTAGCATATCTGTGCCTTATTTCTTTCAACTGTATCTTCTGCATTAGCTTGAAGATTCATTGGTTTAATTTGGATAGCTTTCAGTTTGCTTAAATTATATAGCTCAAATGACTGCGTTTGTGTTCTAGAATTTTAAGTAAAAGTACTTTGTGAACAAAAGTCTCTATAATGTGTGAAGAATGAACACATTTTTGCTGTAAGAAATTCCATTTTTATTGAGCAATTAACTTTTAGGCTACCTATAACATAAATTTAGTCTGAAATTTAACAACATTTTCCCACCATTTGGGAGAGGCAGAAGAGCATGATATTTTCCTTCCTTTTAGATAATAGATTTGTTCTACTATTTTATCTGATAATATATAATCAAGACAGGCAAAGGAGAGGGTATTTTTTGGCATAAGACACAACAAGAAATGCAAATGCAAAGGAAGTTTTTAAAGTAGGAAGTTATTTACCTAGTCAAGGTTGGTAGGGTAGAGAAAATTGGTGATGATTGAAGATAAAATGAAAAATTTAACTTTAAGACATGGGCTGGAAAGAAATTGCCAACATGCTGTATGGAAATAATTTAGCCAAAGAAAAGACCTTTCAGTGATTTTTCTAATTTTAATATGAAATCAATTATCGAGTCATTAATGTCTATATATCACTTCTGTGAGATATAACCTGCATATCAAACAAACCTCTCACTTAAAATATTCAGTCCAGTGTCTTTTACGGTGTTAACATTTGTGAAACTATCACCACAATCAGTTTCAGAATATTTTTCAGGACCCAAGAAAGGTACCTCATAACCATTAAGAGTCATCACAAATTTCTTCCTCACCCTTCAACTCTAATCTTCTCCGCAATCTCCAGTCCTAGGCACTCACACACCTACATTCTGCCTCTACATATTTCCCTGTTATGCATGCTGTACTCTCACCTATCTAACTGTGTTCATGAAGGATTTGAAACAAGTCTCCATCTTTCCTTTTGCTCAACCTCCTCAGCCTCTGGTACTCATCCTCCTCTGTCCTTCCATGATATCAGATCATTTAGATCCCACAGATGAAATCATGCAACAGTGATTTTTGTGTTTGGTTTATTTCACTTAATGTTTTCTAGGTTCATCTATGTTGTACCAAAAGACAGGATTTCTTTCAGTTTGGTGGATGAATGGTGTTCCATTGTGTTCTACATATCACAAATTTTGCATCCATTCTTCCTTGTGGTTGTCTCTCCATGATTTCATCCCTCTGGATATATCCCAGTAGTGGGATGGCTGGAGCATATACTTCTATTTTTACCATTTAGAAGAATTTCTATAACAACTGTACAAACTTCCACCAACATTATGAAAGAGTTTCCTTTTTCTCACATAATCACAAACATTTGTAAACTTTTACCTTTTTTATAGCCATACTAATAGATATGAGGTGATATCTCACTGTTATTTCAAATGAAATTTCCTGATAATTAAAATGTTGAATATTTTTTCCTATGGTGGTTGGCCATTTGTATGAAATCCTTTGAAATGTATCTATTCCTATCATTTGTCTATTTTTTAATCAAGCTATTTTCTTGCTAATGAGTTGATTTCCTTGTATGTGTTGGATAATAGCTATTTATCAGATGTATAGTTTACAAGTATTGTTTACACAGATTGTCACTTTAGTCCATTATTTATGAAAGGTACTTTTAGTCTATGAACAAACATATACTGTTTATGTGTTGCCTGTTGAGAAGCTTTTTACTTTGATGAGATCCCATGTGTGTTTTTACATTTGCTGTCTTTGTTTTGGAGGTCATACACAATAATCACTACAAACAGTGAGGTCATGGAAGTATTTCCTCTATTTTTTTCCTTAAGTAATTTTATGAATTTGTTTTTCTACTTGTCTTTAGTCCATTTTTAGTTATAGGGAGAGACAGAGTATAATCTCAGTCTATTGTATATGAATATGCTGTTTCCCCAACATCATTTATTGAAGAGGGACTGATCTTTTCACAATAGGCATTCTTAATGCCTTTATTAAAAACAGATAGCTGTAAATGCATGGATTTGTTTCTGGGCTTCCTATTTAGTTTTATTAATGTATGTGTCTTTCTTTACACCAAATCATGCTGTTCTGTTTACTATATTTGGATAATATATTTGAAAGTCAGTAAGAGCAATGCTGTCTGCTTTCCTTTTTTGGTAGAAGACTGCTTTGACTATTGAGGGCTTTTTGTAGTTCCTCAGATTTTATGATTGTAATTTAGTATTTCCGCAAAAAAAAAGTCACTGGCCATTTGGTAGTATTCCATTGAATCTGCAATCAATTTGAGTATTACAGACATTTTAATGATATTTACACTTCTTGTTTATTGACCCAGGATATCTTTTCATTCATTTGTCTTTTTTAATATATTTCATCTATATTTTGTGCAGTTTTTATTGTAGGTATCTTTCACATTTTTGATTAGATTTATTACTGCACATTTTTTGTTAGCTGTTGTAAATAGGATGGCTTCTTGATTTATCTTTCATTTATTTCCCTATTGGTATAAGAAATGCTGCTGATTTTTGTGGGTTGATTTCATCCTAAAATTCAACAATTTTACATAAGATCTAAGAGTTTGTTGGTTTTTCTTTTTTATGTATTAAGATCATGTTACTGAAACTGACAATTTTGCATATTCCTTTCTAATTTAGATCTTATTTCTCCTGTTTAATTTTACAAAGCATTGGAGGTCTATGAACATACCATCATTTATTGATTTATTTAATTTTTAACGCAATGGTATTGTCAATATCTTTTAGTTTTACATACTGAAGCAGTGAGTAATCTGTGTATTCATATTTTCAGATAGTTGAAGATGTTTCTTTAGAATAAGAGGAATGATTTGTTTAAAATTGAAGGCATATGTTAAGTAATGTCAGTACTTCTCTTTAAAGTTTAGAGCATTTTGCATTTCAGTCAGAAACATATGATAACATCTGCTGCTCCATACCCTCCACAAAAGTGTACTGTCACGCTGTTTGATAATTTCTAATCTGATGGATGATTATTAGTAGTCTAATATTACTTTATCTTAGCATGCAAGGAATTTTGCATATTGTAGTATCATTATTGACTATGTGTAGTCATTACATGTACATATCTTTTGAGAATACCCTGTTCATCTGCATGTCTGCTTTTCTGTAAGATTTATGAACCTTTTTCCTCCCAATTTTTAAAATTTTGTATGTTTATCTGTGATGCATTTGCAACATTTTGTGCTTGTATAGTTTATTGCATGTTTCATACAATTTTAAGGAAAGAAAAAGGAAGAAAATTTTGCATTGTGAAGTTCATGAGCTTTTTCTTTTAAGATGTTTGAGATTTTAGTCACTTGGGAGCCTTTACCAAAGCCAAACTACTGAGAAATTCACCCAAGTTTTCTTCTACTATGTGTTTATTTAATTTAATTACAGTTGGAATTCTGGTTTTTTGTTTGTTTGTTTGTTTTCTTTTTTGTCTTTTTGAGACAGGGTCTCGCTATGCAGTTCAAGGTGGCCTTCAGCTCATTTTGTAGCTGAGACTGGTCTTGAACTTACACTAATCCTCCTGTCTCAGACTCCAGAGTGTTCGAATTACAGGCATGAGCCACCATGCCCAGCTTACATTTGGAATTTTGACCACTGCTGCACTTATTCTTTGTGTGATAAAAGAATTGGATTTAACTTTATCTTTTCAAAGTGACTGTATGCTTCTCCCATCACCATTTATTAAAAAGACCCTCTTTGATGCATTGATATTAAATATACCCCAACCCCATTAGGTTTCTAGATCTATTACATTTATCCCTATTTTCACAAGAGTTTATTAGAAATCAGTAGTTTTACTAATACAACTTCTGAAATGAAACAAAAACAATTAATAAAAACCAGCATGTGTGTGCTTATGTGTATATGTGCATTTGTCACAGATATAATGAAAATAGGGTTAATCCCTCCTTTAAACCTAGAAATACGCTTTCCTTTCAGCTGTCCTATATAAGTTCTAAAGTCTGAAGTTGCTGCTTATTTCCAACTGCATTCTTGTCACATAAATAATCAAGGGACTAAAAGTGCTTTGAGAAAGAACTATATATGGGCGTGCTCTTCTTGTTCATGGACATCTGAAAATTTCTTGCATTTTCACTTTCACAAGTTTTATGGACAGTTATTGCATGAGCAAAAGCAATCCTGGTCAATGTAATCAATTAAAAATTGCTCCCAGTCCCAATATACTACCTTCATAATTCTATACTCTATGAATATTACCTAATAAGGCAAATGAGTAAATATTACCTCAATATTGCATATATAGTGATTCAATTAACGTGTTGGTCAATTTTTCCAGTGCTGGGATCAAATACCTGATATGATTTAAAAGAGGAAAGGTTTATTTTGGCTCATAGTTTTGGGATTTCAGCTGACTCCAAGGAAGAAAAAAAAAAATCATGGTAGAGGAGTGTGGTGGAGAAATGATGATTAATTTATGGCATCCAAGGAGCAGCAGCAGGGAAAACCCAGAGAGTATGGAACCAAGGTCATGTCTCAGAAGTTTCCCAGCCATGCCTCAGCCAATCGAGCTGACCATCAATGTTAACCACCTCAGTTGAGGATCTTGAGAGGTGATGCTAATCCTGGATTACCCAGTGAGTCTTCAATGCAATTGCAGGTGTGGGTATGCGACACAGGCACAGTGAGTTTGAGAGCCATGCAGAAAAGAAGAAAGTGTTCTAATGATGGAGGCATGAATTGAGTGATGAGGCCTCAGGCAAAGAGAGCTTGGAACTACTAGCACTGGGAAGAGGTCAGGCTCAGAACCTCTCCTAGTCTTGGAAAGAAGTCCAGCACCTTGACTTTAGATTTCTAAATCTATTCTTTTCACTTTTCTTTTCTTTTTGTTATTGCAGTGCCTGCAGTTGAACCCAGAGTCTTCTCATGTACCCAAAATGAGGACTGTACTCGTGTCCTAGACTCCCAGCAACTTCTCTAATCTGCCCACTCTGCCCCAACCCTTAGCAGTCACCATTGCACTCTCTGTGATTGCCTGTATTAAATGTCTCACACAAGTGGACTCCTGCAGTATTTTCTTTTTCATGCCTGGTTCAATTAACTCAGCTAAAAGGCCTCAAGGTTGCGCTGTGGTTTTATTGTTTTACAACAGCAATAGGAAGCTGATGTATCAGTATTGCAAACCACATAGTAATGCATATAGATAGGCTTTGCTCATAGTGTACATTGTTTTCCTTGAATGAATTCATAGAAAAATTTCCAGTACGTATGTCAAAAGATTATACAGAAAATTTAAAAGAGTACAACATTATTGATAAAGAACAAGAAGGCTGACTTTTTCTTTTTTGGGGGGGGTTTGACTTTTCTTGAACTTATCCACCAGAGTGAAATAATATCTGTACAAAACCAAAGATATGTTACTATAACTTATGCATCACAATTAAAATCCAAACAGTTTTTAAAATAGTCAACTCAATCAAAACTCTCGACTTCAGAATCAATAGCTTCTTTGAAGCTATGGTAACAGTTAAACATGGTTAAGACTTGAATGTAGAAATCTGATTGGTTGAAAAGCTAATTAAATTTCCATCTTGCTCAAATAGAATTACAAAGAGGTAACATTGTGTTTTTCACAGACAGTCCACTGGAACCACCAGCACTGGATAGTTGTTATTTTTTTCTGATAAATTGATCAGTAAAATAATGGTTGTAGTTTAGTAGTCAGTATGAACATATACTTATAACCTATTTTTTTTTTTTTTGTATTTTAGTGGTGTACCTGTTTTTATATTTTGCCTCTTTTTATTAGAATACTTTGTTGTCAGCACATTAGTTCTTCATTTACTAAAATTAGGGACTCATTATATAAACCATATGCATTTTTAGTTAATTTTTCTGTACACATTTCAACACTTCTAAAACATTTTTAGCAAAGTTTAATTTCATCATGTCATCTTTTTGTTTTATATATATATATATGTATATATATATATTTTTTCGGTTTTTCTCCGGTACCGGGAACCAAACTCACGACCTTGCGCTTGCCAGGCAGGCGCTTTTGCCGCTGAGCTAAATCCCCAGCCCCCTTGTTTTATATTTCTAATACTGCTGATATGCTTCTAACAATATGTAAAATTTTAAATAGATATTTCTAACTTTTATAAATTAGTTTTCTTATAAATTTTAACTTTTCACCTACTTAAAAGTTTTAACATAATTATGAAGTAAGGACATAATTTTATATGTGTATGGAAGCACAAGTCCTTGGATTTCTTTTTTAACCTTTTATTCTGTTCTTTCTTAATATTTGGTATGTCTGTGTCAATATCATACAGTACCAATTATAGCTATTCACGATATTTGGTGGGTCTTTTGATGTATCCTAGAACTCACATGCAATAGTGTACCTGCTCAGTCTGATATGGATGACATTTTGCTCTTATACCTTTTATATGTCACACTTAAGATGAGAAATTTGTCTTGTGTTATGCATCTCTGGATACTAGCACGATTATTGGAAAATAATATAACCCAAGGATTTTTGGTCAGCAAAAACCTACATTAAGAGCAATGAAATAAGAAATACCCTGGAAACAGCATTACTTTTGAAAAGAGCATTATTGTTGAATTATTATACATTCTAGGAGCTTAAAATATATTTGCATATTCAGTATTAATAATAACTCAATTACTGAAATGAGTACCCATCCTAACATAGTTCTTTTTAAAAAAACAAGACAAAAAAAATTACAGGTTGTAAGCATTTTAGAACTGGAAATTCATTACCAGCCTTAGCTAAACACCTTCACTGACAGGTAAATCTATTTCAAGCCAATCTGTGTGCTCAACTATGAATCTTTAAGGTTCTTTAAGCCCAAAACTATTTCCATATAAATTGGAATCCTTTGGCCCTTGCTGCTCATTTCTTTCCACCATGTACAATAAAGTAAGTTTTCTTCTACCTGCTAATCTGCAAGATATTACCTGAATGAAATTACCATGTTCTTATTTATAAGTACTTTTCCTGAAGCCGCTATATTATATTTTTGAGTATTAGAAAAGAGAACAGAGGTGAGGTCTTTAAACTGTGATGTAGCCTGAAACTTACTCCTGATTTACTTCCACTGAAATATCTAAATCAAATAGTAAAGCAACAGGTATATTATGGTAAGTAGGCTGTGTCCAGGGACAATGCGCTGTGAGGAAACATCCATTCTTATCTTTGTTAAAACCACCCTTGTCATCTTTATCATCCACATCACCATCATAATGGGAAGTAAATGTATAGTGCTAACTGTGTGCCAGTAATGCTATTTAAAAATCCACTAATTTGATCCCCATAAAAGCCTGAGGATCCAGGCAGCATTAGATTTTCCTTTCAGTTATGAAGGACTGAGAGATTTTATATAACTTGTGCCCAAGTTAAGGTGTCTGAAAAGGGGCAGTGCTAATATGGAACGAATCTCGAGTACATTGTCTTTCTTTTTGAATTCTTCGTGATCTAGGTGTTTGGATTTGTTATTATTCTTTTGCATCAGTTTAATTTTATTTAATTTCTTGAGCACTCATTTGAGGATTGTCTTGGCTGAAATATCACCTAATAAAATGTACACTATTTGTTTATCATCTCAGAAGTCAGGACTTCACTATGGCATTTTAACCATAAGTTCTAGCTATGACTTACACTGTATCTGCCTCTCTAAAACTAATCAACAATCTCACATCTATAATAATTTATCTGATCTTCAAACATTATTATAAGTAGAAGACTTCCATGTTCAGGACTGTCAGAAACCTACCCAGTACACCATAGCATACTGCCCCAGCTCTTTTCAACCTAAGAAGCTTTGTTATGTCTTATCATCAATTCATGATTACTTTTCCTTTTCATTCTTATTCATCAATCTACTGATAACTGCTTCCTATATTATTGACTTTCCAAACAATAGACAGGAGCTATTAACAATTTTATAGGTTTACACACATAGAAAGTTAGTTGACAGCAAAACCTGTCAATCTGTTTTCTCTCAGTTTACTGTTTGCTTTTTTTTGAAACATTAAAAAAAACCCGTTATCAGTGAACTTAGTTTTAATGCATTGACGAAGTGATAGTTATATCATATTGAAAAGAAATGTATTCACTAAAAAAATCAATGGTATCAGGTCCTAGATACTGTAATTTGCAATGCTCAAATATAACTTTTGTGGAGTAGATTAAGGAGGTCATATTCATGAGTAAGGATGATTTTTGACCAGAATTCAAGAAAGGTATTCAAGAAACCAAATCACTTATCAAAATTACTTATTAATTTTTAATATCTACCTTTCTAGCTACTTTCCATATTTCATTTTCCTATATGAATTTGTTTCTTAGAAGCAAAATACCTTCCCTCCTGCTCACTTACCTTTTCAGGTGACACTTAACACCTTTCCAAAATCTCTCAAAGAAGAAAGTCTGATTCATGAGAAACACTGGAAAATTTCTTCTGACCATAGAGCAGAATGTGACAAAGCAGTGAGCTACTTCCGGGGTTAAGCGTGAATGCCTATGCTGAAGACACAGAACGTGTGGCTGGGGCTGGGGATGTAGCTCAGCTGCATAAGCACCTGCCTGGAAAGCACAAGGTCCTGAGTTCCATTCCTGGTACCAAAAAAAGGAAAACAAAACAAAAAACCAGAAAGTGGACTGAAGTGCAGGGAGAACCTCTGATAGGACCAGAGTATTAAGCTGCACATCAGAGGATTGGAGCTAATAAATGATTTGGATTTGGTGAACTAAACTAGTGGATTAAAGGATGAAAACTTGCTGGGAAAACAGGTAGCTGATCAGAGACAGAGAAATACTAAAATTTCTATTGACAGGCCACAAAATCTTCCCTCTTTTCTCTCTATGAATGCCTCCACACATCGGATGGAATATGACACAAGGATTTAAAGGGTAACATAAGATTTCAGAATAACTCCCATTGGTGGGCGCTGATTATATGCCTATCTCTATATCTCTATCGTCTCTTTCTCTATCATCTCTGTGTCTACCTCTATCTATCCTTCTACATATCTCTGAAATATGCATGGATAAAACTGGAGATTATTTGCAAACTTATTTATGATAAGTACATTTTGCATGCTGGAAGATGATTTCCACAGACTAGTCACATTTCAGAGTGCTTGCCCTTGATGTGTTTCCCTTTAGACTTAGTGATATTATCAAATTGGGACTCTCATGTGTAGAGAAAATGGAAGAGGGAGAGAAAGGAAGCAGGCAAGAGGAACAATAAAAAATTAAAGGGAGGGAGAGAGAAAGAAAGAGAGATTGTGTGATCCCCAAGGATGAAAAAGAGTAGTTCTTCTATCCTGAAGACAACAGGTGAAAGTCTTCAGCTCTTGGGAACTTCTTTTATCTTTCATTCTACTCAGCCACTAAATAATGGATGTGATACCCTTTTTAAGTAGGAGTGCTTAATTTCGCAAAATTAAGCATGAACCTACGAAGAGAACTAAGAACCTCTGTAACTGCTAGAATTCTCAAAGTCCTTTCGTCACAACCATTCCCTGCATATTCTTTTTCAGTTTATTTCCAGGCAAGATGTATCACCTGTAAACATATCATTCACTCCCCTCTGCCACCAATTTCCATAATCTACATGCTTTGTTCATCCACTTTTTCCATTCCTCTAATGACTAACAGGCAGCATAGGCAATTTCTGCCTCCCCTAGATATTCAATATTCATGTAAGTTTTGAATGTATCAATTGACATTAACCTCACTGAGAACTTTACAGTACGTATCTTCCATTTAAGTTTCCATGAACTATTTGTTGAGTCCTAATATATTTGTGAGTCTTAATATATTTGCTGCCTCCATAGGACCTGCATAATTTGGGCATTAATTATTTCAATCAAAACGTTATTATTTCCATCCAAATACATTATTGATTTAATATTCACTTTCTCACACTGAAAGTAAAATTTATTTTACCAAAAGTAAAACCACCAAATACAGCACATGAGCTCTAATCTTTCTTCAAAATTCCTACACACTAGTATGAGAGATTTACTAGGGCTCTGTGATATACAACATTTGTTATCTAAATATCAAGCATATCTTGATAATTAATTACTGATAGATATATACAGGCATGCCATTCATTAGTTTTATAATTTCTTACAAACGTCACACACTAGGACTCAATTTAGCAATTTGGATGTAGTCTAAACATAGAGAATCTGTAGATGTTAAGGACATCTGTGGTTGCTTAAAATAGTGAACAGTGAGAACATATTTTGTCCTGGGTAGACTGAGATGTAACTAAAAAGAAAATGTCAGTTTTATCACATTAAAATACAGCCATGCAATCATCTTTACAAAACTCTCTACAAAGTAACTTGTAATAATCTAGTGCATTTTGTAATAGTTTAATTATATTCCAAATGGTTAACATTACGAAATCAAGGGTACAATTGTGCTATTTTATTTGAAGGCATTGATAGCTATTGAATTTTACTTTCATGTGTATGTTTGCATGAAATTTGATGAAAATTTATTCTTTTCTTGTGTATAAAGGATGAAACTTAATAAATAATGCTAATTTAGAGTTAATTTGCAAAATAAATTTATAATGGGAAATATTCCACTTTTAAGTTTTTATTACATATATTTATGTTCTTTTATCCAGTGATGAAGCTCTACCTTGATACATCAGAGTTAGGGATAAAATTTTACAATAATTTCACTTCTTGATTAATTTATCTTCCTCCTCCTTTAGCCACTCTGTATAAGAGTGGGAGTTACATGTTTTCCTGGTCTTACAACACTTTCTACATTATATTTCTAATTTTCTGATTAGTATTTCCCAACATTTTCATGTTTCAATGTAGTCTAGCTAAACATAAATATTCTAACGTTTTTTATCCTAAAAATTCTGCTATGCCTTCTCTTTGGAGGTACCTGCTTTCTAGCACTCAAGGTAGAAAATTCATGCTTTATTACATGATAGAAATGTGCAACCTATAATCCCTTTTCATTTTAATATAAAATTACCCATTTTAATGAACAAAATGATAAATGCAATTTACAATAATTATCTCATTCAAGACATCTTGCTTGGGGCTGGGGATTTAGCTCAGCGGCAAAAGCGCCTGCCTGGTAAGCGCAAGGTCGTGAGTTCGGTTCCCGGTACCGGAAAAAAAAAAAAAAAAAAAAAAAAAAAAAAAAAAAAAAGACATCTTGCTTATAGCTGATGGGGTATAATAAAATTTAGCACTGTGATGTCTTTTTGATATTGTAGTTGTATAATACTTTTCTGCTACCTAGAATGTTGACCAATTTTTGTCTTAAAATTAGGGTTCTATGTTTTAATTACACTACAACAAGAAGCACTGTCCTGTGTAAACCAGAATTTTGGTCAAATTTTTTTAAATGCGATGATATATATAAAATACAAAGCTACTTTACCATCATCCAAATAACCAATCAGATTTGTAAATCTAAAATAATCTTATTACAGAAAAAGTGACTATAAATTAGAATGCTTGAATTTATTTAGGATGACAAAATAATGGTCACGAAAATTATCACAAACCCATAGCATCAAGCAGCAGGAACAAAATGCAGGAAGTAGGGTAACAAAAGCTAATGGCGCTTTGCACCAGTAGTAGTTGGGATTATAACACACGCACACACACACACACACATGCCAACCAACCAAAAACCAAAATCCTGAAATAAGTAAGTTATTTTCTACTTGAGGATATGAAATAACTGAGCAGATTATCTGAATCCACAACTTGTTTGGAAATAAATTCTGTACTTCAATTCCAAATTCTTCTCTTTTACTTCCACACTGCTTGAGTTGTTTTTTCTAAGTTATTTATTTATTTTATTATCACAATCATTTAGCAAAAGTTTACTTTTGTCAATGTTCTTCTGAATCACGTAGATCCTAAGGACATTTCTTCACTCACCCCACCACATTTAACTCTGGATACCTAATTATTTAACACATAGTGCTGCCCACAGCATACACACGCTACATAATATACAAAACCGGAAGTCTTACATGGTAAACACATCCAGTGTATCTCCAGCAGTTCTTGCCATTTCGAAGTAAGTTTGCAGAATATTGACAGTTCCAGAAAGTGCTTCATGACCGCAGCCGCAGAACAGGGCGACACCTGCATAGAGCAGGATGGTGGCGATGAGGGAAGCATAGGGAATCCCTCCCAGGCATTTGATGCAGCACTCAAAACACCCTGTAAGGCATCAACAGAAGAAAGGGAGAAATTCAGAGTTTTGTTTATTTAACTAAAATTTCCAACTTCAATACTATGAGAAATTATGTTTTCCTTGATAGATGATATTAGGTCAACCACATAAATCATGTCTCAGGATCTCCTGGGAGGTATAAAGAGTTAGCTCTTAATTACAATCCATCCTTCAAGCCAGGAAAATGCTATACCACTGACGACTTCCTCTTTCATCCCTCTGATCCCACAAAACCCTTCCTTTCCAACAGACTTCCCGTGATGATCTTCACTGTGCACGCTCGTCTCGTGCAATCTTGTATTTACTGTTTTCAAATTTCACATGCATGCATTTTTATTTTCATGATACTTATTCTTTTAACTCTTTGTGGCTGTATTTTTCAGTGAGTTGAATCCTGTTAGAGCATAGTAAACTTAACAAGGAGATTTGAAAAGTGGAAAAGAATAAACTAGACAGTATCTGAATTGATTGCATGTAGTAAGTAAAATTAACTTTGAGCTTTGTTGATTACATATTTTCTTTGGGCCGTGCAATAACCTGTCTTGCAAAATCTATTTACACGATGGTTCATGGCTTTCACAAAACAAGGAAAACATGAGCACATTAGTTATAAAACAGCTAAGGAGAAATAATCCTCCTCTCATCAGTATGTATTTTGTAACAACTTTATTCTTTTGATATTATCATCTGTAGAAATGAAAAGACTTTCCCTCAAATGATTCTTGCAAAGCTTAAATAATTTAATACATAAACTAGTGCTTATCTTAAAATAACTGCTAAGTAAACACAACATTTTTTTTTTTCCAGTACCAGGAATTGAACTCAGGACCTCGCGCTTGCCAGGCAGGCGCTGTGCCGCTGAGCTAAATCCCCAGCCCCTGTTCCTGTGTTGTGACTACAACCTGTAACAGGTCAGATGAGGGCTTTTCTATTTTGGGTTTTATCTTGGAGTTGAAAGCCTTTCAGATTTGGGAGCATTTTGGATTTTCAGATGATGGATTCTTATATCTATATAGCAACATATGAGGCATGAGATAATTGCAAAGTTCCTGTGTGAAATAACTGTATGTGCCAAGATTGAGCTAGTCTGCTATTTTCTTATTGCTCATTAGACTGGCTTTCCTGAGAATTATAGCCCATCTCGTCTGCTTCAGAGGAAGAGAAAGAGAGAAAAAAAAACAGATTCTGAATGCCTCTCCATTTCCATAGCTGTTGCTGTGAAAGCAAATCATTTCCTGAACACTCCTCCCCAGAAACACACAGTCACATAAAATCTGGGGAAGGATAAAGGTTAGAACAGCTTGAAACTTCATATAGGGGAAGCAGTTTCTCCAGCAGATGGCCATGGCCAGAGTGCGTAGTATCTGAATGTCACTGAACACAGTTTCAGGTGGAGATGAACAGAGTGACATAAAAATACCTGGACTACTCTCTTTTAATGTTCTAAAATTCCCATCTCAATAATTATTTTAAAATGAAGAAAAGCAAAGAAATAAAGTTGGTACCAACCCCCAAAAGCTTTCTCTAATTTTAACAAGTGTACCTATCATCTCCACAATTTCAAATCCTGTAACTCGGTAATTTCTCTCTTTGCTATTCCCAAAGCATTTGATATGGCTGTGGGAGATATTTACTTCATTTTTATAACCTGAGGTAACAGAACCAGAAAAACATGACCAACCAAACCCGTCGAATAGACAAGAAGACTAAACACCAAGTACTCATGTAGAAATTACATTTCCTATGTCCTAGAACCTAACGTTTACAACAGTAAAGATGAAATCAGAAAGAGACTAATTTACAAACAGATACAATTATAAGCCCATGACTGGCCACAAAAATTGCCACTAAGGACCTCTGGATAATTTGAAAACTAATTGAGGCAGTTTGTTCTTAGTTCAAATGTTCTCTGCTATGCTTTAGATAATTCACATTAGCCACCATGCAAGGCTTTGTATCCACAAGGGGTACTGGATCACCATGCTTTGCTATGAAGTCAAAGTGCTGGAACACCAAATGTAGCTTTAATTCCATAGCAGTTCTCACATTTAGAAAGCTACAAGATAAATTCCAGTATTGGGGTCAACTCAAATCGACAACCCTGAGCTAGTATACATTTCAAAATGAATATAAAGTCTCCAAATGAAATGGAAATATTTCTTTTACTCCCTTTGTAAATGCCATTTAAATCCCTCAGTATTGTTATCTTTATTAACAAGTTCAAGTTCCTATAAACTGCCACTACTGTGAGGTCAGGTGAGAACCTTTCCATTTGAAACCAGAACCTCAGCAATATATTTACTCAAAGAAGCTTTAAGGATCCCATCAGGTACATACTGCCCTTGCAATGGGCCATATCATAATCACCCCATCTCCTCCTATGAGGCTCAGTGGAGTTGCCTATTGCATTTCAAAGAAGATTCTCAGATCTCCCATATGGTGAAGCCGCGCATCATTTCAGTATTCTCTCCAGCTGCCAGAATCCTACGTAGCTGCTGGCAGGGGAGCTTCTTTCCACCCACAGTGAGAAACAGCCTTGGAAGAGCAGAAACATCACCATGGCAACAGGGCCTCTGGGCCAGGATGCATTCCCAACAATCACCCTTTAAGGCTAAGCATTCTGCAGCCACCCATGGTCATGCTTTTAACTGAACCAAAAGGGAAAAAATGTTCTATTAAATGAATATTGATGAAAGTATAGGAAGTGAAAGTATAGGAAGTGAAGTGTTGGCTTTGGAGAAAATACGTTTCTTAAGACAATCTCTCTAAAAACAATAAAGATTACAATGCATAGGAGACATTTTCAATACTGGATATAATAAGAACAAGGCCATTAATTCTCAAATAAAGCTGAGATTCAAATATTCACAAAGAATGTTCATGCCGTAAGCACATGTACACTAAGAAACATTTCTCATGTTCATTTCTGGTTATATAAACTACCTTAAATGAAATAGCATCATGCCATTAGCTTTCAGATGAAAATAAAGATTGAAAGAATTATGAAACCTTTTTTTTCAACAAGCTCTCTGAAACATTAGTGACACAAGCATTTCCCCAATACTTATGAAAGGTATAAATTGAATTTTATTAATATAAACATTTAAAGGAAACAGAAGCTCCCCATATATGCTGCCTTTTCAAAAGATGTATAATTACCTTTTTTTATGAGATATATGATTAATTTACCTCCATCCAAATATTGTGAAATAAGCCCAAGCCTTTACCTATGCTTACCTTCTCTAATCTCACCAAAATAAAAACAGGGAAAAGAACCTAAACTTAAAAGGAAAAAAAAGAACAACTGGGAGATAGGCAACCAAGAATAGGGACAAAAACTGTGGATTTGGGAAAAGAGATTGAGAAATGAGGGTAACAAGTGATACTGATAACAGATTGAACATTTATTCATTGATATACTTTTCCTGGTAACTCGTAAAGGTCACCTTAGTTATTATCAAGTATCCAGAGAGGTGTTGGTCTGATTTAGCCTGTTCCTTACCTTATTTGTGTATCTTTGTCCCAATAGCACCTTTCATCACATATCATATTCTACATCACAATCCTGATTTATGATACAGAAAATCCCCAATTTCATTTTCCTCATGTGTGTTATGGCTATTCATGACACACTTACTTTATAAATTTAGAAACGGTTTCTCTGATTACATAAATTAGGTCATTAGGATTTTGATTGTTATTTTTGTATTGATTTTGAATCTAGAATTATTTTGAATTTATGTGGATATTCATATTACCTGTGAAAACTTTGAGCTCCATTTCTTTACAAGAGTTGCACCTTTTCATTTATCTTTTCATCATCACATTCAGTCAGATAAAATGCAAGGAGAAGAGGTACATGTTTTGTTCATGAGATGAAAGAAAACACTTGTTAGTGTGATGTTAGCTTGTTAGTTAAAAAGGTCCTTTTTGCTTTGAATTCTGTAATATGGATTTATAATATCTACTGAGATAACTTTACATTTCTTTCCCTTTTATCTGCCACTTCAATGATTTTTTTCTCAGCTAAATTTATATTCTTGAAAAGAAAACAATATACATATCATACTGTATTTCTGCTACATCACTGAAATTGTCATGTTAACATTTCAGCTACATCACTGAAATTGTCATGCTAACATTTGTGGAGGGGTGGTACTGGGAGTCTATTTCAGGGCTTTTGTAGAAGTATACATCTCTAACCATGTTTTTCATTTTTATTTTGGGATAAGGTCTTGCTAAATTGCCCAAGTGGGGCTCAAATTTGTGATCTTCCTCAGTCTCCCAGAGCCTCAGAATAATAGGTATGTGAATCATCTGTGCTGAACTTTTCATGTCTCAATTTATTCAACCTTTATTTGAGTGCTCACATAGGAATCAAGCACTGTGTTGATTGCTCAGTCTGTGGAAATAAAGTCAAGATAAATCCCTGCTGATTTTAGAGAAAAGAGATAGAAAATCAACAAGCTGCTAAAATAATAGATTTGTGATTATGAAAAGTACCAGGAAAAAACCCTAAGTAGAGGGGAAAGAGAAGGACCATTAGAATAATAGATTCAGTCTTTGATAAAGAGTCCCAGGAAGGAATAACTGCAATGACATTTGTTTAAAAAAATCTGAAGGAAAAAGCGAGACATTCAAATTTGATTAAATAAAAACGTGAGAGCTCATGTTTACCTTTAATGAGAGGATAAAAGACAAGGAAAAACAGAAAACCTCTGACATAGTACAATGAAAAAGACACAGATGGAAACTGGAGAAAAAATATACACAATTTAGAAGATCAGCACCCATAAATAAATATAATAAAGTCTGTCGACAGTAAAAATAAAGATTAGCAAGCCATCAAATAATATAAGACCATCAAACCTACCAAACCATCAGATCAATATGAGGGTTTCCTACTGTTGAAGTATATGACTCTCCAGATCGTTGGAACCTGCAGTGTTCAGGGACCAAGCCCTCTCTGGAGTCCTGCCTACGGCTGCGCTGTGGTTGTGCTATGGTTATGCTGACACCACAGAGGCCAGAGGCCTGCTGGTGGCTCTTTCAACTGAAGCTTTTTTTTCAACTTAAGAAAGATTCCAGCAGTGGGGGTTATGGATAAAAAGTGTCTTAGACAAAGTGATTTTTAAAAGAGAAATGGACATTATCAGCTGAATTCAAACCCTTTTTTTTTTCTTTGCAGAGGATTATATTTGAAAATTTGTAACAGTTCCACTTTATTCAGTTCTTTAAATGGACATTTTAACAGAGTAGACCCAACCTGACTTTCTCCTATCATGTTGTAAGAGGAAATGTGTCTGTCTCTCAGACACAAATAAAAGAACAACTAAGTCAAGACCTGCTTGTGCTATGTTTAGTTCAAAAGTTCTATCCTTTTGTCTTTCTCCATACTAAAAGCCTTGCCACAGAATCACTTTACCCATCTTCAGTGAATGTTTTTGAACACATACCACTTCTATATATGGTATATATAAAATTAACAACAGAGAGCTCTACCATAGCTGAGGTGACATACTGAGAAATAAAAATGAGAACTTTCTTATATTTTTCAGAAACTTTTCCAAAAACTTCCTTTCAAAACACTTAGTATTATAATATCCTGGGATCAGTGTTCCTTAGAAATTGGAGCTGATGTCTCCAGGCTTGGAGTTTTAAATTAGTTAAATAACAGTAGATAACTCCTCTCTTAAAAAAATTGATACATGTGATACATAAGAATTTTACATTCATTTGGGGGAATTGGTACATATATATACATTGTATCATGATCACTTTTGATTCATTTCCCCAAAAGCCCCTTCTTATGAAGTGTAAGCATACCAGAAGAATGAGAAAAACTCAAAATTATATTTATGAAGAATGTTTTACAATGTAAAGTGCTTCGAAAACACACTAAGTGCAAACCTTTTAATGAATGACACTGTAATCTAAAACACATTCTAGACTCTGGCTTAAATAATTAAGACCAGTAATTCTAAAGTTTTACAATTTTATAACAAGGCTTTTGATTACAAGGTACTGACTCTTCACTTTGATATGCCGGTGCTCAATGGGTAATAAAGGCAGGATAAAGCTTGGTGTCTCTCTTTTCATTTTGTTCCTTTCCCCTCTATTAAGGAATTTCCTTTAGTAATGAATTTTTGGGTCAGATTTCTGTTCAGGTCTGCATGTAGGCATGTTAATCATTTAAGGAGTGCCTCTCTAAATATCTGTAGTACAAGACTGACTACCTCTAAATTTACCTAACCTATGTTGTCTCCTTGCAAGACTGAAGACAGTAAGACAGAAGTAATTGAGCACATTCAATTGCATGCGTTTTACAATGTCTTCTTTAGGTACCACTCTGAGATGCTGCCTAAGACTCCAGTCACTGCCTGAAACCTGCGGTCACCTCAGAGCAGATCTTCCCAACGTGAGATGACTCCTGCAAGCAGAGCACGGTGGGAAGCAGGCTGACTCCTAAGGAGGAAAAATATTCTCTCAATGAGAACCAAACCGACACCTCAGGCCGTGACAATGACAGCCACGACACAGCCTAGGAGTTTATAGAACCAGACTTGAGAAACTGATTAACCAGAACACGTTTTGACCACGACTCATTAATTATGTCTACTTCTGGTGCCCTCTATTGGGATATGGGTTAAATTAGTTGGGGGTGAAAATTTCCTCTAATTTAAAGTGCGTGTCAGTAACCTGGGAAGGAAAAGTTAAAAGATGTTGGATTGTCCCTGTCTTCTCAATATAGCTATGTTGATTAAATTCCTCTCTTGCTTTTCACCATTAACTTTTCGGTTTGAGTTTTGGGGGTGAGTGGGCAGACCTCACTCAACTGAGACTCCCTGAAGCTAGGCTTCCTGTGTTCCAGTAACAAACGTCTTTAAATATTTCCTGGCCTACACTAAGTACAGAATTAAGGTAAACATTTGAATAATGCAGTATGGTGTGGCGAAACCGAGATAACAAACTCCAGTGACAGATTTTTTTTTTTTTTTTTTTTTTTTTTTTTTGGTTTTTCTCCGGTACCAGGAACCGAACTCACGACCTTGCGCATGCCAGGCAGGCGCTTTTGCCGCTGAGCTAAATCCCCAGCCCCCAGTGACAGATTTTTATCTTAAACATTTTAGTCATTGTGAAAGCATTGGGCTTAAACAAATCAGTTTCTAATTTTAAGAGGTATATCTTTGAAAGGAACAAAGAATAGCAATGTTAGGAGGCATTTTTAAACCCTCCTAGTGTTTGTGGCTACATAGCAAAACCATCAGAAACTGTGTCACAGAGAGTTCAGGAGCCTCTCTTGTGAGCTCTATCCATTTTGATCAAGTGCTTCCCTCGATTCTAAGAACAGATGCAGTAGCATATGGAAACCATACCATGTTATACAAAATTACATTAAATGTCTTACTTTAAAATTAATTTATAAACTAGGGTATATGTGTAATTCAGGAAATAAAAAGGCATTACTCTAAGAAATTTGAATGAGTTATAAAATGCAGTACATGGTTTACAACTAATGATACCTAGACATATTCTGAACACTTCTCATCTGTCAGAAAAGTGCCAAGACTCACCGCCTTGACAGTTGTGACCTCAGGAGCTCCCTCTGAGCAAGACAGTTTCTCAAGTGCTTATTGAGAGTGGTATTTAAAAGTCTGTAAAAGCTTATCTATTGTGAACTTTTCAGAAAAGATATTTTTCCTTAAAATGTTTTTATTATAAAACTGTTTGCTGATATTTAAGCTACATGTAATTTTTTTTCCCCAAAATTATAAAGCTAATTACAGAACATTCTGTCCTGGTCAACATGACTTAGCAAGAATGATTTGATTAATTAAAAATGTTTCCCTAAGGCAGAAAAGTTAATTGCATTAATAATGATTCAAACCATACTCTTCTGTGATAAATAAGCCCCTCGGGTGAGGGAACACTCAGGTGGAGACATGTTTCTGATCTGCATAAGTAATCCTTGGAAAGCAAAAACATGGCACCCCCTAATTGGTCTAAACTCCTAACACCTGCAAGCCTTTGGCCGCCCACTCCTTGCTTGTTCAGATGGTTTCTGGAGACCCAGTAAAAAGTGCTATTCTTCTATAATGAATGTACTGTTTGTATAGTACCTTAAAAATCATTTAGTATAACTGCTCACATAGTCTTAAGTTTACTGGACCCAAGTGGGCAGTTTCCTCTTGGGATCAGTCAGGTAACTGCAGCCTGACAGTAGATGGCCTGCAGTCTTCTGGACTCTTGAGCTTAAGGCAGATGTTCAAAACACTGTTTTCATTGCATCCGTGATGCCTCAGCTAGCATGTCTAGGAAATCGGAGCATTTCACAGTAATATTTCAGCTCACATAGCCTTTCCACGCGGCTAGTTTGAGCACTCCTTCGGTGTGGTGAGCCACAAACAGGTGGCTTCCAATGGAGCAGGAGCTCTAAGACAGAGAAAGAAAACGTTGCCACTGGCAGAGGATAATTCTGTCACACTCTATTATCAAAACAGATGCAAGCAATCCAGATTTGGGGGAGGGAGGCTTGAAGAAGTTCACTCCAGTTCTGGGTGGAATAATGGTAGAATTTTCAGCCATCTTTAATCTGCCAGAAGCTTGTCCAGTTTAAATAAAATTGAGCACTCCAAGGATTGCTTTCTTTTTCTTCATTACGTTCATCATTATCCAATGTATTGTTTATCCAACTTGGTGCTTTGTTTAATGATTTGTCAAAGGTTTGAGGTAAAAATTTCTGTTTTTAATTTCTTTATGTTCAATTGCCAGAGAGTTTTGACACCAGTTGGTGCTCAATTAATATTTGTTAATTAATGGGAAAATTTGTCTTAGCGAACAAGTAGGACATGTCTAAAAAAGATCAGTACCTCCAAATGTCCACTCCATGTCTAACATGCAGAGGAATTTAAAAAGTATATGTGTCACTTTTTACATTATATGATACACATCCTCACACAAAAGAGAAAAAAATCCCCAAATGTATGAACAATAAAATCTCAGAAGACTAATGTTAAAAGGCAAATCATAGATTATTACATTATGCATTGAAGTTATTTTATTTGAATTGGAGCATATTTAAACTCTGAAGACAGTCTCAAAAATAAAATTACAAATTTACAATCTAGTAATTTAAATAACTATAAGATAACATGAATTAAAGTGAAAAATTGGAAATAAAAATTCAAATTATCTTTAAAAAATGGAATAAAGTAATCACAGAAAGTTTATTTCTTTAATTCATAAAAGTTTACTATAATATTTGCACATATGGCATTTACTCAAATATAATGATGTTTTTAATGAAATCTGACCTTTTTGAATTTACATCACTTCCAAAGTTTAAAGATCATTCTTTTCAAAGAGCTGATGGTTAATAATTTCTGTTGCATTGTTACCACAACATATCAAAATAGTATACGGCAAAACTTAAAGACATTTTGTAATATTTCTGACACTGAAACACTATTTCAAAATATAGAGATTCAATTATCTTCTGATAATCTCATTATGTTATTTTGTCTTAAACATGACCACAATATTCAAAATGGGCATGTAACAATTAGTTTGCTGGCAATATAAAAAAATTACCAGTATTTGTTAAAAAGGAAAATTCTTTCCACAGCTCTGAAATGCTGTGAGTGTCCAAATTATCTAATAAATATTTGCAAACAGGGAGCAAAATGGCAGTATTTCAAAGCAGAAATATCACTACTGTAAAATCCTCTTCTCTTAGGCGTCAGACACACTAAACTGTATTTTTCAATCAGTGGAATAATGTTTTTATTCTCTGTCTTTCTCCCCACCACCTCTGACCTCTTTTTTCATTAGCAGAGCTATTGTCATGTGTCTTTTTCCTAAAGGGCCAGGGAAATAGTGTTCCAAGTCCCTAATACATTACATTTTAAATGCTGTGGAGGAAATGTTGATTTTATTTGAGCCAAGCATAAGTCTGTCATTGTGTTGCTTTTATTACCATCTGAATGAGCACCATGATTACAATATATAGATGCACTGTTTTTATTACAGCGATTTTCACCCTCAACTAATTTATCCCATGTCCCGAATGCTTGATGTCCTTTGTTTCATCTGATCATCTCCCATATGACCTTTAAATGGAGAAGGGCTGAAAAATAAGGCTTTCAAGAAGGATGAGGACTACAAAGCAGCCTATGAACATGTTACAGCAGTGTACGCCTTCGGGCTGTTTTTGTATTCTGCTCACCACAGGGCATATCCTTAAGAGAGCTCGGCCCATGTATGAAAACCTGCACTTCACTTAAATCTTTTTATTTCAGGTTACTAATCCCAGAATTTCATGAATACACACAAAGCTCATTTGCAGTTTTTGCCAGTCACCTCTGGTGGATGTGAAGTAAAAATAAGAATTGCTGCAAACTGTAAGAAGAATGCCATGGAATATGTGCAAAAGCAAAACTATTCAATAATAAATCAACCCCTAGACTCTAATACATGCTCTGGACTCAGATACAACTCTCCTGTATTGTGTTTGCATGTGGTTGATGATCAGCTCCTGAGACAAGGAATGCTGTTGTACATATATTTATACGGACAGTATTTTATATGGAGTTCGGCTCACAAACACAGAAAGCACTAAATAGTCCAAAGGCAAGGTCTATTTTTGTATTTTATATTTTCTTGTTGCTATTGCTTTGGTTATCTTATATACAGAAAAAATAAATCAACTTCACCCATCAAAATGCCTATCCTTCAGTTTCAGTTTATTGTCAAATCAAATTACATTGGAAAAAAAAATATATTGGAATCACAGCAATAGAATCAAAAGATGGAGCTTCACCTGGGGAAACCTTAAGGGTGTATTTTACAATATAGAGAAAGAGAGTGGCTTTTGCATTTGGTTATGTCCTTTTATTGTTCAAGTGTGTTGAAAAGATCTTGAAGAATTTAATAGCAGAACTGTGATGTAATTCTGCTTTGTTTAATAACTAGAAGTTATTTAATTTCTAGCATTTTTTTGTTCCGATTTGGAAAAAAAGCAAAATTTGATTTAAAAACAGCATTGGTAGGTTGTAAGAAGGAAAAGACTGGTTTTATTACCTTTACAGCTGTTGTACAAACTAATTAGCATGCTCTCCTCAAAATTATTGGAAAGCTTAGTGTAAGGTCATTCTTAAGAAGACTGCTTACTACATGAATAACGTCACTTGAAATTAAAACATGGCAGATATTGCTCTGTATTTTAATGAAAAACTGTTGACATGCTATGGTATCAGTAAGCATATATGATGAAATTTAAACATTTAGGTAATTAAAAGAACTATTATTTTTATTTTGTAAGAGAACAGTAAAGAAAAGAACAGCAGCAAAATACCAACATCACAGACAAAAACAAAACAAAGCAAAAACATTAAAAATGATACAGGGTTTCAAAACAAAATGATAGGAATTAACAGTGGTTGTTATATCACATATTGTTATCTTCAACGAAGTTGCTCAGATTACCAGATGTAAGAATGCAAGATTGATCAAACCATTAAAGAGAATGAAAAATAATTAAGAAAACATGAGAGACATCTTCTCTAGCGAAAGAATTGTTTTTATCAAACACGTCTGACAATGTTCTTGCAAATAGTGATCTTGTAAGTGAAAGAAAAAAGTAGAAAAAAAAAGACAAACTACATAAAAAATGTATCCAGTGGTTTGATAATTTTTATTACCAAACTGCATTACAGAGCATAGTTTATAACATTAAACTTACAATATGCAATATGCAACAATTTTTCTCTACCCTCAAAATATCAGCATTTTAAAAAATCTTATTGTAGAGAATATTTGTGAGCAGAAGGTCACAGCAGTTCTAATAGTTCATTTCACTAATTAAATTATACATGGAATCTATCCTTGCTGCTATCTAGCTACCAGAGGTATTATGTGTGGCTCCCATTGATTTCCTTTACTTAAGAGGCTGTGTGTAAAGAGTTTCACCACTGGAACAGAATGAGGCAAATCCAGGAGGGACATGTGACCATGACCATTTCAGAACTAGGAACATGAACTCTGTTTAGGTTTCATATTAGGCAAAACTCTGTTTAGGTTTCAATTAGGCAAATAAAAGCAAACATCATTGTCAGAATGCTTTTCCTCTTTTCTTATATGGACTTTAACTTGGTTAATTAGCAGGCATATTTGTTTGAATTTAATGTGTTAAAGGGCAGGCAAAGGAGATATTTCTAGGAAAATTTGGCTAGACTATTGTACTTTAACCAATAGACCCCAGAATTGTACTATTCTCTTATTGTAGTTTAATTTATTAAGTAACTTGAGAAACTATGAAATGTTCATCAAATAAGCTCATTGCTTTTGAAAGTAAAGTTATGAGAGATCTGACACTGTCATTTATAAAGATATATTTAAGTTATACTAAACCTGTTTGTTGGATAAACAGGACATCAATATGAATCCAGTTGTTAATCCCAATACATTTGAAATTGCATATCAAAAACTCATATTAAAAAGAGTATATATTATATGTATCATTTAATCATGAATAATGAATGTGCACACAAATTTGAGATATACAGAGAGATGAGATCAGTCTTAAAGAGTTGGTGCTTGCTCAAACACTTAGAGGTAGTTCCTTTGTACCTGTAATGCTAATAAACTGCAATGGCCCTTGGAAATCATTCCTCATAGATTCACTATCTAGAATAATGAATCTTAAGCATACCTCCTACATGAGGATACATACATTCTACATGATTGTACAAATATCTCTACTGGATTACACAAAAGCCACTATTTAAAGATGAATAGCAGAGGTAAGAAGAGACGCTGGGTTCTGGCTGCTAAGCATATTGTAGGTCACAGGCAAGTCTTCACCTTCCTTAATTGTTCAATAGCACAAATGAATGGAATGATCTGTAGGGTCCTTTTGTGTTTATAAATTATTATTAAAAAGTCTTTTAATATGAGTCTATTAACTTATATGGGTTTGATTTTCCTCTCTCAATTTTCAGTTGATCATCAGCAAAGTACTCGGGTCAAGGGGAGAAAAAAGAATACTTTTATTTTCTCCAGAAGGCTTCAACCCAGTTATTATCCAAGTAACAAAATGCAGTTTAGAAGGCTCCACAGCTGTATTCATGGTGACACGTGGAACAGCTTCTGGGGATGGGATAATGGCTTTCCCTTTGAGTCTATCCATAACTCCTCTTGAATAGGCGCCTGTGGCTCCTGAGTCAACATTTCTCAAAAGCTTTTGGGAGGATAAACATGAGGATGCCACGGCCCATTTTTCTCACTTGTTTCCTTACCAGATCTTGTTTGATTTTTGTTTTTGTATTTTGTTTTTTGGGGTTTTTTTCCGGTACTGGGAATCAAACCTTGCACTTGCCAGGTAGGCACTGTGCCACTAAGCTAAATCCCCAGCCCCCAGATCTAATTGGAGAAGAGTGTATCATTTTAGTACCAGGCAGCATTTTGAACGTTGGGAGGTCTTTCCAAGAGTCAAATTTGAAAATCTATTACATTCTGAATTCTCTTGGTTTGCAAATGTTTGATATAACATTTAGAAGTACAGGGAAGTCACTTGGTCCATGCCTATAATCCCAACAACACGGGAGGCAAAGGCAAGAGGATCACAAGTTTGAGCCCAGCTTGGACAATTTAGCAGGACCCTGCCTCAAAAAGAAAGCAGGAAAACACAGGTATGTACCTCACTTTGATGGCTCTGGGTTTAGTTCCCCGCATTGCAAAAACCAACAGTGCAAGGGATACTTTCAAATATTATTTCAATTAAATAGAATATAAAATTATTACTTTGTAGTAAGATGGTAAACTCCCATACAGATTTCACAGATGCCTGATACTTAAATGTTTTAGTTTGACATAGTCTGCTACTTTTTAGGTACCACTCAAATTGTGATCATGATTGTTGGTACCATAATACCCATTTTATTGTGTGTGTAATAAATGGTTACAAATAATTCCTAAAGTATTAGCTAAATCTTTTAGTTTTTTTCTTATCTTGATAGTTTTTGAATAGTCCTTCAAATATACATATCTTGGTTTCATTAAGTTATACCAGTCATGGTCCATGCCATGTACCCTGTAGCACGTGACAGGGGTCATGGCACCTGGGACTCTGCTCCAAGGGATTCAGACTCAGGAATTTTTTTAAACAGTGTAACGGTGTTAGGGGAAAGGCTTATGAAAAATAATTAAGCTGACATTTATAACTTGACCTTCTGCTTGGCACATTCTTTAGGAAATGCCTTATTTAAAGAACATATCCATGACATATAATTGACTTATTCTTTAAATTTATAGAAGAATGAAAAATAGAAATTTATGAATAAATCACATAATTTGCCTAAATATGTCATGTCATTTTGCAATTCCCTTACTGTATCTTAAAGGGTATTTTTTGAAGGAGGATTTTAATTTTTTTTGTTTTTTGCTTTGTAATTTAGCTACTAGAGATGAAATGCATGTATAGTATTTAGAAATAAGAAGAGCTTAATAAATATGTTATTTTATTATTGGACTGGAAACACTATTGCAATATTGTCTTTTAATTTTCCCATGTTAAGCTTATTTTTCTTACACACATGAAATGTTACATTAGTGGGGCTGGGGATTTAGCTCAGCGGCAAAAAGCGCCTGCCTGGCAAGCGCAAGGTCGTGAGTTCGGTTCCCGGTACCGGAGAAAAACCAAAAAAAGAAAAAAAAAAGAAAAAAAAATGTTATATTAGTATATTTTTGTTCCCATCACATTGACTTTTATTAAAACTTCTATTTTTTTCCTTTTAAAGTAAAAAAAATCCACTTGTATGATACAGCTTATAATTCAAAAACAAAAAAGACAGTATCAATGAGCCTTGTGTGCGGGAAATCTATGCATACTTGCTGTTTAATTATATAGGATAGTCCAATATCTTAAGTCAATAGAAAAATAAAGTGCTATTTTTAATTGTCATTATTTAATTGAAAATATAGCCACAATAGTAATTATACTAGATGCAAACTTAGAAATAAATTATAATGAAATGGAAAGACAAGTTTGTCTTATCTGTTTTTATTCAATAATTTTAACTTATAGTCACAAATCTGTGACAGAGATAAAAATTAGAACAAGTTCTGATTTTTTAATTAAATACCTCATTTACCACATTATTGAATAATCTATAGGGGAAATGCTCAACTAATATTGTTACATCTACTATGGATTTGTGACTAGTAGTTAATTGATTAGAAAACCCATTACCCAGCTATATATTGACTTTCTGTCACCAGTTTACTCACTAATTTATTAATATCATATAACTGTACAAGCTATTAGAAATTATTTAAAACCATATCAGATCACCTCATATCTTAAGTGCTTTGGATAATAATAGAGAAACTATGTACTCATTTGACTTATTTATTATTAGTAATCAAAATAAAATTATAATTTTAAATTATAAGCAGATACTCAGAAATTTATTTGATAAACTACAAATGAAAAATATCAACATATGTAAAGGGATTTTAGTCATTTTCCTGTGAGGATCTAAGAGAAATAATGAAGTCATTCTCCGTAAAAGCAATTTAAAATGATCCATCACTCGCAATAAAAACAAAATTCTGAAACAAAACAAAAAATCTTAAAAATTATCTTTGAGGAGAGGGAGGGATCTTTTGACAGGCACCATTTTGATAAGTGGGGACAGCAACTGAACTCAGAATACATGACTGTCTTCCCACCTTTTATGAATTATATTTGATTATATATTACACAGCTTATAAAGACAGCAACTCCTCTTCTGTCAAATGTAGATGAAGACCAAAATTATAACCATTCCTTGCTAAAGTTTTCCAGTTGTGGCAGAGGGGCCTGAGTACCCCTAAGTAATTATCTTTCCTTGTAGCATTGTCTACAGTTCCCCATGCGCTTGTTTCTTTCAGCTGCCCATGTGTGTCCTAACTCAGCAAATTTCCTTGACACACATCATAATTCACACTAAAACCAAGGCAGAAAATGATTGGTGCTCTGATTGCATTATACTTCCCCTGCTTAATCACTTTGCTGCATGAGGCCTGCAGCTTTTGCATTTATCTGTCTGAAAATATTGTCAGGAACACAGATCCACTGTCTGCCAATTAGGCAAGTGTAAGGTACCTGATGATCCCTTAGGAACAACTCTCATCTAATGATTGACAGAACTTTAACATGAGCACCCACCTTCTCTTTCAGGTAGGTGTCACGCCAGGCCATTTACATGGACTCTGAATGCTTCCCCGCTGAATGAGGTATTAATACCTAGCTTGATAATGCAAGACACATCATTTCATTATTTTCACATATGGATTCATTTTCTCCTGCTACTGATACCTCACCTATCACATACACAGGAACACCAAAATCTCAAATCATTGTCCTAGAGTCAGTTTCTAGGAAAATCCAAAAGTGGCCATATGTTTCAGTTTGCTAAAACAATTTCAGTTTAATTATCAAAATATGTATTTTCATTCCTCAAAGCATCTCCATTTGACTGACAAATTATGTGGTCATCCTCTTCTAGAGAAAACAGAAACTATGAGATTAGCATGTCTTCTTTCATGTAACAAATATGAAGTCCTGTCAATGACTGCATTTTTGACCTGTTCTGAGTCTCTTTTATTTCAGAAGTGGAATTCCCTCCTCCACGGACAAGTGCAAAGCTCTCCCAGCCTATTCCTTTGGTTTTTATTTTAAAGAGAATAAAAAATAATTTTAAAAACATACAAACAATACAGAATTTCAAAATAACAAGATAGGAATTCACCCATGGTTCTTATATTGCATATTGTTGTCTTAAAAGCAGTTGTTCAGATCATTAGATATAAGCATGTAAAACTGGTCAAAAAAATGTAAGTACTAATTCTTCTCCACTCCGGTTTCTGGCTTCTTCTAGAGTTAATCAGCCTATCTGTCATGCACACTTAGCTCCTCAATGAAAATTTCCACTGGATTTCAATTACTCTTAATTTTTTCATTTAAAGAAATCATGAAATACAAATCACTGCTTATTTCTACACATCCTCCTAGCTTCCAAAGTGTATCTGCTGTCTTAGTCCACTTCTCCTCTGCACAGACAAACTGCTTCTGATTGTTGACAATAATTTAAATTTTTTGTCATTTCTGACTCACTGTAGAAACCACTCTTCCAGTTGTTTTGTGATTCATAACTAAACTGAAACCAGGGCTGGGGACATAGCTCAGCAGCATAAGCACCTGCCTGGCAAGCGCAAGGTCCTAAGTTTAATTGCTAATACAAAAGAAAAAAAAAAAACATACTGAAACCATTCCCAAGATTTCCTATGTTCACCAACATACATGATTCAGTTCCTCTGAACTTATCACTGATTACCCTCCCTCCATTTTGGTCCTGCTTATGTTTTAGCCAAAAACTCCACTGGTTGATTAGTGTCTTGGTTTTTTTCCTGCTCTATAGCTTATCTCCCTCTATTCATACATCTCTGTCTTCTCCCTTGGTTCTGGCAATCTGTCCTGTGGTGCATTCTCTCATATCTCTTACAGAAGAATTTTTATGGGTCTAACTCCATCTCCACTGATTCAAATTGATCATATACTTTCATAAAAATACGACATTTTACAACTTACACCACAGCAATGTCATATTTTAGAAGAGTTTAGGATATCTGGATGTTAGAATAAGGACAAACCCTTGTCTGGCTTTTGAAACTGAACTCATTCACAGCCAACTACCTAACTGGAGATCATCATTGCTGTGGCAACTATTGAGCTTCTTTGAATTCCTCCCTGATACCACAGAGCGTGTCCATATACTATTCTACATCCTTGCCTAGACTGAAGTGTCAAAGCAGACACACACAGACACAGACACACACACACACACACACACACAGACACACACACACAGTACGTTTTTGTTTTCTCCTCTTTCTGCACTTCTCTTCACCTTTCAAATTTATAATTCTGATGCGGTCTTTTTATCCTACAAGATTATCTCAAGTACATGTTTAATTCTTTAAGAAAGCTGCTCCCCATAAAGGTAAATACGGAACAGCAGTTGATATTCAGTGTCACGTACGCAGCCTCCAACTCAAGATCAGGCATAGGCCAGCTGCTCATTGAATATCTGTTTCATGAAGAGTTAGAGTCTGAGAAGCACTTGAAATTGCACTTTAGTTATTACCACTTACTTCTGTTCTCAGAAGGGTAGTCCACATGATTTTTCCTGAAGGTTTTATTGCATTACCCCTTCATAAGTACCCCCAGTAACTGTTCAATATACTCACAGTACCACCCAATAGCTAGTGAACTAAAGTCCGCATGCCCTAGTTCTCTGACCAGCGTTTTCCTGCAAGTTAGACTCACTTTCTGCTCCAGTCCCACTGACCTGGCTGCTCCTCAAGCATGACAGGAGTGCTTCTGTCTAGAGAAGTTTGCTCTGGTTGTTCTTTCTTCCTATACTACTCTCTGCTCAGATTTCTGCAGAACTTCTTTCTTTGCCTCTTCAACTCTTTTCTCAAAGTTAGTTTGGCATAATGCCCATCATTGTGTCCTTATCTAAAACTCTAGCATTCCCCATTCCTCAGTTTCCGAGTTAATTTGTTTCCATCATAATCATTGCTTCCTAATACACTATTTAATTCCATATGTGTGCTTCTAAAATCTAAGATCCAGAAGGGCACCTTGCTTGCTTAGTTTACTACTTTATCTGCAGCACTAGAGCAATGCCCGGCTTTCAGAATGTACTCAATATAACCTTGTGGATCAAATAAATATCATTACCATCTCCTCCTCTCTTGGCTAGTAGACTGTGGCATCTTCACGATGTTTTTGTTTGCTTATAACCCTTTTGGTTGTCCTTATAACCCTGTCATAATATAATTAAGGAAATACAATGTTTATGTGCCCATCATAACAATGAAAAACACAAATAAGAACATAGAAAAGCAGGAACTGAAACCCTATTGGGACATGGAGCAGAGCACACATAGACACAAGAAAACACATGTATGAGAATCTGCAGATACCCATGCTGGACAATGAAAATGCATTGAGAACAAGACCAGAATGCACATGTTGAGGGTATCTGAACATAAATGCTTATCATCAACGTGGGTACTATTCCAGATTCTTTGCTAACCAGAGAGTAAACACCTCAAATTGCCTCAGCCTTCTTTCAAATATAATATAATAATGAAATATTCTGCCATATACTGGATGGGAAAGGATTAAGTATAGAAAAATGAAAGCAGAGGGGCTGGGGATTTAGCTCAGTGGCAAAGCGCCTGCCTGGCAAGCGCAAGGTCATGAGTTCGGTTCCTGGTACCGGAGAAAAACCAAAAAAAAAAAAAAAAAAAAAAAAAAAAAAAAAAAAAAAAAAAAAAGAAAAATGAAAGCAGAATGAGAGTGGAAAGAGATGCACTTGATTAGAGGTTCAGTCACGTATTAGGTGTGTGAATCTAAACCATCCATCTACCTTTTCTGGAACTCAGTTTTCTTTTGTTATGCAAAAACTCACCTAAGGTTTTATAAGTATAAAATGGTGACAATAAACTTTTATCTTTCAGTTTCACACCTTTGAGATCACAAGAGAGAGCTACAAATAATTAAATCTGGAAAAAATAATTATTGAAATTGCTCTGGTACTGTACATAACTGATACTATCCCAAGAAACATGGACTTATGGTCATACCAATTAAATGTGATTATGTATTTGAGAAAATATTGCATCAATGTCTGTTTAAATAGACTTCAGGGACAGGCATGGTGGCACAGGCCTCTGGTGCCAGAACTTGGGAGGCTGAGGCAAGATCAATGAGTCTGAGGCATGCCTGAGCTACACAGTGAGATCGTGGCTCAAAACACACATGCAAAAAAGATTCAAATTATGCACCGTAGTTAACATAATTTAATCATTAATTATGTGACTTTCAGTTATTCAATTTTCAAATTTTGTAATTCCCATGCATCTTAAAAGATGATAGATTCTTCCAAAAGTGTATATGTCTGTCTGTTAGTGTGTAGATATATATGTGTGTGTGTGTAAATATATACATTTTAATAAACAATTCATACAATCTCAAATGGTGAGATATTTTAAAGAATTGATATCAATTTCTATAAATGAAACAACTATAGTAAAGCAGTAAGAAAACATCCCATTTCATCTTCTACCTTTAACAAATATACGTGAAGAAAATCCTTTGACATGAAAATATCATCTATACACAACTAATTCAAATACATGTTGTTGCAATTTATTATTACTTGGCAGTAATAGATAGCAGGAAGGTTCATGTTAGCCTGTGGATAATATTCCTTCATTGAACTGAATGTTATTTTCAACATATCATATGTCTCCAAGGAATACTATGATAGTGAGATTTACATTTATATAGAAGTTTGAGTAGATCTTACAACTATTAAGCCAACTCTTAGGAAAGAATTTTTGTTCTAATATCTGTATTTTATAACCTAAGGAAATTGAACCATGGAAATATGAATTGCTTTGCCTGAGGCCGCACAAGTTACAGTGGTAAAGCTGAGCTGTAAGCCAGATCCATTAAGTGTCAGACCCTTGAAAGCTACTGGCAATATAGTGATGAATGGAATTGAAATGGAACATCTTGCATGAACTTTATAACCCACAGCGAAATGGATTTCTTTGCTATACAATAGTCCTACTTAATGAAAAAAAAACTGCTTGTGAAACCTGTAAAGCAAACAAAAAATGAGAAATCAAGCTACTTGAACAGCTCAAACTTTTGAAAAATAAACCCAGTTACCTCTTGTGGTTGCTGGTGTTTCACTTATGTCAGGGAAAATATCTACTTAGTGGAGAGATTTGACTATATCATATGTACAATTTTTCTTCATGGAGCAAATGTTCCTTGCAAGTCAGCAGGTACTATTTACTTTACTCAATGAATTTACTAATGAATTCATTTTATCTATGAGAGACTCTAAATTGATAAAATATAAAGACTGAAGTTAAAGATTAAATTACCTGTATAGTTTTTTGTCTTGATTATGTCTAAGAGTGGCAGAGTACATAACATGGACACAATTCTGCTTAAAAATTAAACATGTCTAAAATGGTATTTTATGAATATTTACAAATTGGTTTATTCTAGAAGGTTAAAATTCTGGCACAAATTATTACAATACTTATGACATTTAAATTTAAACTTTCATCCCAATCATCTAAATTCTGACAAAGCATGCCTAAATTAATGTTATTGCACTTAAAGTTTCCAAAATTTACCTGTTAATCATATTTGACTTATATTATACCAAATGAGAAAAATTAAAACGTGTTTTGATTGTCTATCTCTCATACTGTCTATATTCAACCTGAAGCCATATTGTTTCATTAATTTCTTCCAAATCTTTTTTCTCCTAATTCAGTGTGTCCTTGCCCATGGCATAGCTGCTACTCTAATTTGCAGCTCTTCCATTTGCACTTGAATTTATGGCTCAGAACCATATCCTGGTTTCTTGCCTCTAGCTGTTCTAATTCACACCCAAGCAGCTATCAATTAACATACTTCACAACCTCCAATTGACTGTTCCCTATGTACAAATATGTAGTGGGCTTTTTTATTGTTATTGTCATTACTAATTTTCCAGGCTCATCAATTTTCATTATATTTGAAAGTTAGTCAATGCTTTATGTCACAAAGGTCATGATATTTAATTTAGCTAAACAATTCCTTATTTTGTTTTTCTATTTGGTATTTCTAATTTGGCACCCAGGATGTGTATTTCTTTCTTAAGCCATCTCAGAATCTACCTTTGATAATAATTTATTTATAAGAACTTTTCACACTGCATATACTATTCAATCAGCAAACAGTTATTAAATACCTGTTTTCTAAATATCATGAAACATTTATTTTTGTTTAGAACATTGCTTCTTATTTATATTTTATGAGTCATCAACATAACTCATAACAAATTGTTTTGAAGATATTTCCTTCTAGGGTTTTATATTACTTCTGTCTATTTTACATTTTGAAAATCTAGAATTATCTTTTCTGGATGGAAAATACTTTCTATGCTTTTACAGGGTGAGGAGGGAATGTGGGGCTAAACAAGAAATCTGATAACAGATATGCATAGATTTTTAGAAGATTAATATCTTAGTGGTCATAGAGAAATCTGACTACAGTTACATTGAGATTTGGTCATATATTCTGTGTCATCTGGGAAATGAGTCATTAATAACTGTTTTTATTAAGCAGTCTGTTTTTACTCCCTTGGAAAGAAAAGCACACTAATCAAGCTCTGAATGTCACTGTTTTGATGAAAGTATTGCAACTTTTCATAAATAAAATCATTAATAAAAATTGGAATATAAATTATGAGCCTCTATTACAAATAACCATCAATACTCTTCATATGCCTTAGAACATAAATGAACCTGGAAGGCAAATGCACAGTACATCACATCATTTAAAAACAGACTGCAGTGGGGCTGGAGATTTAGCTCAGTGGCACAGCACCTGCCTGGCAAGTGCAAGGTCGTGAGTTTGATTCTGGGTACCAGAAAGAAAACCAACAAAAAATAAATAAATAAATAGACTGCATGAAATTATAAAGGCAGGCACATCCCTTTCTAATCTTAATAAGATGAATTTAACACTTAAAGTCTTGAGACTAAAAAATAAAATTTCTTATAGATAATACTATTAGAAACCAAGGCAGAATCCTGGCCTGTAGGAATCTGATCTATCTTTTTTCTTAAAATTGTCATTTTGTTATTAAGATTATTTTCTCTTGATAATTAGTATAAAAGAAAAACAAGCTGATTCTTTAAAAAAAACTCTTTGAAAATAATTCCAATTCTCTAATAATAAAATTGGCATTATATCATTTAAACAAAAATCAACTTTAAATAAGTAGCTGGGCATGGTGGGCCCTAATCCCAGTACTTGGGGAGACGGGCAAAGGAGGAGTGCTGTGAGTTTGAGACCAGTCTGGACTACAGAGTGAGACTGTCTCAAGAAAAAAAATCTTCAATAAGATATCCAAATGATTAAAATTACTAAGCGAAAGCTGCTGGCAAAATATAGGCTTCAGATTTATTTTAACAAAGATGCTGGCTCGCAGAGCTACACAAAATTTCTTTTCAAGATAGTTACTGAGTATGGTAATAAAACAATATTTAACATAGACGTGCAAATATTAATTACAAGATAAATTTGCATATTGTTTTTGCTGTGAGAAACGTCTGACATTCACAGATCTTACAGTTTTAAATAATGCTATATGGTCAGGGTAGAGCGCGGGGATACAGCACTTGCCTACTCTGAGCAAGGCCCTGGGTTTGATTCCTAGCACTGCAAAGAGAAAAGAAAAGAAAAGAAAAGAAAAGAAAAGAAAAGAAAAGAAAAGAAAAGAAAAGAAAAGAAAAGAAGAAAAGAAAAGAAAAGAAAAGAAAAAAAAGAAAAGAAAAGAAAAGAAATCAGATTGACTTCAAGAAATAAACAAACTCAATAAGAGAAATTATGGTTTTGAAGAGAATATTCTAATAACTATGAAATATATGCTTGTTAAAAGTTTATTTGTTGCAAATGCTGTCTAGATTGCTGTGCTCTCAGATAAGACATGTATAGGAGGGAAAAATGTTTTAGTCCACTGTTAATATTTAGTCCATAGTCCATATTAGCAAAAGGCATTGACTCGCTACTTGTACGTAATGGCCAGCCTGCTTTAGTTAATGAAGATTATATCTTATTTTCAAGGTGTTCAAAAACCAGAAATATAAACATACAACAAATCATAACTTGTGCTTCTTTTCTGTTTGATCTGTCCCCTCACTCAGCCAACCTAACCCCCAACACTCTCCAACCCATTCTATCTTTTCATTTGGCATTCCTCTACTTAGATGCAATATCCCAATATCTGCAGAGCCTATTCCCCTCGATGCTTCAAATCCTTGTTCAGATGTGATCTTCTCAGAAACAGTGCTCTCATACTGCCCCGCCATGATGCCATTAAAGTGGAAAATCCCCAGACTTATGGGAACACACTATCCTAACTTCCATTCTTGTTTTTATTAAATTTTAAAGATAAAAGAATGAAATTAACAAATATTAACAAACACACATATATTTACAAAAATAACAGGAAAACAATACAAGCAATAAGGAATTTTAACATTACAGTTACATTTTAAAAATTATTACTTCTTTTTGACTTAATGTCCCTTACCACCACAATGTAAATTTAGCAATAAGTATAAGCCAGGGATGTTTTTCTCTTTTGCTCACTGCTATTTGCTAGCGGTGCTTGATGTACAAGACAGAATGGTTAAATCTAATATATGATGGGGAATAAAGGAGAGGTGTTCGGTTAAAGCAAAAGATATTTTAACTGAGGTTCTAGGAAGCCCATCCTGGCAGGAGCCTGAGATAATGTTCTCTAGGGGGAAAAAGTTCAGGATTCAATCTAATTTCCTACCACTGCAGCTGCCTAAAGCAACCTAGAATACCCTTCCATTTTTAGTCACTTCAATTAAATGTGCTCAAGCTATCACTGACATTACTTTCTGAAAAGTGTAGCTGTGGGAATCTTCACTAAATGCTAAAAAATGTCTCTAATATCCTTTCAAATTTTTCTTAAATATTTATTAAGTTCTTCTATTCACTGGGAATACATCAGTGACTAACACAGAGATCCATCTCAAAGGATCTTACATCTTTACATCAATTACTGCAAACTATACTCATGTTACTGTGCTGTAGAAATTATTCCTCCCAGTTCCTTTTATCTAATGTCCCTTCTCTTGTTCCCTCTCTTCCCTTTCTAGTCCCTAGTAAATACTGTTCTTCCCTTTGTCCACTTTTTTTTTAAGTTCTAGATATGAGTGAGAATGCACAGTATTTTTATCTTTCTGTGACTGGCTAATTTCACTTAACAAGTTCTCCATTTCTACCCACTTTGCCACAATTGACAAGATTTCATTTTTATGATTCAATATATCATATTTTATTTATCAATTCATGCACAAGTGGATATGTCAGTTCATTTCATGTTTTGACTGTTATAAATAGTGCTGCAATAAATATAGGAACACATAGCTCCTGGATATATAATTTCATTTCCCTTGGATATAAATCTAGTAGTAGTATTGTGCAATCGCAGCAATTTTTTTTAGCTTTTGTGAGTAATCCCTACACTGCTTCTCATAGTGTCTGCCCTTGAATGCCCCAATACTAGTGATATTGACTGCAAAAAAATTCCTAAAATTCATATGAAAAAGGTGCTGCATATCCAAAGCAATCTTGAAGAAAAATGAAAAAAGCCCTGTAAATATCACAGTAACTGAATTCAAAATATTCTACAAAGCTACAGTAGCCCTAACATCATGGTAGTGTCATGAAAACATACGCAAGCAATAAACCAGTACTGAGAACCCAGAAATATATCTACACATCTATAGTTAACTGATCTGTGACAAAAGTTCTAAAGATACATTGGATAGAGGGCAGCTGCTCCAGTAAATGATTCTGGGATACTGAATATCTGTATGCATAAAAATAAAAATAAAAATAGATACTTTTACTCACTTTATACAAAAAAATCAATTTAAAGTGGATCAAGTATCTGAATAGAATTAACCTAAAAATATTACCTTACTAGAAGAAAACATAGGGAACCATTTCAAGAGATTGGTGTAGGTAACAATTTTTATAAAGTCCTAAAAGCACAAATGATAAAACTAAAAGCAAACACATGGGATTATATGTAACTAAGAAGTTGCTGCATATCAAGTAAAACAAGAGTGACCAGAAATGCATGAAAGGGAACAAGATATATGTACACATATATGATATAGATATAGATATATTCAAATTGTATGTGGAACTCAATAGCAAAAAAAAATTAGTCTGATTAAAACTGTGCAAGTCACCTGAACAGACATTTCTCAAAAGAAATATACAAATGACAAATGACGAATGGAGGTATATGAGAAAATGTTTAACAGAACTAATCATCAGGGAATGGCAAATCCAAACCACAATGAGAAATTATTGAATCCCAGTAAGACGGCTATTACCAAATGAACCAAAAAGCTAACTCTGGCAAGAATGCACAAAAAAGAGAAATTACACACTTTTGGTGAATACTAAACTTCTTTGCCAAAACTTTACACTTCTTAGAATATGAACATCTCACCTCTGTTCTACACACACATTTCATTATTTTATCTTTGTCAGGCGATCATTTTTAACAAGAATAATGAATACAAAAAAAGGCCCACTATTTACTAAAGGAATCTGGTAATTTATTACCTTGTCAGCATGAGTAATTAGCCTCTGAAAAACAGGTCAATGAGAAGAATGAAAAGTAAAATAATGTGTCTAAATGCTCAATCTTATCAAGTAACTAAAATTTTAATTATTTTTTGCACATTTGATTATATTCCCCATGTAATTTAAAGTATCATTGAATAAGTTTTTTCTTTACTGCAAAGTAATTAACTCTAATTATTACATTTTGGCTATCAAATTATAAATTATGCTACAATAAAGTAACTTAATGTTGTCTTATTTCTGCCAACATTGCTGTATTTTAATATATGCTATGAATTCTTCCTTTGCAATAACACTACGAACTTTTACTGATTTTATTACTCTACCACTTACCTTCTTAATAGCCAAAGAATCCTACATGAGATAAAAAACTATAACTCACAAGATGAAAGCAATGTTTGACAAGGTAGATTGGCTAGAAAAAAGTTCCAAGTGTCAACAAGTGATTCTTTGTCCTCTGTCTACATTTGCATTTTTACAATTGCCTATTTATATTGTTAGCATATTTTGCCCTGAAATGTGTGAAAAATTCAAATGTAAATGAGAAATAGTTATTATTCTAGTTATGCATTCCCTCAAAACTCCCAAAGTCTTCTCAGGACAAACATTTGGATCCAAGCACAAGATAAAACAACTGTTCTATGAAACACACACCAACTCTAACTTTTCAACTCTCTCTTCAAGGTGATTCAGTTTTGGTCCCAAATAGCTCCTAGATAATACAGTGAGCCCACATGTTCAAATCCAGAGTCACACAAGCATACCACTGACCCTCTTACATGGATGCCATTACTTGTTCCAAAATTAGGAGTACTCACCACATTGATTATGAAATGGAAACATTAAATGTTAGGTGGAAAACAGGTACAATTATAAAGTTCAATTCGTATTTCATATTCATTACCTTCATGTTTAACTCTATGCATTTAAAAAATACTTTACACAATAAACTTAAGCAGGTTGATCAAAACTTCGGATATAAAGGGACACAACAGAGCATATCATTCATCAGTTTAGTCTTACAATCTTTCCTTTTAATCTCCATTCTATATTTGCCCTATATAAACATAAGAAAAAATTTCCCTTTTGCTGATAATTCCATCAGCATCTACCCTTGCCACCTTTATCAGCTGGCTTGATTTAATTAACTTAAATTCACCCATCTGAGACTCTGTTGGGGCAGAGCTTCTTGCAGGAACTGCCGACTGGTTTATTCTAATGCTGTTCATAATCTTGCCACGCCCCTAACCACAGTGTAGTGTCACCATCAGTGTAACATTATGCCTGTCCTAGTGCATAGAACCTAATGTACTTGAGGGCAGACATGACTCCTTGTTAAATATTCAAAAATATTAAATATTTTGTGATAGAAATACTGCAAGTGCCAAATGAAACACGAATGAAAAATTAATCTGAGGAAATTCTCAAACTTAAGGTCAAGTGTAATTCCAAATATTTTATTTCAGAATAAGTCAGGGTCATTTATTCTGTTTTGAAAGCTGAATCTTTTTTTTTTTTTGGTTTTTCTCGGGTACCAGGAACCGAACTCATGACGTTGCGCTTGCCAGGCAGGCACTTTTGCCGCGGAGCTAAATCCCCAGCCCCTTGAGAGCTGAATGTTGCTTTTTTAGAACATATTAACAGCTGGGTGTGAGGCCGCATGCCTATAACTCCAACACCCTGGAGGGTGAGGTAGAAGGATCACCATGAGCTGGAGGCTAGCCTTTTTTTTTTTTTTTTTTTTCAGGTACCAGGAATTGAACTCATGACCTCGTGCTTGCCAGGCAGGTGCTGTGCCGCTGAGCTAAATCCCCAGCCTCTGGAGGCCAGCCTTGGCTACTGAGAAAGTTCAAGGCCATCCTGAACTACAAGAGAACCAATCTTAAAAAAAAAAAAAAGCAAGTTAACAATTATGACATTCCATAATTAAAATAAGAACAACAAAATTAGTCTTTTATTTAACAATTATGTATATGAAACATATATAAACAAATAAAATTTATCTATGGAAGGATGAGCACTCAATTCAAATTCCAGACATCACATTACTAGGAAATAAATAAGTAAAGACAAATGTTATCTCAGCTTTTTGAGGGGGACAATTCGAGTGAAAGGAAGCCTTAGAAAATATCAAATAAGTTCAGGCTGTGGGTAAAGCTCAGCAGCAAAAGCACTTGCCTGGCAAGCGCAAGGTCCTGAGTTCAATTCCCAGTACCAAAAACAAACAAATAAGCAAACAAAAGTATTAAATAAGTTCATTTTTAGAATCTAAGATTGAAATGATACAGCAGACATATATCATTTTTTTTCTATACTTCCTAATAACTACAAACTGGTAGTGGAATATTTTGTCTAAGAGGAATAATATTCTCTGTTCATATTGTGGTCACTATTCAAATTATTGTAATCATGAATTTTCATTTTATTTTAAAGATCTTCTTAACAAGTAACATGTGTTTCTTTATGGTTCTCTAATATATTTAAGAAGTCAAATGTAAGACCTTTTAATTTACATGTTAGTCAAAGTTTAATGTCAATTTTAATGAAAGTTCAGGTATCTCTTCCAATGATGTCGACTGCTAAGGAAGAGCCAATGTAAGGGACATTTAGCAGTTCTACTCCTGTTTCAAAGAAGTCCGTTCATTAAATGGTTCTGACATCACTGAGTTTGTGGAGGGCTACTGAGGCTTGAACCTAGGTTTTTCACACTCACCTATATCCCCATCCTTTTTTATCCATCTTATCTAAGGTTGTCCAAGATGGCCTAGAATTTGTGCTCTTCTTGCCTGCATATTCCATGTAGCTGGGAATACAGTGTTGTGCCACCAGGCCCTTCCATCCTTCTATTTCCAAAAGATTTAAGACTAGTAAGTAGTATCAATGAGAGAGCTTGGGTATCCACATTTAAAGTAACATTTTGGAAGGTCAGAGGCTATTTGCTTATTTGTACACTAAAATCCTTAAACACCTTTTGGTGGCTACATTTAACTGTGCCAACATGATCGGCTGGGAAGCTAGGGGACTGATAAAATACACTACTGGCTGTGCCTTGGTGAGTCAGGGATGGGTGACACTGGGTACTATGGGTCTCTGTTCACTTCTTCTCTGGCACTGTTCCCTGCTTTACTTTCAGATAGTTATGAACCGGGCAGCTTTGCTTTGCCACATCTTTCCACCATGATGTTTATGCCTTGGAGCCACAGTGTATGGGCTCCAACTGTGAGCCAAACAAACCTTTTCCTCCTTGAAAATGTGAGTGTTAGGTATTCTTTCCCAGCAATGAGAGAGCTGACTATTACACACCTCTTGGCTACTGCACTGCAAAGTAAAGCTTTGGATACTGTTCAGTATGAGGAACCACAGACAATTTTTCTGAAAATGTCAGCGGGTTTCATTGGCAATACTACTACCTTGGTCACACACTTGAGGAAATATTGTCATTATCTTTACTTAAAATCATTTTAAACAAATTAAATGCAGATGCTTAGTCAGCAAGCAAAGGTCTCAGCTCTTCCGTAGTTTATATGATATCCCTGAAAATGCTATCTAAAAAAAATGGTAAAATGGGGTCAAAACAAATGAAAAAAAAAAATGAAGGATTCAGAGTGGGACTACAGAGTAATCTGAGAATATTTTAAGCACTTTTCTGTACTAACAACAAACAAGCAAAAAACCAAAAAAAACCTTTGATAAAGAAGATATAAAAACAAGTTTTGAGAATGTAATTATCAGTTTGAAATAAGAGCAATGTGTTCATTGTGTAAATAATTTAATGCACAGAAAAACTGATTAAGTCAAGCAAATTGCATGAATTTTCATTTGAGATACATTCTCAGTCCTCCATTCCCCACACACCATCTGCCATTTGTTGTAAACATGTAAAGTTATAGGTGCAGTGGATATCAAAATTATTTTTTAAACCTTAATTTTAAAAAATGTGAAGCTTATTTTTGAAGCCTAGTAGCCTTTGCTTCATGAAAAACTAATTCAACTCAAAAACTGACATAATTTGTGGAGGTGGTCATGTCTTATTCTAAGAAACTAAAAAGCATTTGGTGTAAAGTTTAAAGTAAAAATTAAAAAAAAAAAACTACAGCTGTGGCTGACAAGGTGATGAAGAGAAAATACTTTCTGTTCATCTTCATTCGACAGGGTAAGTTCTTAATTACTCTAAGTTCTTTGCCCGAATTAAAAAACAGATGTATTCTTTATTCTATTCTCCTCAAATTCATACCAGATTTTTTTGTTATATCATGTAGTATTGGGCGGGTTATATTTTTGCCAAAGGAATGTAAACTTGATTATAAATAATAAATTACATGAATTGAGTGCCTATAGATAAAGGTTTCTTCCAGAAGTTCTCAGGCACAAAACCTGCCATATTTTTACAGAAAAAGAAACAAAGAATCCTATTCCTAGAAATGAATGTTTGCTCTATGCCACCAAATAACATAATAGTGCAATGATCAATTTGAAAACTAATTAATATTTTTTACAATGGTACTTTTTTGTTTTTAGTTCTTTGAAAAGATGGAAGGAATCTGAATTACAAATTCACAATATGGTAAAGTGAAATTAGGAAACAATGATATCGGTAAGCTGTGTGCCAACACTAGGGTTAGCTCTGACTTTGTCCTTGTAAATCAGATCCTGATATACAATCTAGAGCATTTAGATTAGTACTGTCCAGCATATGCAACACAGAAAAGGAGAGAAACTAATTAATTTTAAGAATAAAGTGTTTCAAAGGTGCTAACTAAATGTGCTGGAGAAATTTTCTGCATGTGAAATGCTAATATTGGAGAAAGGGTGAGATACATAAAAACACATGAAAAATTTCCTAATTAATGCCATGCAGAAATCATCCTTTCACTGCATAAATAACCCATAATATTGAATTTCTAATTCTTAAGGTTGAAAGGGGGGGCGTTTTGAAAATACTTTGATGAACTACTAGAAACCTGAGATACTATATTCTTCCATAGTGTTAAGCAACCATGATTTCTTAAGAATTTCCTTGGCTATTTTAACTTCAGTTCTATATGTTGAAAAGTGAACTTTCAGATTATCAATTTACTTGTATTTTCTTTTCATAAAATGGTTTTGTTTCAAGTCACTTTATTTCTTAGGCAAATCTGAGCATTTTACAAAAAGAAGTGCAGGATAATAGAAGATAGAAAGAAAAGAACTTCATTGTTGGGGATGTACCTCAGTGGTAGAGCACTTGTGTAGCTTGTGTTAGGCTCTGAGTTTGATCCTCAGCAACACACACACACATACACACACACACACACACACACACACTGTAGAAGGAAAAGAACTTCAAATATGACTTTTAAATTAGCAAATAGTATTTGAGTGACAGTTTACAGAGATATATTTAGAATATTGTGTCTGAAATAGTATTATTTTAGTGAAATTAAATATTAGGTAGTTAGGAAATAGCAGGTCAATAGATTTAAGATGCAATATAATTCATATTTTGAATAACCTCTATAATCACAAGCTGAAAAATTACTAAGTGATTTCTGATATCGTAGTTTGTTAATTCAAGACAGGAACTATTAAAGTCACTAGCTCTATAATTAATGAATATAGGTGGACAGGAATGTCATAACATATTCTCTGTCACTATACATTTCTGGATACTACTGTGTACTGATTTAAATTTGGAAACAATAAATGTTACATGAAAATTATAATAAAATAAATAAAAATAAAATTTTAATAGCTTAACATTCTTAGTTATAACCACTAAACAAATTTTCCTTTCAGATCTTAGTGCCAACAGGCAGAAGACTTCATTGCATTTCTATTCAGCAGATAAAAAACATCTCTCATCTTTTGGAATTTTTTCCCATGAATTCAAACAGTTACAAAGAAAATTAAATTGATAGATCTCATGATATACTATGAACCTTGGAAAGATTAAAGGTGGATGAATTTTGCCTCATGTATATCTACTGCATAAGAAAAAGATTTTGCTTCTTTCATTTTAATCTTATTATAATTGATTTTAGCTCATCTGACTTTTAGAATAGTTTCATCCTCATGTTTCTCTCAAACCTGTCAAAATGTAAATAAAGGATTTCCAAAATAACCTGTCAGGGTAGCATTTTAAGTAACACTAAAAAACTAATGAAAAAAATTTTGGAAGCTGGAGTCTAAATATCATGAGCAAATGTATTCCATGGAAATATGGCAGGCAATGAATTAAAGTTCACTCTAGTTCTAGTGCCCAAGAGTGAAAATTGCTAAATAAATATTATTGAAGCATTGTTCAATTGTTCTGTTACCTCCCATTTCTCAGTGCCGTGTGTTTTTGCTTACACGATCATCCTTTTAAAATGACTCTCAACAAAACCACATCTACCCTTTTACATTCAACATCTAAATAGTTTGTTTCTTATTGACTTAAAGCACCAAGATGGCCAAGAAAAACACCCTGCCTCTAGAGACCAAATGTACTTAGCCGGTAAGTTTCAATCTTTCCTTTAAAATGAGATGATTGTACGGTTCATAGAAACCCCTTTGAGGAGATCCTCTTCATATTTTTATTATTCCTTAGATCTGCAGGAATCACATAACTAGAGGACAATGAGATTAGCAGAGAGGACAAATGAACAGGCTCATGAAGTATTCAGATATGTGATGTGTGGCAAAATATACCATCATGGCCACTGTTACTTGGATATACACTGCAAAGTGAAAAAAGATATTTTCTGAGACTGGAAGAAAAAAGGGGTCAGGCTGGGTGAGGTTTTTTTCTTGGAAATGAATTTAAGCTTTATTTATTGAGAGACCCACCAAGTCAGACTTATATTTTAGACAAATCACAATGCTTGTCGTATAAATGATGGATTTAAACTGAGACAACATCAGAGGCAAAAAAAAAAAAAAATCAGGTGTCACCTCTAATAGTCTCAATGAGTGATGACTAGAATTCTTGTTAGGACAGTAAACGCAGTAGCATGAATAAAGGAAAGAGGATAGATTCATCATGGGCTGACCTGTAAGTGGACATTTTGAACAGCTCCAGACAGACTAAAATTTCCACATAATTCATAAAACAACACTTTTCCCCAAAATATAATTATTTGCATTCAGTCAAGTACGAGTTTTAGACTGGTAAGAGAGAATTAGTAGCAGTTGGAGGAACCACTATGAAAAATAAGGTTCTAAAGAAGAACACTTTCTGCAGTTACCTTTGACTAGGGATTTTATTAAAAACAGTGGGACAGTAATAAAAGTCATCATGCTAATGGCAATATGTACATCTTCAAAGGCTTATTATATTAACCTGCGTATAAGTCATTGAAACCTGTGATTTCAATAATTTTCAATCAACTTTGCATATGGTATCTCAAAAGGTTAAAAATCTGAAACAAAAATGACATTTGGTATTCTAATTGGTAAATTTCTGAAGTATTCAACCCATCCTACATAGAATCAAACTTCTGGTAGCCAAAATGGGCAGATCAGAATTATGGTACATTTAGTAGTCAGCTTTCTCATCCCTACAACAAAATACTATACTTGGCATTTGCCACTTAATGGGGTAGAGGTTTAATTTAATTCATGCTTTCAGGGATTTCATCTGTCTCCAAAACAGGAACATCCTGGCAGAAAGGCACAGCAAAGCAAAGCTGCTCGCTGCTTGGTGAAAGGAAGCAGAGCCAGGGGAAGTGTTCCAGCAAGAAGGGTACTTCGGGCCCCTCTTCACAACATACTAGGCTGTGAGCATCAGAAGATTATTCTGGTGAGTATAGCACCCCAACAAGTCAGTCTTATCTCCAGAAGTCTCCTCAACCAATCAGCTTGACAGTTAAGAAGAACTGGAACAGAATATTCAGAAAATGGGCCTTTTACAGACTTCTTTTAGTCCAGATATTTTGTCTTTATATTTCTAAAGCTGTCCCCAGTCTAAAAGGACAAGAGTTTACTAGAGTAATGAGATGATGATTTAGCCTATCTTTTGAAAACCATAAATATCATCCATCAGGAGAGCTCAGTCCTCTTAACTGATACAAATCTGCATCTGCAGGTTACCAACATACTAAGTACAATGAAAATCAGGAGGCGAACTTTAATGTTTATCTGATGTCAAGTAAGGAATTTGGCAAATGTAAGAAAATAGTGTGTATAACCCTGTCATACAGCCACTGAAGTCCCCAAATACATTTCTTCAAACAGAAATCTAGGCCAGATACTTTTTCATGCTTGTCATAATAAGTATAAGCCTGATTTCAATATTAGGTCACTAAAGCTTCTACACAACAAAGCAATGAGCGTGCAAAAATAAGTCAAGGATTGGGAGAAAATATTTGCAAGCCATACATCCAGTAAGTGTCAATATTCAAAAATATATAAGGAGGCCAATTAAATAATAAATTAAAAAACTCAAAATTGGGAAAGGTCATGAGTATACAATTTTCAAAGAAACAAAGACATACGAGTGGCCTACAGATAAATGAAAAAAAACTGCTTGTACACTCGTAATCATTAAGAAAATGCAAATAACCACCACAATGACAATTTACCTCTTGCTTGTTAGAGTGGTTTTCATTATTTTAAAAGCAAAAGAAAACCTGCGAGATTACAGAGACAATGGACTTCACCTGTGATGGAAATATAAATTAACGCAGCTATTAAAGAAAACTGTATTGTGGTGCCTCAAAAAAGCTGAAAATCGATCAATTTCATGTATGGGTGTTTTCCTGAGAGATCTGAGATCAGCTTTTTTGAGAGATGCGTGCAGTCTGGTGATCACTGCAGTGCTAGTCATGATGGCAAACTCACAGAACCGTCTCCGGAGTCACATTTGCAATTTATTACAAGTTCATCTACCATGACTATTACTGAAGACTCAATATGTGTTCATTATTTGTAGAGCACAGATAGATTTCCATGCGGATAATAGTCATAACATTTTACTTTAAATTTTATTTGGACTACTTGAAAAGCTTTAGTTAAGAAGCTGAAATAAATCCAAATACTTTTAAACACATTTTTAAAACCTCCTGAATGTTACCACATTGACTTTGTCTCAAGCATTTCCTAAAAGATCCACTTTCCCATGTAAGAGTTGCTTTAGTGCACTTGAAAGTCTAGGTCATGAGTCCTAACACTCAAAAGTTTCAAGTACAATACTTTGGGTTAGACAGGCTTACTACTAGGAGAAAGTTAGTAGACATTTTTGACAGGGATGCAGTTAAGAAGTCTGACCTTGTGTAGAAATGGTATGGCTTTGAGAATTTTGCTTGTCAGCCACGTATGAAATGACACACTGTGTAGAATATACATGGTAGTTTGGCTACTGAAGGCAACATAGGACACATATATAATGTGGAAGCCTTTCTATTTCCTGGTAATTCATGCTGGCATTTCACGTGTGGGAAAATTATCGTTAATAGTTCTGAACGTTTTTTAAATTTATACTCAGACTATTAAATATACAGAAGATAATAGGAGGATGACTTATTGATACCTAGTTCACATATGTCCTCATCATGAATAGTACGTGGACCTATGTCATAATGGGAGTCAAAATATATGTTATACTCTATGTTCTGTATTTGAGCAAACAAAGACCTCTTATAACATACAAAGTTTACTACAGAACATACCACTATATGTTTAAAAGTTAATTATTATACATACATTCTAACCTTAAATATAAAGCATATGTTCTTTAAAGCAATACAGATTTATTTATATTATATACTACTCTACATGTATGACCTGTCCTTCATTCTACCTCATTTACTAATTTAGTATTTTTGAAATATAAAGTGCTTTGGATTAATTTATGTTGGAATTTTTAAATTTAAATTAATGCTTTATCCTTGCATGCATTTAAGCCTTCAAATTCATGACTAATGAATACACGTGTATTTACCTCGAGCTAGTTAACATATATTTGAAATTTAGTCTCCACAATTTTTCCTTGTATAACTCTCTACTATTAAGTACATTCACCAAATGGGGCAAAAGAACTCAAAGACAAAACATTCTTTCTGTCTGAGATTTTTGTATTCTTTGATGATCACCTTCCCACTTCCTTCCATGATCCAGCTTCTGGAACCACTCCCTACTCAACTCTTCAACTGTGTTTTATCTTTTTAAGTACACATATAAATGAGACCACACAGTACATGTCTTTCTGTGCCTGGCTTATTTCTTTTACTACAATGTTCTCCACTTTCATCCAGAAAGTGACATAATTACCTTCTTTGTAAAGGCTGACTAGTATTCTATAGTATGTACATGTGTTTTACTGTTCCTGTACTTATGAACAGCTATGAATACTGAAGTTGCTTCTATTTTAGGCATATTACAGGACAGATAAACATGGACAAGGACACCAACAGTTTCACATGGGTTGTACCAGGGGCAAGAGTATTGTAACATTTTCTAATTTGTCCTTGCCTCTCTGCCTCATTGCCATTTCTATAGATTACTACTTAAGGGGATCAGTTCTTCTCTCCTCATTTCTTACATAAGCTTTTAGCATCTAACCAGTCAAGAATAATGGTTTAAAAGTCAAATACTATGAAACTTCTGCCTTTTATAAAGTTCTTTAGTGTTACTCCTGGTCTTCCACTTAACCTGGGGGCTGAATCTAAACTTGTTAGTGGTGATCTCATCGATGAGTTTGCTGATTTAGGTGACTTTACTTGTTCATGCTGCTCTGTCTATTTGAAATTCTCTCTCAGTTTGACTGAAATAGACTTAGCATATTAAACTAGAATATGGAGATCTTTCCATTATGATCTCTGAAGTCTGCTCCAACAAGAAAACACTGGACCAAAGAAAAGGGCTTGGCAGGAAACATTTGTCCCAAAACTTTGAAGGTGTGATGAAGAAAAACCATGTGTATTTCCATCCCCCACATTTGCTTATCTATCTCTTTTATGAAAGTAAAGCCTAAACGACAAAGACTGATTGTTGTACAAACTGTACTCTACAGCATCTCTCTGCTGGTTGTACTTTTCTTGAACAGAATTTGAGAATTTAATCTGGACGCTGTGAGAGGAAGCAGCTTACTTCATGAAGCCTTGTTAGGGGTCCATCTGTGGAGTGAGAGCCGCCTATCAGTCCAAAGGATAGAAAGGAAGGCATCATGTTTGACAATGTGCTAACAACTCAAAACAGAATGTTCTCTAGTTTTAGAAAGTATCGTTTAATCAAGTCCATTAACATTCCCATAAACTGAAACATAATGCTTACTTTTCCCATATGGGACATAGAGTTAAAACCCACAGAAATTAAGTCATTTTCCTCATTAGATTTTCAATCATATCCCTCTGCTGTGCTACATGAAACAATTGAAGACTTTCAACACCATTAATATTTAACATTCTGTGCTCGGCATTCTTCAGTCATTCTTAGAAAAACAAACCTTAGCATGAACTGTAGATCCACACAAGTTAAAAATAATGCCCAGTGATTTTTATATTTTTCATGAGAAAATGGCTCCAAATGATTTGAAAGCAATTATAAAGCTGGTAACAAAATCAGGTTGCCAAGATTCCTACATGAATAGAGGAAAGATTGGTGTATTTTTATCTCAGATTGCAAATAAATATATCCAAGTGAAATAGACTGGAGATAATTATGTTTTACAGATAAAAACAGGAAGGGGATTGTAAAAGAATATCTGATGAGTAGACAGTTTTATCTAAATTAATGAACTCTGGGATAGTTTGTTTTTATCTTTTTAAGTTATCTTGTTCAAGGTGCCAATTATACAACTTCCCTCACTAAATGGAAAATTTAACTCTAGCATTTAGATCCTAAGTCTTCATTATCTTTTAGGTAACTATTTGTATTTAATCTAACAATATCCAAAATAGTCTTCTAAATTCTAGTTCATTCATTTTCCATCCCAATGTGAATAAAATTTTCAGATATATATTTCCAAATATTGCTTTCATTTTTAGTAGCAAATGCTAAATATCATTAAATTCCTACCTTTTGTGAAGTTATTTAACTAAAACGAGTATTATTTTCCCAGGACTTACCCTTTGCCTGACAGGCCTTGGCTTCTGCATACAACGGCATCAGCAGCTTGTACGCAGCCTGTCCTCTGCCCTTCACTTAGCAATGGTGCTTCAACATACACAAAAATGCCAGAGAGGTGCAAACTTCACCAACCCTGGTATGTCAGTATTTTTTTTATATCAATTACTGCACAAAGATCTGTGTTCTATCCTACACACTCCTAGGCTGCCAATCTCCCTAGCGACTAGCTATTTCTCAACTATGGTAATAAGTAGATATTTCAATGACTTCTTTTAATCCCCGTCATTTTCCCACCGTTAGTTGCCACTGTTTTCCGTTAAGAAAATCATTCAATAATAGTGTATACTGACTAAACGCACAGATGTGTAACTGGTTGGCTGAATCAAAAATCTCATTGTGCTCAAATTAGTTGGATAATAACAAAATTGACAATAATAATAATAAAGTTCTTGAAAGACAAGAATTTAAGTACTGTGCACGTTAGCCCCCTGAAAAGGGCAATTCTTTCTATCACAAAAGTATTTTCTTTTTAAAAGTTTTTAAATTGACATATAAAAATTATAATTAACAGTGAGGTTTCATGTGACATTTTGATACAAGTTTACATTGTATAATGTTCAAAATAAGATAAACATATCTATCTCCTTGAACACTCATCATTTGTTGGTGAAAATACTAGAATCCTGCCTTTTAGCTTTCTTGAAATGTGCTGTATATTATTGTTATCTGTCATCATCCTTCTGTGTAACTTACTTCTTTTACCTAAAACTTAATGCCTGCTGACCAGCCTTTGTCCACTCATAAGGTGATGGCCCTTAGATTGATTCCATGTCTTGGCTTCTGTGAAGAATGCTGTAATAAACCCAGGAATGCAGATGTCTCTTCCATGAAATACTCTCATTTCCTTTGGATATATGCCAGTCGTGGGATTGCTGGATCATATGCTTGTTTCTGTTTTACTTTTTTGAGGAACTTCCATACTATTTTCCATAATAGCTAGACTAATTTATATTCTTACCCACAGTGTGTAAGCATTCCCCTTTCTTTTCATCTTCCTAATAGTTGTCTTCTTATTTTCCTAATAATAGAGATTCTATAAATGTAATTTCTAAGCAAAAGAGAAGAAAGAACTTTTAAGGATAACAAATATCTTAAACTTCAGACTTCCTTTTTATAAGTGATTTAATCTTAAATTTCATCATTTCAGCTTACATAATTTAAACAGTTTTATTTAAACCTCTAGCCTAAAACATCCAGAATTCCCAAAAACTCAATATTAAATTTCATGGCCCATATTCTTAAGTAAATACATCTTTTTAACCTACTTTTTTTCAAGGTTGATGATTAGTTACTTCAGAGCACAATAACAGCATTCAAAGTAAGGAAGTAATCACATCATATTTAAAAATATATTATTTGTTTTACACAGCATTAGAGTATATAATTCCATGACAAACAAATTTGCAAATTATTTATATAACTAAAATAAAGTATACGACTAATAAGTTGTTCTTTACTTCCTCAATATGTATCCTAAAGAATTTTATTACAAGCTTGTTCTAGAAATGAGATGAAACACTCACTGAGTTTGTATTCCTGTTGCTCTACTCTAAAGAAATCTTTCTCCCCTCTCTGTCTCTCTCTCTCTCTCTTTCTCTCTCTCTCTCTCTGTATCTCTCTCTCTCTCTTTGCTTGTCTTTCTCTCTGCCTCTCTCTCTCTCTCTCTCTCTCTCTCTCACACACACACACCACATACACAAACAACCACAGTTACATGCATGCACATACACACATATGCAAGGACATATTTTTTGCATTTAGACACTTTTCAACCATGTCCCAAGTAACAGAAAAAAAACAAGGTTTAAAAATTTTGGTGTAATTTCAATATTGTAAGGACAAAGTAACACATCTAACATTTTTGTCATTAAAAGGATCTTGCTTATGTATCACATAAAACACAAACATATATAATGTGTTACAGTTATGAAGAAATTAAAAAAGAATAGTGGTCCTGTAGAAATCAAAGTGGCATTTCTGGTTGGTAACGTGATGAACATATTGAAAGACATTTTACAGGAAAAATAAATACAACATTCTTAGCTATACTTAAATTCTCATATTCTCTGTAATTACATAAGCTGAAATGCTGCATAATCTAATTTGAGTAACCCAAAGTACAAGTAAAAAACAAAACTAAACTAAAATTCCAGGGTTTCATATGTAGTCAGGAAGGCTAACCAAAAAATTTATTTTATAGTTTGCCGAAATACAGAAGGATTTTCAGTTCTGAAACAAAACTATGGAATCATGCTATCAATAGCAACATTTTCAAGGAAGGAGATTCAGGGTAACAGAAAAGGTTTCTTAGGGGCTGGGGATTTAGCTCAGCGGCAAAAAGCACCTGCCTGGCAAGCGCAAGGTCGTGAGTTCGGTTCCCGGTACCGGAGAAAAACCCAAAAAAAAAAAAAAAAAAAAAAAAAGAAAAGGTTTCTTGATTTTATGACACTCTAATGTGAAATAATAAAAATAAACTAAGCGTATCTTAAATATTAAAATTCAATTCAGTGGTAAAGAATGTACAAAATTTGCTTTAACTTTTATTTTGTATGGATAGGTATTTTTCAATCCACTGTTAGTAATACTATCTTCTCTGCAAATTTAATAAAATTTTTCTTGGGAGAATCATTGAAACAAACTAATTGTTTTGTAAGTAATTATGAAGTCCTCCTAGATGAGTCATATGACTGTATTTTGGTTTCCACTGAACAGAATTTTACTTGATAGGTCCTATGTGTCAGTCACTACAATGAACTCAGGAGATATGTATAGAAGAATACATTACATTTTTCCCTGTAGATATACCTACACCTTTGATATCAAAGGTTTTCCGGCTCCCCGGAAAGAAAATTAGAAAGAGAGAAGTGACACTTATAAGGTAAGTTTAAGGAAGGTGTTGTTAGGTGACCTTTTTACTCTCTCTTGATAGCTGACCTGTTGTCCAATAAATAAGAAAGAGAGGAAAAAGGGAAATAATTTTAATACTGATGGTGTCATCTCAAGAACTATGGTCCGAAATGTGGAAAATGTCACATGATTCAGGTTTGGGTCTAGGTAACATGTCTGCATAGCAATCTGGAACATACAGGCAGTGGTGAAGGGAGTAATAAGGAATTAAGAAAACAACAGACCATAGGGTTATATTGCAAGGCAAAGGAAGCCTTTAAAGAATTGTAAATTTAGGAGAAATATGTTCACATACATTTCAGAAAAGTTTTCTTGAAATATTGTGAACGATGGATTTGTGATGGAGTGGTAGAAATAATAATATAAATTCAGAGCTTAGTAACAGCCCAATAAAAAGACGAAAAGATATGGATTATATCCCCAAAGCAATGGAATCTTGAATGGTGTTAAGAAGGTAGATTCTATGAAACAATGTGACTAGCCACATCTGTGAGGGAGAGAAGAGAATCTCAAATAGAAGGCATCATTTGATCTGTGAGACGATAAGGTGGAACCATTGACTGAGTTTGACAGCATAGGACATGGAGACAGTAGAAGGAAAATGAAGAGAAACCATACAAATAAATTTGAGTAGTGTCTGCCATACAAAAAAATACATCTATGTCCAATTTGTAGGAGAACACACAATCTACAATAAAATCTCAGAGCTAGAAACATGAATTTATGAAACATCTGTATACAGTGGAAGAAACATTAATAATGCAGCAATAATTAGTCATGTACTGTTGTATTCAACAGTACATATTGAAAAATACCTTGGATGATAAACAATAGCAAAATATGTAAAATGAATTGTACCTTAGATAAGACGCTGGTCTCCCAAAGTAAATGAAAATTATAGGAGTATAAAAAGATTATTTTAAGAATAGTAGTAATGTAATAAAGACAAATATGGACATACTGATAGATTTAGAAAAGTATAGAAAAATCTTACTCTGGAGACTATCCAGCATCCAAGATGGCATGCAGTGACACTGTGGCATTTATAACTTTGTACAGATCCTTTTTCCCACACATTGTTAGGCCTTACCTGTGTGACACACAGGGCAAGACAGAGATGACAATGCGGCACTTGTGAAGCTAGCTTAAACAAGGAACTGCAGCTTCAAAAACCAAGAGGTGTAAGCTGCCAAGCCATGAAGACACACAAGCACTGCATAATAAAATACACTTGGAGAGGAATCTTGGCCTCGCACTAACTGCCAGCATCCCCTTGCCATCCAGTGAGTATATGCAGAAAAGGCCCAGGTATCTGATAGTTGAAGATGTACGCATTTTTCACAAAGATCATCTGCCTTATAAGAATAGTTGTCTTAAGGGAAAAAAATGTTTTTGTGACTTTCATGAATAGAAACAAAGCTAGACAGAAGTTAAAAGAATCCAAGATGACAAGGAGTCAAAATGATTTCATCACATGTAGACAAGAGTCTTTAAGATGATGTAGCACTACAGATAACAGGACAAGGTAGCAAGAGACTGAATCATTTTGTAACAAGTGCATATCGCTTGTTCTCAATCCCTTTTCTCCATGCTGAAGATGGCTTCCTAAATCATTTTTGCTCGGAATCCTAAATAGTCTTTTCTTCTTTGTTGGAAAAGAAATCTAAAACTATACTGACAGCTTACCTACACAACCCAAAAAGACAACATATATTTGTTGAAGATTGGTTATGATTTTAAATTGATATATTCGAACTGCAAATGTACAGAAAGGTACAAATATATTGACTGCAGTTATGCAAAACATGAAACCTGAGGTTGTGAGGACTAAGTGAAGGCGAATTGATTTTGATTTCTAGCATCCCACAGATTTTGATATTTGACGATGATTGTAATTCTTTCCTAACACAAATTTTAGTATTTGCAAAATACGAGAACTTATATTTAAGGAGGAGAGAAAATAGTTTTTTCCTGTATAAGAAATGAATATTATTCTTCAGAATATTGCCAGGAAGAACACAAGTATCCTCTATTTCAATCTAAATCTAAGTTTCTTCAAATCAAATTGATTTATTTTTCAACTTTTAAGAGTGATTTCCAGTGACAAAGTGCTTATGAGAGCTGTGACACTCAAAATAAAAATGTATAGATATATACAAAGGCATCTGAAAAAAAGGTGTAGAAACAATACAATTTTCCTTACAATATATATGAACCACAACCTGCACTGGGGAATTGTTTGCTATTCTAGCTTTTCACATTATACAGTCATAGATTAGTTCACAGAAATGTACTCAAAAGACTGTACCATTCAGGAATACTATTTAAGTCTTTAAGATGCAATTCAAATTATTATAAGGATTAAATTCTAGTTTCAAATGCAGATTATAACTTACATGACTATTATGGGAAAAAATAAATTTAAATAGATAATAGGAAAATATTATAAATTGCAAACTGTAGGAAATATTTATAAAACTAAAGCTCTAAGAGTAGTAACTCATTCAGCTATTAAACAGGCAGATGAGAGAGAGAGAGAGAGAGAGAGAGAGAGAGAGAGAGAAGAGAGACACAGAAAGAGAGAGAGACAGAGAGGTATTTTTATTCATAAGTTTAGATATGTCCAGATATTGATACATTTTCTATTCCTAAAAAGAAAGAAATGCTCTCAAAGTCAATGCTTAAGATCTATATAGAGCTAGAAACTTGGGTACTCTTACTCTCAAGCCACAATTTTAACCACTACTCATGCATACATGGTCTCAATAAATATGTGTTAAATGAAATTAATTTTACAACTTGGTATTGCACTGCTATTAAAATACAATAGTATCCTTCTACCAATATTTCATGCAGACACTGATACCCCAGATTTAATAAACTATATGTATTCTCCCAAAATTAAATGAATGAAAGGTTTTAAACTTTGCAATAAAGTACTTAGAAATTTAAAACTTAACAATTAATAACAAAGTAAAATATTCTATAAAATACCTACTCATCTGACTATTTTTCTCCCTCCCTCAGAGAACAGTCCATGTTAGGGTTAAATTGCTGACCATGAAGGGCTCTCTGGCTCTGTTGGAAAAGCTCCTATTCTGAGTGCTCTGAAGTCAAGATCACACCACAGCTAAGGCAGCAAGGACAGGAGCTGCTGACACTCCCTATTCCAGAGCAATAAAACTCTCAAACTTACAGATCTCTTAATTGGAAAGATTTACAGCCTTTGTTTCTCAAGATGCTGGTCATTTTACTGGCTTTTGCCTCTGATGTGTCCTGTTCTTCCTCCCCCTAAGCTGTGAAAACCCAATAAATACAGGGATCCAGTGAACCTGAAGAGTCCTTGTCTACTTTGAGAGAGTCCTTACCCCTGAGAGAATTCTGACCCTGCTGGACTGCCCCCAAACCATGCCACTTATCTCCTTAATTTAGGCCTTCACCATAGCTCATTTTAGGAGACTGGGGGCCAGGTCAAGTCCCTGATATCCCTCCCCACATAAAATTAAAGATTACATCATCTAAATTAATTTAACATTTCCAGTCTATGAGCATGATAAATAGCATCAACAGTTTATTTGTCAAATAGAAAGGTGTTAACTTTTGTAAAAAATTACAGCCTCTTCAAACACAAGTGTCTTCTCTTAACGTGCTTTGAATTTTTCATTTGTCCCTATGCTTACCTGACATCTAGTCTATGCTTCCTAACAGATTGGGGAGGGGTTAACACAGTACATGCATGTCACTTAACATTATGAACAAGCATGAAAGAAATACAGGTGAAAGTACCTATAAATGTGATGAATAATATATTACTACAATTTTATATGTCATCTGTTCACCTTATTTTTCACTCCTACATTTTTTGACTTTCATTAATTCATTCAGTAGTTAGAACAGCACTAACTCAGTATATGTCAATTAGTGAAGACATAAGGGTAAATTCTTTATAATTAGTATCAGGCCTGAGGATTTAGCTCAGTTGCGCAGCACCTGCCTGGCAAGTGTAAGGTCCTGAGTTCAATTCCTGATGCTCCCAAAGAAGGATAAAATATATTTAGTGTCAATATCTTGCTCTTATTTATTATTGCTATATTCATTATAACCATAACATTATTTAAACTGAACTTAAATCAATGCAGAATATCAAACTATTGATATATTTCCTCAGTATTATTATGTTGAAACTTTAATACAAATGTTAACACCTGAAATAAGAAACAAACTAGATGTTCCAAATATAGAGGGAGAGAAAGTAAGTTGATCAGTGGTTACACAGAATTGAATGAAACAGAGGAGGGATGATTAGAATGGAAGGTGTTTAATGGATAAATAGTTTCTTTTGGGGCAATAAAAGTATTCCAGTATTAGAATTTGCCAGTACTTTCACAATGTTGCCTCTATGCTGAACACTACTGAATTTAAACTTTTCATGGATATCACATGTAACTTAGAATCTATTAAAAATAGATGCGGCTAGAATTTTTCATTAATAAGCCTTCCCTTTCAACATATTTTGTGACAATATTTTTCAAATGCATTTCAGAGCTATCTAAATTTCCAAGCATGCAATTTTTTTAAAGTAAGCTTTCTGTTTTGGATGAATATCAATTGACTCATATGAAATCAATTCCCTTCCTGTGAATGCCATTGAGCATTTTTTTCATTTAATGATAATGCTGTTTTTAAGAGTCATATGATTTTTACTAGCTAATTAACAGTTTGAGGTCTAAATATAGCACAAACTTGGTAATGGTTAATGGAAACAATTTCACTTTTATCTTAATAATATATCAAATTCTTTAGTAGTTGTAATGTGACCTCATTTAAATGTAGTTTAGGGAATAAAATGCAGTGATGCAGAATAACCCAACAATACATAACTATGGGCTTTTTACTAAGCAGTGAAAACTTTAAAAAAATTCTTCTGGTATCAGTGATAAACTTTAAAAAGCAACCCTGACTTTTTAGTGTTCTCAAATTTACTCCCTACCAAAAGATGGGTGGGAATCTCTTACAACAAAATTCTCTAGATATCAGCCTCAAAAATTACTCCTCTTCCTGTGCTGTTTGTGAGTTACCATATTATTGAGAAAAACTCTAAGAAATAAGTTGAATTTGTGCTATCTCCTTGAGAGCTTCCTTCCCAATCTTAATTGCATTAGACAGCAAGAATACTAATACTGTTGTACTTTGATTAATAAAACTTAAGATTCGCTGGGGGAAACAATAGTTTACACCAACTGTTTGCTTGATATCCTCTGGAGGTTTTCCACTGCTTTTAAAATAAAATCTGCATCTCAGCACAGTCATATAATATCTGTATAAACTGGCGTCCAGCTTCCTCCTCAAACTTACCTAATAGTGTTCTCTGTTCATTATGGCCCAACACTGCTTGTCAGTATCTCCTCTACTACGCACTGTTCTAGAACCCTTCCAAGGGCTGTTTTAGTTTCACACTGTCATCTAAAAACTTAATTTTTTTTCTGAACAAGGTCTTACAAGTTGCTAAGTTGCCCAGGGTGAGCTCAAAATCCTGCTTAATCCTCCAGAGTACTGGATTTACAGGTTTATGCCAACACACTTACCTACAACTTTCTGTTTAATAATCTTGGACTTATCTTTCAAGCTTTCACCCACAAGTCATGTTCCCCCACATACCTTCCAACACCCATAATCAAATCTAGGGTGTTTTTTCTTTATGCTTTTCCTTTGAAATATACTAAAACTATTTTGTTCTTAGAACTTCATATAGTTTGTTACTATACATTTTTCACTGTTTATGTGCTCAATCTAACATTTCCACAGTAGACTAAACTCACGGGGTGTTTTGGGTTTCCAAAAGAGTTCATATCATTAAATGTTTAAAATATTTTTAAAATTTAAAATTATGGATACTGCTTTCACTACTTTTATTTTATCCCCTAAGTTTTAAAGAGGAAGGAAATGAAAGATATTCTAAGATTAACTGACTGTGAAATGCAGCAGATTAAATTCTATCAGGAAAGCAGTGCTTGGTAAAATCAGCCGCTTCCATGAGAGAAACAGCTGAAAGGATGTCAATCCAAATTAAATGACTCCAAGTAAAGCACTGTCAATTTCCACTAATTAGTTTGAGTTTGGGCCACTATCTTCACTTTAGTTTTGCTTTTTCTACAACTCAATTGTGCCTAATTGCTTTAACGCATCAATTTATAAGTTAAATAGATTTTTATTGCTCCAACGTACCTGTCAGTGACACATGCTGTCCACACCTCTTGTGCTCTGGTGGCCAGGTAGCACGTCAGTGCCCCCGTGTAGCCTTTACCTCTGAGTTCTCCCACTGCCCACCACCTTCTCAGCAGTTAGGGCCAATTCCAGCTGGCTCTCAGCCACTGCCTTTCAGAGCATAAAAAGGATATGCTGTAACAGGCAAATGTTGAGATTCTCTTTTTTCTATCTTTTTTCTTTCTGATTATAATTAATGGATTTATCATAGTTTCTTGAAATAAAACCTATCAGGACTCTTTAAATATTCAGCAACCATATATCAGTCTTTCTGAAGACACACACTATTCTTCTAAGAGATGTTAGAGAATTTATAGAAAAGATCATGGACTACAGATGGAACAGCTCTTGAAAGCCAGGATTCAAAATCTGCCCCCTTTTTGGCAGAATAAAACTACATATGCTATGAGGAGGTGACAATCCTGTAGGGGACAGGAAGACAATTTCTCTATACATAAAATCTGCTGTAACCTAGCCAAAGAGAACGTGCTTGCACTACATACAGCAAACCTTTGCCAAAACCAGAATCCTGGCCTATTTTTGCCCTTAAAATCTCTAGAAATTCTGTATAAATCCATTGTCCAATCTCATCAACCAGAAATCAAATATATTTAGACAGTGTATTTATAGTGAGTAAATACTTTTCACATTTCTTAATAGAAGATTTTTCTTCAAATCAACTACTGTACAAAATTGATGTGCATATCAGGTTGAGTATGTAGGTGTAGTAGTGGTTTCAAACATTAGGAAACAATACATTTAGTTTGGGTTTGTTTGGATTTTTTTCACTATTTTCTGCCTTACATGGTCTAGCAAGAAAGTCTGAATTTACTAAATGTGCTCAGCAGACTAAGGTTGTCAATCATGAATTCAGAGTTGTAATGCAAGAGTCCATGATCCATTATAGAGCATTCAAAAGTCTCTAGATTTCTGCCAGTGGAGAAAGTACAACATCTATGTAGAAAATACCTTAGGTGCCATATGTGTCAATAAAAATACAGGAAAAACAAATAGCCTGCCATGAGGCTAAATTGGATTCACATTTTTTCTATGGTTTAAGAGCTGTAGTTTAGGTATTTCCCAAAATGGTCAATATTTTGAATTCACTCTATAAAAAGGTGAAAACAAAAAAATAATTATATTGAAATTTTCTTTGGGTACAGCAATATACTTTGTGTTTACCTAGAAAGTGGAAGAACTTGTGTTTTATTTTATTTTGACCTGCTATTAAAGTACAAAATGATAGCAGCTTGACAAATATAATTCTAAAGAAATTTGATTAAGATAGGGAAACAAGATGAAATTTAAAAGAGGGACACTTTTTATACTGTGGATTTACATAAAATACTACAAAAAGCTCTATTAAGAAAGTAATTAATTTTGTGTCACTGATTAGAACTTTACCTTCCAGATTTATTCCATAGGAAAAGTCATAAACTCCTGCTACATAAGATGTCTTAGATGTCATATGCTACAATTACTGGCAAAGGAGGTAGCTTGTTAGAGATATTCAAGCTGCTGTTATATTTCTTGGAGTTTATAGCAAATAGGAAAGTAAAAAACAATATTTATTTTTGTATACTTACTAAACTCAAGTAAGAGGAGGGAAAATGGGCTGTGATGTAGCACAGAAATACAGCACGTTCACAGCACGTTTGAAATTCTGGTCTCCATCATCAACCCAATGTGCACCCACCCACCCACATACACACACACACACACACACATATGACAAAGATGAAAGACAAATAGAATAAAACAACAAAATAAAAAATTATGCATTTTTTGCAAACTTTTTTTTTCTGAGCAAATGATTTATACTTTCTAAATTTCTATTATGGAATGAGCTGATGAGTTACACCTTATATTGGTGAAAAATTATATCTGAATATCTGACACAAATTATCACATGTTTAATATACATATTTAAAGATAATTATAAGCATGTATGGATAGGAAAAAATAAGAAAATAGTGGCTGGGGATTTAGCTCAGCGGCAAAAGTGCCTGCCTGGCAAGCGCAAGGTCGTGAGTTCAGTTCCCGGTACTGGAGAAAAACCAAAGGAAAAAAAAAAAAGAAAGTAATATCTGAAAAGAGTTTTTAGTAATATCCACTCTATTCCTAAATAATACAATGTTAATTAAAAGGGAATTTATTAATGGGGATTCTATATTACCTTATTTTCAAATATTGTCTTTGCAATGGAATATTTCAAGTGTGTAGCAAAGGCATTTATTTATAAATTTGAATAATCATTTAAATATTTCTAAGACTCATCCAGAACACAGAGGCAACTTTGGTTTTACCTTACAGTATTCAGATAATACATAAAACTCGCTCTAGGATGTACAAATGAATTAAATTATATATTGCATATATTCTGTATGAGACATAAAGATGAGTTAAGAAATACAGGTCAGTGGAACTTCTCCTCAGCTTGATAAAGCTGCCTGACAGTTCACTCCACGATCTATTTTCTAAATAGCACAGAGAGGTCTCTGGCAAGTCTGTAGTGCCCAACACTACATACTGGCCAAGTTTTACTCTTTAAATTTAGAAAGAAACATGTGCAAGCACAGCATTGTTTCTCTAGCGTAAAGCCTGAAAGAGTTAATTTAAACTAGGAGGTATGATAGACATTGTGAATTGATAGGAAAGCACTCAAAGGTAAAGGGTAACTGGGATGTGGGAAAAGAGAAGGGAAAGAAGGAGAAAGTTTGTATGTATGTATATGCAGGATAGTTAACATGGGTGTTCTACTGTCTTGTATTTCTTTGCTGAAAGAAACTGTCAATGAGTCCTTGGTTGATCAGCTTTGTATGTCTATATCTGTTTTCATGAGAAACCCCTTTGAAGATATCAACATGTATTACAAGCATTAACAAGCATTGTTAATTCCCTACCACTCTGTTTGTAACTCTGTACTGTCTGTACTGATCCTTTGCTATTTTGTAAAATGTTGTCTGTCTGTTAGTATTTTCCTCCTTTTATTTAAAAAAAAAAAAACTACAAGAGATAAACTTTTTAGGGATATACAAGGTGGACAATAAATTTTTACAGAAAAAAAGCAAAAAAAAAAAAAAAAAAAAATAGAAAGAAGCCTGGGCAGCACTCAAAGTCCACTACACACTTACCAGATCAATTGTATATTCCACATTGTACTTGTTACTTATCAGTGAACCAAAAGAAGGTCTGGACATGGTCCTCTAATCTCATAGCAGGTAACAGTTATTATTTCATAATATTTTTATGGATTTTAGCTTTTATTCCAGTGGAAAAGTTAATATTCTGAGAATATTAAAATTTAAACATTCAAGTTAAGGCTAATCATAGTCCCAGTAGTTGAGGAGTTTCATCAGTGGATGAAATTTATTTCTGTGTTGAATTCCACTAGCATATTCAAAAAGAATACCAAGGTAAATGTTATCATTATTTTGGTGCCTTACATCTATTATTTGGACTTTTAGATATTAGGAAAGATACTTAGATCTGTTTATAGCTCCATGGCAACCAGTCTGGCAGGGGTTTAATCTCATAGCTCTTAAATACATTTCTCTGCAGGTAGAGTGACATTTCCAAAATTCTCATTCTAATATATCACTCATGTCAATAATATTCTAAAAGATTTTCCATGCCTCAGAATTAATTTCAAGCTTTTTGGTATAGCTCATAAGTTTTATTATGATTTGTATCTTGGTTAAGCTAACCAACCTTTATCTCTCATACTTCTTTCTGCTTTATGTTGTTAGGATACCGAATAACATTAAATTTCCTTTCTTCCACATTTCACATGTCCTGTAAATGTGTTCAGACAACTTTCCAATTTCAAATTTTCCTATATGGTTTCCCAAGAGTGAGCTTGCACATCTCTGCCAACTCCTGACCCTACCGCCCCAGTAACTGCACTCCACAATATCACCTTGCACATCTGCAGTAACTCATTATGTGTTCACTAGCCACTTCACCCAAATATATTTAGGTATTGCTTCACTGAAAATGTTGTTAAAATTTTTGCACATCTTTCCCAAAAGATATTCAGAAAGCACCAGATAATTTCTCCCCATTATGTCATCCGTGACCTGTCTCTTCCTCACCAGCATTAATTTGAGAACGCTTTCTGCCCCTTCTGTGGAAAGAAAAAGGATAGCAGGGAAATAAAAAGAGAGAATATTACTGAAAATATTTCCCAGTTTTACATTACTTCTCACAAATATGTAGTGCCTTGTATCAGCTCAAAGCTCTATGCTTTTGATTCTGACCAGAGACTGGCTTCTGCCCATCCACAATCCTGCAACCATTATGTAAATCTTTTGCATATTGAAATTGAATTTTGCCACTCTTTTTGCTTAAAGTCTTTTAATGCCTTCAATATATTCAGTTGCAGTCATATGAATTTTCATAACTGCTAAAGCTGATGTTTATATGTAAAATAGAATAAAAGCATGAAGAATTAAAATAAAAAAATAAAAGAAGAAATTGTAATGCCATGACTGCTACCTAGGTAGATAAATCATTTATTTATTCATTAATTTAAAAATATTCATTACTCCTTCTATGCACCAGGTATGAAGCTAAAAAGAAATACTTATAATAGTAAGTGACCTCTACTTCTTTTCCTTAACTTTTGAATAAATGGAATGGTTTCGCCTTGCCAAAGTCTAATAAAGTCTACTGGCCAAGTCTCTGTGAAAACCTTATATTTCTTTCTTTTTATTTTAAATTAAGCTCATCACTAATCTGAATTAATTTTCCTTGACATGTGAGGCTGCTAGACTTATTTCAGAACTTGGCTGTGTCCTTTTCTCCTGTGAATTACCGAGAACTGACTCTTTCATTGTTCTTCTATTCAGTACACACGTTTTTATCTTCCCTGAGAAATCACAAAGGAAAGGCAAAGGGTATGTTATGAACATACCTCACATGCCTTCTGGTTGAAAACAGATTTATTCAGTTTCTCAGTCCCTTAATGTTAAGTCAGAATATCTGTGCATCAAGTGGGATGCTGCTCCTATAGTTAGCCTAAATGTACCCTAGTTTGTAATTAAGGAGAGTGGTAAGCCTGGGCAGCACGTGCTGGGAAGGAGGCTTTGGCTAGAATAAAGGCATCAGGAAAGGCTGAAGTCTTAAGAGGCTTAAAAGATGAAAAGGAAGATGAGAAATAAATGTCCAATGTTTCCAATAGCACCACACTGACAAAGAGCTTTGTCTTGCCCTTTATTACCAGTGTTACATCTAAAAATGTCACAAACAGGTCACAGAGGAAAGAACTACACCCTGTCCCAATCCAGATCACCCCTCTTTAGACTGACTATTCTTTCTTCAAAACATTTTTCTGAATTTTGAGCCTATTGTCTCTTCCTAACTGGTTTCCATCTACTCATAGAGAAAAAAACAAAACAAAACAAAACAGAATTAACGATGACAGGAGGAAAAAGCACAGAACAAAGCAGAGTTTCATTTTTCACATTTCTTGCATTTTACATTTAGCTTCCATATCTATTTGTTAAAATAATGCATAAATTTTCATACTTTTTAATCTACCTACTTTGATACCTTGAAAAGGGAGGATCACCATTGGAGGGAAAATATAATTATTTAGTATTCCAGAATCAAACAGAAGCTGGGAAATTCTAATTAACATAAAGAAACTTTGATTGTAGATCAAAGCATCATAACTTTTCTCTGAATCCCTTTGGTTAGTAATTTATCTCACTTCCTGAATAAAACCACTGGTGTAAAGCTACATACTGAAATCTTCCTTCTTTAGGACATTCTCCATCAGCTCATGTCTACCAGCCCAATGCTTACAAGCGGTGGAACATGTAGAAAAACAATTCAGTGGGTTTTCAGGAGACTGATTTTCTGTGTTTCAGGTTTACCATCACTATGACATGTCAAGAAATAAAATCATCACAAGTAAGTCTTCAACAGAACAAATACCTTACTCTGAAGCTATTTCCAGATTTTGCGCTGCATCTCTACAGAAACTATGGAAAAAAGGAAAGTCTTCTTGACAGACATTTGAAATGAGAAAAAAATAAAATTTCAATATTCAAATATAAGGATGTATTTTTATGAGCTGCAAAATGACAATTCTCAAAGCAAATGTTGATTTTGTATTTACAAACTTATCTGTAATAATAATAGTAACACTAATACTCTATACATACTAATTTGCTACTAAATGTCATCTATGTATTGACATTTGTGGGGAAATTCATGAAATTTTATTTAGATTCTTTGGAGAACAACAGGAACCACAATTATGTATTGAAGAATTCAAAAGGGAGTGAAGCTCTGATTGGCTATCGCTATGTGTTACTGGACCAAAACCTGTATACCTCAGAGTCCTGCTCGGTTTCCATAGAAACACTGTAATAGCTGGTGTACAAGCTATAGTTATCTCCAGACAAAAGGCTCGCCTGAGCTTCCATTTCAGTACACAGAACATCTAAGGGACAAATCTGGATCTAAAAAATCTGAAGAACAGACTAAAGAACACTGTCTTCTTTTAAAAATAGAAATAGTAATTATCAATATGTTAATAACCCAAAACCAAGTTATGGACCATTTCATGAACAGTTTTAACAATATATCCCTGAAAATAAATTAACTGGAATGGAGTAAATAAAATTTCTTTAACCCATGTATCAAGTGAGTGAAACCAAATTGTAACAAATTTAACCAATATGGCTTGAAATTCTTCAGCAAAATTGAAAATCCAGGTTCTGCATTGTTTATGAAAGATAAATTATACAGTCCATAGTTCTATCCATATCATTATTTTCTTTTTGCATTTAAAGAATATAAAAATGAGAAGAGATATTGAAAATGATACAGAATTTCAAAACAAGATGATAGGAAATCAACAATGGTTTTCATATCGCATATTGTTGTCTTCAAAGTAGTTGTTCAGATCAGCAGACATAAGCATGCAAAATTGGTCAGATTTTTAGTTTAGATAATTGTATATTAAAAGCATGGCCTCATTAATGCATAGAAAGGAGGAAAAAAGAGGCAAAAATTTTACCTTCTGTTTCTTTCTTTTGTATGAATAGTCTCTAATATAGTCAGCAATTAACTACTGGATTGATAACAGAATAGTAAAAATAAACGACTGTAAATTGTTTTAAAATACTGGTTGGCTTATTATTTTTATTTGTATAAAATCTTAATCCCTCAAATAGTAGGTCCAGTATATTCTTGCTTAGTCTCCAATACTATTACTGCTACTATAGAAGTACTTACAATTCATGTTTGAAAATGGAGACCGTGACATAAACAAATGATAAAATGAATCTAATGAACTTTTTGAAAAATTATTTCCAAACTTTTACTTTGACATAAAGCTCTAATAATACCTACTTTCCTAGAAGAAACTGAAAACTACCAACCTTTGACTTCTCAGATAAAAGAATTTAAATCATGAATGAATTTTTAAAAGGTTCTGTATAATAAAAAAGTATTGGATATGATGTTAAGGTCCTTGTAACAATGAATAGAGAAAATAATAATGTCAATGCCAATAATGAACCTTTATGCTACAATTAATCAATTAAAAACTCAATCTTGACAAATAAAATCATTTTAATATGAAATGTTTAATGAATCACTTTAAAATTATATATAACAGCTATTTTCTGAGTCTGAGCTCATCAACAACATTTAAAAACACATTCTTCAACATTTAATAATAGATTGAGCTTCATTCAACTGTTCATTGTTTTATCAGCAATATCCATGAAATATTTTTAAATGAACACCATGACCCTAAATTTTGGACTACAACATTTGTTGATGTGGACAAAAAATAAAGACAAGATATAAGGTGACCAGATGGATGTTGTAACATTTTTATAGAATCTTCCAAAGCTGAGAATACTAAGATCCATATCAATTTGACTTTTAGGCTGAAAGCTTCGGAAATATATATAGATGTTCTACAGTTCTGTAAGGCTATATAAGAGTAGTATTTCCAAAACAGTTACAGTTGAGAAAAATATTTATGTGTCAAATAAACAGTATCAACTTCTAAAATTTCAAAAAATTGAAGATGCTAACCTGAATCAGGTATGAAAAACAAGATCTGATGAGGATCCTGGATATTTCGCTGACACCAAGGGACACATAGGAAAAAAGTGTTTTATCTGTTTTTAAGATTCCATGTAAAACTCAATGCAAAATAACTGACATTTCTGTGGTGGTATTTCTGCAGAGTCATGCCTGGCAAAGGAAAAAGAGCACTGTGATGTTTAGCACATTACTTACAGTTTCACTAAAATCTCTAGATTGTTTTCCATTAACTCAAATATTGTTTCAGTCTCTTAATAAGCTTTATCATCTATCTATTGCCAACGACTTTTTATTTAAAATGAAGTGGGAAAAAAACAAATTGTACAGGGTGGAGGGAAGGGACTGGGCTCTCCCCTCCCAAACGCTTTGCCTATGTATGCCTTTAAAGGACTATTTACTAAGTGTCTCCATCATTAAAAGAGAGGTATCAACAAAATTTCTGGTGATATAAAACAACACGCAGTTAATAAAAAGCAAATCATGCACAAAATACACTCCAAAAATCTACTTACTCACTTCAGCAAGGCCAAGTCAAATTTTAGTGAGAAAGTCATTTTACCACTGTAATCAATATACACAGTGAAATGAAATCACAGAAAGAATGGTTATATTTTATTCTGTGTTACTGACACTGGGCTAGAATACTAAGGAGGAAACCTTGAGAAAAAAGTAAAAATGTCAAAAGGCACTAGTCAGTTGTCATGAAGTTCAAGGAAACTTCCAGATTATAAAAAGCTAAGGACACAGTATATCTGACATGGCTATTAATTTGTGGTTTGAGAATTACCACGGAAATTGCCCTAAGTTAAAACCAGATGTTTATAAAAAGGGACAATAAAAGAGACAACCCTTTGATGAAAAAATTCTTTATCAAGAAAGTCTATGGCAAGAGCCTTTATTCAGAGAAAACTTCCAATTCAATATTGCACTGAGACTAAATGTGGCCTGGTTTGAACTAACTTACCCCCTGTGTTAAGTCAATTTATATGCAAATTCTATGGAAAATTAGGTTAATGTGTCTTTTTCATGTAACAGACAGTAAGAGCAAATGTATTTTGCAGCTTGGCTTGCAAACAAAGACATCGCCAACCTTGATGCGAGGAAGGGGATCAGAAAGGGGTACCAGAAACTCAATGCTGAAAGGCCAAATGGTGCTACTTCATGACATCAAAACTTGACTGGCTGCCAAAAAAATCAGGTGTGCAAGGATCTCTGAGCATCTTTTAACTTATCCAGTGTCTAATATATTCAAACACTGATCTGGGAAGCACCACAAAAGGTAGCAACAATTAAGAAGCTGACCTGAGAAATCAGCTTCACAGATAGACAATCTTCACTTAAATAATGTTTAGTTTCACCATCCATTTTATTTCCTCATAAAGCTTTACTGTCCTAATTAAAGTCCACTATTCTGCTTCACATATTAGTTATACAATCCCCACCGTGTTTTCAAAATATCAAAATAGATTTCAGTATACACAAACAAGTAGATGTATTAGAAACCAAAGGAAAATGATCGCGTTTGCATTGAAATGGTGAAACCCATTTTGAGGTAAGTTTAGGATTTACATGTTGTCAAGGGCTGCATACCCAAATCAAATCAAATTCCAACAGTCAGCTCTATTTAAAGAAACTGTGCTTTTCCCATAAAGAAAAAAAAAAAAAATGTCAGTGTCAGTAAGCAGTTACAGGAACATGGCTGTTGGAGAAACAGTATTTTGGATTGGAGTCCCAGTTTTAGCAATTAATAATTGTGAGACTAGCTCCAATAATGAACCTCGTATATTAGAGAGACATGATGAAAATATAGATTTTATGTATTATCTTTATCAAAAACAGCCCCAGCCAGGTATGGTGGTACATGCCTGTAAGCCTAGCACTCTGGAGGCTGAGGCAGAAGGTTCCCCCAAATTTTGAGGCCAGCCTGAACTACATATAGTCCATGACTCTAAGCAAAAATAAAAATAAACCAAAGCCTCGTGGGATTATAGGTGGGATTTTTTGGAGTGACTGGATCATGGGTGTGTGATACTGGATCATGAGTAGTGATACTGGATTAGTCCACTGACTGGTTTAGTGCCGTTCTAGTTCTGGGTGTAGACAATGGAACTCCTATAAAGAGAAGACCCACCCTGGGTGTGGGTGGAAGCAACCAATAGCCTTGTAGACTGGAAGTGGAAAAAAAAGGAAGTTTCACTGCTTCCTTCCTACCATGCCCTGAGACCTTTTCCCTTCTGCCTCCTGCCCGGCTTTACAGCCAGCCCACCATGGACTGGAACCTCATAGACACTGAGATTAGATACACCTTTCTGCCTTTAACTTGTGGGTATCAGGTATTGAGTCTCAGAAATGAGGAAGTAACCTAGACATATGATATGCTTTAAAGAACTTCTTTATAAATTAAATGAAATATGACAAAAAAGGATTCTCTATGAATGAATGTGTTATATCTACTCATGAGTTACAGTAATAGCCTTTCATAATTATAATTAGTGACACAGCCCATTTTTTACTAGACAATAGCAAATCATCATGAATCTGAAATATAATTTGCATATTTTAAATTAGAATAAATGTTTTAAACTACAAAACTAAACTTTTATTCTTTGTAATCTACAGATGATGAAGATCTTAGGAGTTTAGTTTTTTAAAGAAAAATAGATCTCATTCTGATGATAGAAAACCTTTGGAGAATAATTAATGAAGCAGTAAATTCATCAGATTATACCATATACTCTTATATACTTTAAAGATGAACTAGAGCTACTCTTAAAAAAACAGTTTGACATTTAAAAGAATGTCTTTAATTCCTCCTTCTGGTATTTACAGAGAATAATCATGTAAACCGCTATCCTTAGTATTCCCTTTTTTATCCCTCCTATTTTCACAACATAATTGACTACACATTTGCACCTAATGTGCTTATCCTTCAGTATTTTGCATCTCTGATGTATTAAAATGATCAAGCTGATAACTCTAGTGCTGCAGGCAGCAAGGACTGAGGCCAAGGGCCCTCTACTGATGTTACAGACTTAGCCCCTCCCCTCCTTTTTTAAAAGTATGAGTTTTTTCTATTTTGTGACAGAGTCTTCCAAAGTTGCCTCCCCCTTCCACATAGGTGTGTTTACAGATGTATTCCACCACACCGGGCATCTGTCCCAGCTTAACCCCATTCAACTACATGAAATTCAGTGCACTTTCTAGTTGACGCCATGCCATCTCCAGAACTCCTTCTCCTCCCCAAGGGTCCCTTGGTCCCTGGTGATGTGATTATAGATAGATAGATAGATAGATGATATAGATATAGATAAAATTTAATAAGGTGACTGTGATTATTATATATTACAGAGATGTACTAATAAAACATTTTCAGATCATACCTCAACTACTAGTAGGGCAGGCCCACAAGTATTCTTTTTTAATAGGATCTATATTTTTTCTTGGGAAAATTATCCTAATGGGGTATGAAATACTTAAGTTTAAGATGTATATATTAGCCTGACCTTATGGCAGTTGGGCACTATTGAAAATTCAAATTTGATATCTGTGTGTAACATTTGTCAAACTGCCCAAGTTCATCATAAATTGCCCAACTCAGTATTTAAAATGATTACCAAAAAACCCCTAAATTATTTAGAAGTAAATAAATTACTAGTAAGCAATTAAATTCTCAAAAACATTTGCAAAATAAAGGAAGAGAGTTTTTATGTTACCTTTATTCTGCTCCACCTGTGTCAGTTCTCTGCCTATCCTTGGAAACAGTATTATTGCTCTTGACACAGCCTATTTAAATTTCGCTGAGAGAGCCTGGGGCAGTGAGAAGTTAGGACTGTGAGGTTGAAGAAAGATTCACAGAGCAATTCAGTGAGACCAAGTCTCAAAATAAAAAAAAAAAAAAGTAAGGCCTGGGGTTGTAGCTCTACAGCTTAGAGCACGCTTGGGTTCAATACTCAGTATGTATAAATAAATAAATAAATATTCATGGCTACCCACTCTATGCATAAATCCCTATAAATATTACTTTATATTGATACACTAAACCTCTATAAATATTATTTTATGAAAGTATTTTAAGACTGTCATTTGCATGGAGTGGTTTCTATTTTGTTTTGAATTTATAATATATATGGCCCATCCTCAATCTATGCAGACTTATTGAATTCTTTTCAAAAGCACATGATAACACAGAGTTAAACTTAGAGTACATTATTCAATCTATTTTATCTACAATAATGCTCTGGTGATTTTCAGTCTAGTTTACGGTTTTATATGGAGCAAAATGACTTGTTTGCCTTGTGTAGACACTGTTCCAATACAGTGCCCCAGGCCTCATGGCTCTCAAAAATGAAAGTCACCATGCTCCATCAGAGACAACCTATAATATACAGCTCTGCAAACAAACACTGAAGATTGGCTAACAAACTTTAAAATACATTTCTATTAAGTGCAATAAATTTTAACAGTTCTGTGATTCCTTTTAACAACAAGTATACCAGTCTGATTGAGGAATGATTGTTTTACTTAACTTCATATGTTCTTGGTAAGGAAATATGGAAGGTAAATCATAGAAAAAGATAAAAATGATGAGCTGGTTTATCACACTTAATGTAAATAAGTTAATATACTTGCATTCATTTTAAAAAACACAACAAAACTTTAATAACACACAATGACTTAGAGATAATAGAGAAAAAAGCAATGCGAAGTTACAAAAAGAAAGTATTTGAGTTCATGCTGTAATTTTGGGATAAATCACTTGCATGAGCCTCAGGTTTGTAACTCTGTAAAAAAAAGAACAAGTACCTATATGAAATCATGCAGATTTCTTGTTTTTGTTCATCCTAAGGGGTTGGCACAGATCAGGCATTTAATAAATACCTGTTAATTGAATGAAGAGCTATTATGCAGCTGCAGTAAGAATTAAATAACAAATACATTAATCAGTTTTCTGTTCCTATAATAAAATACCCAAGGCTGAATAATTAGTAAAGAAAGATTTATTTAGCTTATGGTTGTGGATGCTGAGAGTTCTAACAGCATGGTGTTGGTTCTTGCAAGGACCTTTGACTATATCACATCATGGAAGACAGTATTGCGATAGTCAGACCATGTACAAGAAGCATAGTTTACATTTTCAGGCAGGAAAGGAAAACGTGCAGGGAGAAATCAGCCTTGCTACTTCCCATTAGGCCTCACTCCTTAAAAGTCTCACCACATTTTAACATCCCCACACAGGGAACCAAGCTACAGACACATGAATTCTTAGGGAACAAATCACACCAAAACCACAGCAATAGTGTGTCACATTCAATATATGTATATTCAAGACTGTATTCTATCTACATCACTACACTTGCTTAATAAGTTAGTATTTATCAATAATGTAAGAGACCTTAAAACAATCTTAAAGTTTTTAATAATTGGAAATTTTACACATACAAAATATTGTCTTAAATAATACCTAGAATATATGGCTACTACAGAGCTTTAAAGAAGTAATTTCATAATCAGTCCTTAACATGTTCCTTCTCTCCAGATTTAGAGAATTTTAAGTCACTCAGGTATAGCAATGTTTATTTCACTGGGTGGTTACAGATATTTCCACATGGAAAGACTAAACCAAAAACTCAAATTCTAACTGCTCAGATGACCCAGGCTAAATAGTAAATATAGATAAAATACAAGCCTGTAGTAGAGGAAATTAGAAACCTTAGAAGTTATATAATCAATCAACTGGAAAGGGAAGATGGTAAGAGACACAGGAAACTAAATTTATAGTTTGCTGCCAAAAGCAATGAATAACTCGTACATGTACCAAAAGCATCATAGTAAAAATAAAATAAAACATAATGCTGATAATCACATTAGTTTCTTTAGTTTTAATAACACTACTCACCCCCATCATGGGAAAGGAAGATCATATCAGCACATAAATTTTTCTATTGGATACCTGAGTGGCCTAAGGAAACTCAAGTAGTGCATTTGGATGCCTTGAATTTATAAGGGAAAGTATTGTGAGAGAAGAGAACTCAAAGATCAAACTTCTTTCTGTTGAAAAAATTTTAGAACGTTAAAACCAAATAAGAACACATAGCTGAAATATTTATCTTTCTTGATAACAGGGACTTTTCACTTGAGATTCACTTTCACATTTATGAAGGCTTTGGACCTTTAGATGCACTGTATAAAACAGCCATCCAGGGGACTCTCTTCAACTAATGCTCTATCTATAAGCCATCTTTCAATTCATAGTGTAAGGCCTAATGTTCAACTTGCCACCAAAGATCAAAACAGGTGATTTGGATCCCTCCTATTTTCAATGTCTCTACCAGCTGTTGGGTAAAAGTTCTGCCAGTGCCCTTTAGCCAGTCTCATCACATCCCCATCAGTCCATTAAGGACGCGATTCTAAAAACAGATATGTAACTTGCTATAACCACTTCCTTCTTGATTTCAAATCTCTTCTCCTTTATAAATTTTGGGACTCCTTTTTTTAAAGCACAGTATCATCATTGCAATGTCACCCCCAATTTCATGCATATTCATTGATCAGGTAGCATAATGACCATGAGCAGAGAGCAAGTCATGAAAACTCAGATTTCTCAACTCTAAAGTCTAAATAATAATGACATATGTCCCACTGGATAGCCGTAAATGCAGAATATATAAAATTTCAGTGTTCCAGCTACAGTCATCATTATCATCATCATCATCGCCATTATCATCATTTTCATTAGCAAATTCTGCTATTTAGAGTCTAAAATATTCCCACCACTTTACTCAAATTTTATTTTAAAGAGCTTATTATATCTACACTGGAAAAAATAAAGAAGATATTTTACACTGATTTTCAGAGTTATTTTTCTTTTTTTAATTTAAAGACAATAATAAAAAATAATAAAAATTATACAGAATTTGAAAACAAGATAATGGGAAATTAACAATGATTATTATATTGCATATTGCTGTCTTCAAAATAGCTGCTCAGATTACCAGATATAGGCAGGTAAGATTGATCAAACAATATAAACAGTAATTATTCCCTCCAATGAAATAGTAGAAATTAGTAGTACAAATTATTTTAGGTATTATATATATATGTATTCCTTCCTTCTTTTCTCCTTTCCCCATGCCAGTTTTCTTTCCTTTTTGAGCAGTTTCCCTTTCAGAGTTATTTTTCATCACCAATACTGAGACTTTTTGAAGAGCATTTAAGAAATGAAATTTGTAGTTAGAAAGTATTTATAAATGTAAGTTTATTACTTTTGATAAATGTATGACGATTACATAAGCATGAGGAGAGCTGTGCAAATTGTATATTGGAACCATTCTGTACTATCTTTGTAATGCCTTTGTAAAGTTAACATTATTTCAAAATGAAATTACTGAAGAAAAATTTCACCTCAGTGAATAAAATAACGTGAATTCAAACTATGCAAAAGCAAAGTATTATTCTGATTTTAGACAGCATTACCATAATTAAGCCTAAATACAGTTTACTTGATATAAAATATAATGTTCATGTGCATGTGGGAGAGACAGTGACAGAAGAGTATTGAGAGAGACAGACAGAGAGAAAGAGAGAGAGTATAGTATTGAGAAAGAGGCAGAGGAGAGACAGAGACAGAGAGAGAAAGAGGAGAAATAGTATCATCAGCATATGAGAAAGTCCTGGGTTGTGATGCAAGAGTTGAGGCGCTAGCAATGAATTCTCTGAGTTAGATTTCTGATTCCTGCACTAATGAGCTATAAAACGAAGTTACTAATATCCCCCATAAATGTATCTTCCCATTTCTAAAATAAGAAAAATAATAATACATACATGTAGTAGATGCCAAAGGCTGGCAATCTCAATTTGTTCCTTCTTTATGCATACTGCCCATTATGTAGTAAACAATGGAGTCTAGTTCCTCTGTCCTTGAGTCTGGGCTAGCTTCTGTGACTTGCCATTGGAAGTATAATGCAGCAGAACTGAAATTCTGTCATGCTTGAGGCTAGATCATAAAAAGCCTGTGACAGTTGTCTGGGTCTCTAAGAACACCTGTCTTGGTGATGTTCCCTTTCAGAGTGCAGCCACCACGCTGTTAGAAGTCCCAGTGCCGTGGACAGGACACACGTGGATGTCCTGACACAGTCTCCACTGAGCTCACAGCCATCACCCAGTGTCAACTGAGACCTCTTAGACATTCCAGCCAATCAAGTCCTCAGTTGACTGCAGATGTCCCAGTGTCGTGCAGCTCCTAACACACTGAGCAGAGAAATGAATCAGACACCCCACGGAACATGCGAGATTTAAAAATATATAAATATTGTCTTAAACCACTAAATTGGAGGGTAGTTTGTTTTACATCATACCTCCTATAGTTGCTGTGAGAATAAAAAAAATGTATGAATTTTAATTTTTGTTGTATTTATGTTTGTCATCTCTCCTCCAACTCCCTTAAAAGTTATGCAAACTGATTATTCTCTTAATTCCTCATCTCCTCTTACACAGAACTAAGAAAACAATTTTTAAGCACTTGCATTTATCCTATTTATATATTGCTACTGATTTCACATGGATAATTAAGATGCCTCTGGTAAAATAAAATGCCAGAAATTAACTTAGAGTTTGAAAAATATATGCAGCTAAATCAGCACTGTACACAATGACTAATTAGATTAACCCATTCCTAATTTGGGTTAATTCAACAGCTCATTACTGAACACCTGCCACAAGCTGCTCACCAATTTCGCAGGGTATAATGGGTGAAATGATGAGCGGAGGGACCTGGTCCTTTTCCGGCAGTTTGCAGACTTGGTCCACAAAGAAAGAAGTAAGGCACGCTGGTGGTTAGTATAGAATGTAAGGTATCTTTTGATAGACAAAGATAAGCTATGAGAAATCGGAGCACAAACTTGTGCTTTCTAACTTGTTACCCAAAGTATCTCAGATTGTTCCAGCCAACACACAGGATATCTTAAATTTTCAACAGAAAGCACAGTGCTATCTGTTAAGATAAAAGTTGTAGGTATTTTTGTTTCTTCCTTATTAGAGACACCATGGAAAAACTTACTGGGACCCTGACATCATGGATTGAGAACACTTGAGGGTCTCATGTAGACATAGTAAGCATTATAATTTTTGAGGATCAGAAAAGTCTGGTTTTGTTTTTTAAATGAATAGTGGTTGGCAGTCAGCATTTGATCCAGTTCATCCTTCTCTTCTCTTTTCTGGCTCTCCTTCCTCCAGGTTCCTAAATGTGGGTATCTACAAATTCTGGTGCTGAACTTTTTACCTTAGCATTGGACAGAAAAATCTCTGGGTTGGTGCTCCTAGTCTTTTGCTCTCCCTTTACTTTTCTCAGCCCCTTGTTTCCTAGTGCCTATTGGCATTCTTATGGGTTCCTAGGATCACCTCAGACTCAAAATATCTGGAATAAAGCATCTCCCCCCACCTCAACACCTTCCTCTGCCTTCCGTGTATCTTTCAATAGCTATCTCTTCTCTTTATCCCTCCAGCAAATTAAAGTAACTTCTGTGCAATCATGGCTGTCTCCTTCAGCAGTAATCTGACACATCCCTTATCAGTGATTCCTCCCCATGTTCCATTGAACCAATTGCATCCTTTCATTTTACAGACTTTATCTTGGACTAGCACATACCAACAACTTCTCAGCCTCTCATTGTCCCATCCATTCTGCACAAATGTTCATTCTCCAGCACCAAAAAGTGAGAGTTCGTCAAAGTTTCTTTCTTTGTGTTCAGTTTTTATTTTTTACCAGTACTTGTTTGCAGTAAATAATAGCACATAATGATCACAATCATTTTAGCCTATGCTTTGTTTTATTTTTCCATTCCTCCTTTATTTTGGATCCTTTGCCCGTGGCATAAGTGCATGTCCACATCTTTACCTTGTCAAAGATCAAATAACATCAAAAAAAGTCTCTTTCATAGAATGTAACATGCCAGGTAGTAAAATCTGAATCTGAAGCCTTCAATAGCTTGCTTAATGTCTGATATGCTACAGGCCAGAACAGCAGAAAAGATTTACTCCAAATTTTATCTGACATTGCTTGCACCAAAGTCTGCTAACTTTTCCATCCTAGTCTTTCATGGAAGTATGACACTGCCACCCACTACCTCTTAGTGAATTCTCTTGCATCTCAATTTAAACACACAACGTTATCTGTTCCTTTTTCCTTTGTAAAATATGGATACCATAGAAAAAATAAGCATTCTTTTAAAATTAAAATCTCCCGCTAGAATATAGGATCCATGAAAGCTTGGACTTGGTTTATTTGCTAGCTGTTAATGACTATCCCTAGCATTTTGACTAAAACTAGCATACACTAGAAGTTTAGTACACCTAAAGATGAATGAATGAACAAATCAATCTAATGAAAAAGTGAAGCATGTCTTACAGAATTACATATGGAAAAGTTTTAAGTTGTGAGAAAAGAGCATTCTTTTTCACTATTTCTGCATTCCCCCCATTTCTTTCTGCGCTCCATCTTTTCAGGCTTCCATTCTGGTCTCTCCTTCCACGCACATCTCTTCATCCTCCTCATCTACCCTCCCTCTTTGTTCTTTTGTAGTCATTCGTGAGCATGTGTTAATCTAGTCAAACCAAGTGGGAGAGGAAGAGAGAGGATGTGTCTACACTGGAAAATCAAGGCAGAGGAGACTAAAAGTGTAGAGGAAAGGGGATAAAGTGGAGCAAAAACAAAGAAAGAATAAACACAAAACCTTTAAAGGATGACACTGAAAAAAAGGAGCCAAAGAAATGCTCGTATTCACTATCCTGAAATCAGGGAAAACCACTGTTTTTTTCTTTTTTTTCTTTAAAAAAGGCTTAAGTTGGACATTAATAGGAAACTCAATTTCATTAACAGAAATATGAAATAGAGATACTCAGGCCACTAATTTTCCATTAAAGAAAGAATTTACACTCCTTCTTATACTTGAAAAATTTTAAACAATACATCATAACAAATACAAATAAAAGACAAACTAAATCCTAACCCCCACGCCCCAAATTAGGAAATTTGTTGAAGCAGCTCTAAAGGAAAAGTGAAGCTAAATTTTATTGCTATAACCTATCTGCATATCAAAAATGAAAAGCCTTACAAAACTTTGCATTCCAAATGTTGATTTTTTTAATATAATTTAGTTTTCAAATACAAGCCAATGACAGGTAAATACTTCTGCTGTCTATCTCTCCAAAATTCCTGACTGTCAAACCTGACATTTAAATGTAATGAAATATGTAATGAAATAAATATGGCTATCTCCAAATAGAAACAAACAAAACCCAGTACTTATAATAGTAAATTAGAGCCATAACTCCAGATAAGGAACTATGACAAAGAAAACAAATAAGGCATTAAAAAAATATATTACCAGCACTGTTGATTTCATTTATACTGAATGAACATTCATAAATCCATGGTTTTCATGTTTTGACTGCATTGTAGAAGACAGTAGGATTAGAAGGCATGTAATCCTGGTTATAAAAAGTCTGAGTTTGCATAACACCCTCAGGGTTTTAGGCCCCTTCTTTCACTAATTAGTTCCTTAATCCTACAAGGTTAATTTCCTTTTGTAGAAAGAAAATGATCTGTAATACCTCTTCCTAAAAATGCCATAGCGAATGTTGATTTTCAAAATGAACTTTTTGCAGTGAACTTGGACTATTTGAAAACATTTATTTTTGTATGTTATATTTTTGTAGTTGATTACAACCAAAACATCTGTATTTGAATTTTAATGCTGGCACACTATGAAAAACAATAAAATTAAATATTTTCCTTTTATTTACCTCACATATCAGTAGTCCCGGCTCCTAATGGAATTAGAGAAACAATAAATCTCTCAAGTCCAGTTTATCTTGATATTTTATTTTATTATTATATTTTATTTTAAAATTGACAGGGTACTGGGGACTGAGCCTGGGACCTCGTGGTAGTTTATCTTTTTATTCATTACTTAGAAAAAAACCAAGCTCATAAACACACACACACACACTGCACTTGCCAGATTGTCAATTCCCTACCCACTGATACTGAATATTGTCTAGAGTACTGGAAATCAAAGAAAATGATGAAAAAAAAGGAAAAAGTAATAGTTCACCATATGACTGCAATCATTTGCTTTAATTTTATCACCTCTAAAATTTTTCTTTATGCTGACAGTTGTTAAGGCAAAAGAATGGAATTAATACATACTAGAAGAAAAGGAAATATCAGTGATCTCTACCATCAATAATGATCCAATTTCATTTCTCTCTTTAATGATCTGTTCTCTCACCATCTTTCTCATCCCTAAAATTGGCTGTGGCAATACTGGCCAGCAAAAGCTGTGCCTGTGTGCCAGTGTACCTCCATATGCCATCTGCAGGTTTCATCTGCCATGTTCTCTACCGAATGGTGTAAGAGGGGAAAGAGCTACAAGGAAATGATCGTTTATAGCAATATATTTGGTCTGAGTAATAATAGCATTATTTCTCATACAGTAGTTAGTATTACAAGACTATTTCAACCTTTTCTTTGGAAAAGTCACTTAAATTCAAAATTATACTTTGAATCATCAGAGTAAATTTTAAGCATCTTGTTTTTTAAGCATATTAAAATTCTATATTATTAATGCTAGATAAATAATTATGCAATAACTCATTCAAGGCAATTTAAAAATATCTGCACAATTTGCCATTATTTAGATACTTTTTGTTTGCCATCTAGTTAACAGCTAATTCTGAGACTCCTAGGTTCCCCATTTCTGAGCATGTTTAATGGACCACTATGGTTGTCATGACAACCAATACAAGACAATTCTGAGCTTACACAGGGCATTTCAATACAGTGACCCAATTACTGTCTGTCAACAAATTCAGTGCGAAATAAAGGGACTGACACATTAATGAGATTTCCTGATATTAGAGTTCCTTGCAGTATCACCATCAATTTTTAAAAAATAATTAGAATGCTATAAGTATCACATTTATGATGCTTTTAATTCTTTGACTTGTTTATTGTGTTTATGAACTTATTTTTTGTTTGGAAAAATGGTTGATTTCACGTTCTGTTTCCCTACAAAAGCAAATAACACTTGATATGTATTTGGTGAATGGATACTTTGTGCTCCAAATAGAAAACCAACAAATTTCAAAATTATCTCTATTCCACATTATAAACTGAAAACTTCTGAAGGCACAGGTTAAGCTCTATAATCCTGTTAGCTATTGTGGGAGTTTTTCAATTCAAAGCAAGAATAACACATTCTGTGGATTGGAGGACATTGTAACAGGATGAAATAACTTATTCATTAGATAAAACTATATCATCTTTTCTTTTTTAGTAGGAAAAAGGCCAGTAAAAAATACTACACTAAGTGGCAAGAAATATAAAACTAATCTTTTGGATATATGATATACAAAATGGTTTACTGTCATTTGGCCATTTATTAAATTCATAATAACAGTCAGCTTCAAGTGTGTGTATGTGTGTGTGTGAAACCGTTTGTGTGTGAGTGTGTGTGTGTGTGTGTGTGTGTGTGTGGTTCCATACGAGAGAGAAAGAGAGAGACAATGTGCAAAACTGTTCACATTTTCTGGAAAACCTTTTCATTGTGTGTTTTGGACATCATATTCCATTTTTAATGTAATCTTTCCATGTGTAGGCTGTATTTACTAGGTAACAGAATACTGATTCTCAGATAACTTTATAAATAACACCAGATGATAGGTATGCTTAATTTATTAAAAAGGAGAAGTAAATAAAATGTGTGAATATAAGAGATATTTTGGCTCTACAAATATAGCAATGAGCTAATAATATTTTATATTACCATTGAACATGTAAGGTTTAGAGGACATATCTAAAATTAATAAAGACATATAAATATAGAACGCTAGTGTAACTGGTTAACAAACAGGAAAAAGGAAAATTAAAGCCGTAAGTGTTAATCCCAAGACTCGGGAGGCTGAGGTAGGAGGATCACTGCGAGTTCCAGACCAGCCTGGGCTACAAGTGAGCTAAAGGCCAGCCTGAACTGCATGGCCAGACCCTATTTCAAAAAGACAAAGAAAAATCACAATAAAGTCATAACTGTTAAGTGATTGTCACATGCCACCCTGCCAGTGAGTGGCAGCAACAGAATGTGGAACTGGCTTCAGGATTCAGAATGGTTTTGTGAAGACTTTGGGGTATGTTATTATACATGTTCTTAATTAAGAATTCAAATTTATAAAATATGAAATTACAAATTCAAGAATGATTCGGACATCGACTGTAATCATCTTAATCTATCAAAGAAGATTCAAGTTCTCTTACCTAATAGAAGCTATTCACACAACAGTTACACTGAAATGGAAGCTCTAGTCTAATGCACACAGAAATATTCAGCAGAAAATAAGAACAACATGTTTTACTCATTCACCCACAAGCATGCACGCATGTATGGGTACACACACATACTTCTACACTAGTGCATTTCACCCAGTATTTGTGAGTTTTACTTGCTCTGAAACTGACATTTGTCCCCTACAGTCCCAGAAACCTATTTATATATTAGTATCTTTATGGAAATCCTGCCTTTTCATCAAATAGGTAGCTTGATCGCATAGCCTGCAGTCGTATTTACGAATTAGTCATATAGCTGGGTGTCTCCACACAACCCAAGCTGACTTGGAAATCTGGCATAGCAACAAAAGAATTTGTTAAGACAGATGATGATGATGCTACAAACAATCCATTTTATTTGTTTTGAGTGTAAAAAAATGCTCTATTCTGGATGAATAATTAAGTCACATAATAAAATGTATTTTATTCTGTTCAGTTTCAATTCAGAATTTTAAGCTCCTATGCCATTTCAATCTATCTGCACCCGTGGTTATGTGGAGCATTTGTTCCTTCTAGTTGTATCTTAGATTTAAGTTGACATGCCAGTGAAATCTGAGTCACATTTAGAGAAGCCTTACATTCAGAGTGTGGCATACCAATTTTTGCTTTATTCTGGAATTTAAATTATACATTTGTTACTCTTTTAAGTATTATTTTATCGGTAATGGAACTCAGGACCTTGTGTTTCCCAAGAAACCAGTTGTTGCACTGAGCTATATTCCCAGTTCTTTTAAGCATGTTTATAAATAAAAAATAAAATATAAAGGAAGAAAATATCCCAAAAGAAGATGAAGCCTTATATGACTTTTCTGCTCTAGGAATACATTTATTTTTAATAAAGTTGGGAAACATACCCTTTTTTACAAATACTCTATAAAACTAGATATTGCTCAACTTTTTAGATAGCAACTCACTTAGAATGAGCCAGTTGTTAATTATAAATAATGAAAATCAACATCTGAGAAATTAAATTTCATTTTACTTAATTTATGTTTTGAAATATAATAGCAACTTTTTAATCTTAGCATTTACCTTTTAATGCTTCAGTATCTAATAAAAATTTATTTATTGATGTCAAAGGAAAAATTCAAATGAGAGAACTTGTACTAATGTCTGTACTTTTAAAGTTTATATTACACAGCATTTCAAACATAAAAAAAGTAAAATAAGTAATGTGTGTACTTGTAAATGATACTTCTGTGGGCTTTTGAATACGTTTTCCATTTTTTATTTTTTTCTTTGAGACAGGGTCTCGCTATGCAGTTCAGGCTGGCCTGGACTCACTGTGTAACCCAGGCTGACCTTGAACTCATGGTAATCATCCTGACTCAACCTCCCTAGTGCTGGGATTACAGGCGTATGCTGCAATGTCCAGCTAACTTCTTTATTTTATTAAGTTATCCATGCTGATATACTCTCTAACAGGTTAAAATAGCCATTATGACAAACTTTTGAATTGTTTTCTCTCTCATTATTTAAGGAATACCAATTGTGTATCATGTTTAGGATCTTTAGTTCAAAATTTACACTGCTTGGACTTCATTCTAAAAGGACAGTCTAAGGAGAAAAAGAATAAATAAATTGCTAAGTCCGTCAACTGAATGACAGTAGAGATATGCAACCTAGAAAAGTTCACAGACTATGATGAATGTGGGTCTCTGGAAAGTCTTCCCTGATGAGATCCTAGTTGGGACCTGATTTGATGGATGAGTCTGATTAGCAGGTAAGACAGAGGCTAGACACAGAAATCAGAATGGGCCACTATACATATCTTGCTGAGAGTTTATCCTTGTGTGTGAAGTACAAAATTGGAAAAGGGTGCTAAGGAGTTCACTTTGCACCCTAATATAAAGAGATTGATAAGCCAAAATGAAGATTTGTAGATATAATCTTGTAGTTAGTGAAAACAATGGTAGACTTTTTATTTTTTTGTATGTTTTGCAATGCTGAAATTGAACCCAGGGCCTTATGCTTGCTGGGTGTGTGTGTGCTTTTGTACGGAGCTCAGCCTGCCCCAGTGGAAGCCTTGAAACATTTTATGAATATATTTAAATAGGGAAAAACATTCTAGTTATGTCAGTCGTGACTGGATGAAGAGAAACGTAGTGGAGACTCTTGTAACAGATTAAAGCAAGAGTTGATTAAGTCTTAACAACTGAATAGATGAAGATGAGAAACCTTAATTAGGAACCCTTTCACCTAATTAAGGAGATAAAACCATTTGATGACCAATTAGATGTAGATAAAAGTGTGAAAGACGTTAGTAATGACTCATCAGCTTCCAGCTTGGGACATAAAATATATAAATGGTGCCAGAGTGAAGAAAGTCAAGGACAAAGGATAGAGTAGAATCAGCAGTTAACAGAAAAATTGCATTTAGAACATATTGCATTTGACAATACATAGGGGTATCTGTGGTAGGTAGCCTATTAGACGGTGGTCAATAATGCCCGCCTGTAGCATTCATGCCCTTCAGAAATCTCCACTTGAATAGGGCTATAATTATCAATTTGCTTATGAAAAATAGAACATGGTCAAGATCACATTATGAAAGTGCTGTAGTTTCTGTCCTGCCTGTTTTCTCCCAGTATAGGTCAGTGGCGATAAGACAAAATACATTAATATATAAGTTGTTCTTTTCTAAACTAAAACTTAAGTATTCAGGTTTAATTGCAGTGTTGACACTTTGTGACAAATCAGTGGGCTCTGGTTGCAGTCTGGCACTTGGTTCTCTAAAAGTTTGGCCATGATTATCCTAGATGCTTTGCTCTGGAGAAGCCAGCTGCCGTGTCACATAGCAGCCCTGTGGAGAGCTTCCTGTGGTGAGGGCCCTAGTCTGCCAACAGGGACCCTAGTAATAAGTTACAGAGCAGATGCCTGTTCCTTGTCAAGCTAAGCTTTTAGAGGTACTGTGTCCATGCCAACTGCTTAACTACAATCCTGTCACTTACTTATATATTACTCTGCTTCCCTCAAATATCCTTGATCCCTTTCATACATCTATTTGTGCATGGAGATTGTTGTAGCTGTAGTTTGTCTTTACTTTGATGTCAAAGGCTCATTATCTAACCCATCTGGTTCAGTGACACTTGGGAAAGTGTGTGGTACACAGTCATTCTGTAACTGTCAATTTGTCTTCTTCATCAATAACAGTTACATTTGTGATACATATATCTCAATTAATAATATGATAACCTAAACATGTACATTTTATTTTTAGTATCTTATGCATGAGGAAGTTACATTTCTAGATTAGAAATTATCTTCCTTAGAAGATGGCCCATATAATCCATACTTGAATAATTCTAGTTTTTCTGCTGTTTTCTCTCTTGCAGTCGAGAGTTTTTCACTGTGAATAAAAATTTAATATACAAACCAGTCACCCTACATAGTTGAAATAGTTATCTATATTATGATTGAATATCTATATTATGATTGAACAATATATAGACTCTACTCAAAATGAAAATTTGTAAGTCACCCCATTCTATTGCATTAATGGTGCTTTTATGTTGTTTTATCACAAATAGATCACAGTTAGAAGAACCATATACATGTGGGAATTCTGGAAAGAGTATTGAGGTATAGTTCTTAGGAGTAGCATTGAGGAGAGATACAGTATCTAAGCTCCTTCATCAATGCAAGCTGTTTGCTAGTTTGTTTTGGAACTCATGAGCATATATAATGAGCGTATAATAAACTCCCACAGGTATTTCCTTCCCTAGAGTACAATGAACATACCTTGAGAGTTGTTCTGATTCAAAACACTAATTTTAGCAACTTTTGCAAACTCCTGACATGTGTTGTACTTTAATCCTATGCCTTTCACCATTTTCCATAGCAAGTTTTCAATTCTTTTAGATTACTAAGTGTCGATGTCTCCAAAAAGATTCACTAATATATCATATTCCATATCAATGTGTAAAATTGTTTGGTTCCTTTTAGAACTCTCTGTCTCTGTCTCTTTCCCTCTCCCTCCCTTTCCCTTGCTGTCTCACTTTCTCTGTCTCTGTCTCTCTATCTCTCTATCTCTCTCTCAAATATATCTATATATAAAACCAAATGTAAACCAAAGAGAATTATGCTGAGAGATATTAAAAGTCATTATTTTTACTCTAAAAAAATAAGATTTTAAAAAATTTGATAAAAATATCTTGAAGTATAATAAATATATTATAATCCTAATAGTTGCAATTTTAATTTCATTTTACTATTTTTGTGAATAAAAGTTACTCTATGATATTATTCACTAAAAATACTGATAACTACATTTAGACCTGGTCTTCACTGGATGTTATGTGATCTCTAACACAAAATTTCATTATTAATGTTTGTTAAATAGCCTATAGGATTTACAATAGTATTAAAATCAGTAACAGTTTATGACATTCACCATATATGTGATTTGCTATCAATGTTATATCATCCCCTAAAATAATTCAGTTCCCATGTATGTTTATTGAATATGTGGTAACTGTTTTATTGCTACACACATTATAATTTTCAATAATCATTTTCCCTTTCAATCAATTTTTCATTGATCCATGATTCTAATTTCATCTATGCTTACTTACAACCATATTGAAGCACATATATAATTTCACATTTCACTTTTTAAATAATTCAATATTTTTAACTGTGAAGTCATAAAGAATTTAGAATAAAGTTTCAACATCTTTTCATTTACTCACAACTTAATTTTACCTATTGTCTCGAACATAATTGAAATTCTCATTTTAAATGATTTCAATCACTGTCTTCAAATTTTAGTATTTCAAATCCATGTAATGTCTTTACCTTGATATAAAAATGATAAATAATAGTAGGAACATTTGCCAGGTGTGTTAACTGTAATAACAGTCTATTAGACCAATCGTTCTCTAAGTGTGAGCCCAAGATGACCAATTGTAGCACCACTTGGGTGAGTGTTAGAGATGCAGATTCATGGGTCCCATCTCACACTTACTAAATAGGAAACAGAAGGTGAGTGTGAGAGTAGCAGTTGTATGTGCTCTAACACTCCTTACAATACGTAATGCTGTGCAACTGAAGTTTGCACATTACTCTACTAGACTACAGTGCTGTGCCACTTGTAAAATTACAAGGATGAGCAAATCTCAAAATCAGAAATATACTAGGTGCACTGCAACATGTAGTTATCTTTAACTCATAAATTACGCATTTCTAATAATTTAAGGCAGTATAACAATCTTACCTCGCAGAAATATTGATGACATACCATTTAATAATTTTTAAGGAAGTGCTGTTTAAATTTAGATTAAGAAATCTAATGTCCTAACATTATTCAATTCACCTACTTAAGATGAAGAAGACTCTCTTTCTGGCCTTTGTAAACTAGCTGTATAAGGTGAAAAAACATGTCTTTTATAGTACTGCCTCATTTAAATTGCAAAACAGAAAAATTAATGTACAGAATGAAGACAACTTGAGGAACAAAGGTTGGATTTAACAATGAACAATATGATAAATTTCTAACATCTTCTTAGCATATTTACAAAAAAAAACCTCTTTAAAATAGTTTTTGGTGGAGAATGAAAGGCAAGCCGTAACTATTTTATTAAGAGTCATAAATAGGCAAGTTTTGAATTTTTAACCTTTCTCAAATATGCTGAAAGGGCATAGATATAGAAAGTATTCATCTCTCCAACTTGAGTCAGTTCTTTTTTCAGAGCAAATGTAGCACACTGTTTAAATGTGGATTTTTTTCACTGTGGCCCATTTCCCCCTTAGAATACAGTGGATTTCCTTAGGAAAGCAATTTTACCAAAGGAAATATAAAATGTATTTTTTATATTGCACAGAAAGAAGTGTTCATTTTTTGTCTGACATGTCGTCAGTTATATTTCACATGAAAGCACCAAGGCAGGCAATTGGAAATCCTTGCCAGAGGCTAGTTATCAGCAAGGAGTTCAAAGATTGCACTGGCCTGATACACAGTGATTAAAATATAGGAGACTAATGTCTCCTTTATTCTCCTAGTTCTTTTATTTTTAAAACTGAGAGAAATATTATTCTCTCAGTTACGCTAGAATACTTTAACCAGCACTCCACGATACTTTCTTCATGCAATTGTCTTGGGAGCACCTGCCATCTCTCTTACTGGACTTCTGCAGCCACCAAGCTGTAAAATAGAAATTATTTCACTTTTGACTAAAAGAAATTAGGAAATTCTTTCACTTTGATTGTCATTTGGGGACAGTAGCATTCAGTGAACCATAGTTAGAAATTTCAGAGTATTTAAGAGTAAGCTGAAGGACAGCTTTGGAAATTCAGCTTGTAAGATTGGATGGGAGAAGGAAGGAAAAGCATACAAGGGACACAGGTAACAGTGGCCTTTTTCTACTGAATACTAAAAGATATTGGCTCTAGACAGAGGACTGAGGTAAAGACACTTCCAAGAGACTACGTACTATTTGGTACCCCAAAATGGAATGTGTTTCCAAAGCAAATACCCTCAGTCAAAAAATGTAATGTAATCCTTTTGATAAGGTGTGATTCCAATATAATTCCAAGTTTATTCTTTTCCATTCAATTTTTATGGTCTCCAGAGAGATGTAATTTTTAAAATACAGTTTAAAGAAATCTTAAATTTTTATTTCAAGAAATATGGTTCAGAAAACACAAGTATTGTTTTAAAGTACATAGATTGCAAAGTGGTCAAGAGATAAATGTTTCTAATAATTGTTTAATATCTGGTAATTGGATAAATGTCACAAATACTAAAGAATGACTTTATTTATTATTCTGTTTTGAAAATGTGTATCATTTCTATTGTTCTCACTTTGTTTTCTTTTTGTCTGTATTGCTGTTATTATGTTGTTTTTTATTCTCTTTAAAATAAAAAAGATTACACATTACAAAATGGAAGTAGAAATAGTTAAAAACAATATTTTATAAATATAACAAAAGTTAAATAACAAAATTTGCATTCAAGAAATCTGTTGCTTAATGTATGTTAATCATATGCATGCAAGTCTAATTTAAATAATATGATTGTCATTTTAATTTCACTGAATGCTAATTAACTCAAGGACTTCATTTTGACCAACATCTGAGTCAAAATTGGCCTATAATAATTCAATCTGTCCTACAGCAAAGATCAAATATATCAAATTCTTTTCCATCTATTTCCATATTTTACACATACCCACACTTAAAATTAATAGTTAAAATTATGTATCTATGTTAAATTAATCTATTGAATTCAAGTTCTTTCCAGCATTGCTGTCCTCTTTAAAAACTAAATTATTGCTTCACCATATTTTTAAAACATAGATCATAAAAACCAATTAATGAGAGCTTCTGTTTCTTGCACAATAAAACTTTGAAATAACTACAGAGGTAATAATAAAAAAGTTACTTCCTGAGTTACATTCAATACCAAAGTGTTATGTAATTCACTGTTCCTCAAGAATTAGAAACAACCTTGTAAATTAATCATAAAGGATCTAAAAGAAAACTACTCATGATATAACAACCTTCCCAACTTCCAAGAGATGGGATTCAACTGACTCATGACACATAACATATGAGGAAAATAAGTTTAGGAATTTTACTTCATGCAAGGAAAACAAATCTTATTTTCTGCTCAATACAGAAAGTTCTGCCTTCCTTCAGCCTGACAGAATAAGTGATAAATATTTATTTAAAACTATGTTTAGTTAGTCTCCAAAGGCCTGAACGCTTTTCACCAAACAAATGAGAATATATTTGCTTTTCCTAATGTGTGAATGTATCAATATCAAAAAATAAAATCTCCATTTTGCCATTTTTTGATAACAGGGAAAATAACAAATTAATGAGCTCAGAAAGAATCTGGAGAACTACTGTTTGATAAGCTTATTATACTTCAGGTATATAAATTACACAAATCTCAGTCATACATTATTTTTTATTTGCTAAATAAGAATGATGAACAAATTAAAAATCTCCATAAATGCAGGATACTGATATACTATAAACAATATTAAGTAGGCATTTTGCAAATCAAAGTTTTCTAATATTATATGGTTCAACCTAATATATCTGTGATACAAATAAGCAATAGATCATTCAGTACTTTTAAAAATAAATATATTAACACCTAAGAAGAAAAGCAACTACATTTTTCAGTAAATAGAAGAGGATGTGCCAGCAATCTGATACAAGTGGAATGAAACAATCAGTGGAATGATTTTTTTTTTAAAGCAAAGAGAACTAGGTGAACAAATACACTTCCTGTGTTTAAAAACTGCTTAATGTTTGCTTGGGAAACATACATGAAGAATCCATCAGCACCATGGGATATTAATGATGCTTTTGCATCATTGTAGAACTTGAAAGAGAATAGTGTATCATTGTTCAGACCAAATATGTCAATGATGATATTAATATAAATTTATCTCCAACTTTACAATGTACCATACAATGGGCAAAATATTTTAATATTCACATAAAATAATATTCATAATTAATATACAGATGCTATTGCCAAACATAATTATGAAAGAGCCACATGTCATACTTCAGAGCTAGTATAACCCCTTTGTGGTACAGAGATCAATGTAAGTAATAAAAGTTTGCCACCTCTTTGATGATTAAAATTTTATCTAATATTGCAAAAATAACCATATAAAATAATGTGTACATATAAATATATTTCTTCTTCTAAGATTATCCCTTCTGGCCTTACTATATAACTGACCAATAAAACAAGAAGTTTTTTTGGTTTTCTAATAATATTTCACACTTAATTTCACCATATAATTGTATCTCAACATCCTAAAACATAAATTAGTGATTAGAACCTGAAAAAGTAACTCAAAATTATAGGGGGAAAAAAGCTGGACACTCAAGTGTCTTGAGGAAATAGTCTCCATGTATCAACCACATTTAAACACCATGTTTTCAGACAGTACATTGTCCAGACCAAAAATGCCAGGTGATTGTATAAGACTATATAATAATGAAAATATGAAAAATTAAAGCATTAAAGAACTTAAGAGAAAATATGTTATTCACAGCAGGTTACTTTTTGAACTCACTATCTTGGAATTGACCCCCTATATAGAGCCTACTAGCAGCCTTATCTTATTCTTTAATAATTTCGAACCACAATTTCTCCTGCAATTTTATTTTTTTGATTTATTACTATTAAACAAATAAAATCTAGTGTCAGTAAGTTTATAAACATCCATGCTCTATTTTCTTTATCAGCATCTTATAAAATGTCATATAATTTTCTCAGTTCAATGTGTTTCCCTTAATTGCTAGACTCATAACACACACAAAAAAATGAACAATAAATAATAAAAAGAAATTATTTATTCTCATGAAAGTTTCTATCAAACTACTGATTATGTTTCAGATCAAAGAGTAAAAGAAAATTTTGATTCAAGTCTAACTGCATAAAATGGGACCTTGGCAGCATTTTTCCAAGTCAGTATTAGTTGCTCTGTATGATCTGTCACTATTTAGAGGGAAAAACGTGTTTGTCTTCCTTTGTCTGTGTGTCTGACCTCACTTCCCCAGGGCCCAACCACTCTTCCTGGTTAGTCTTCTGTCATTCTCCATTTGCTTCATTATCCTCATTGAATGTGAAAGGGGACATGGATAAGGAATCTGCACTTAATAAATTCCTTTTATGTTTCAGAAATTAGTAATAAGCACGTTCATGGTTCACTACCACATCTAACTCTCACCTTCTAAAAAGAACCCCACCAAGACAACCCAAAAATAATAAAATTAGAAAACTAATTCTCCAAAAATGGGCTTTGAGAAAACTGAGATGGAGTCCTCAGATAAAGATATACAGAAAATCAGTTAAGGTGGAGAAAAGAGCCAGGACCTTAGGAAAAGCAATACCCCAAAGTTAATTGGTCACACGTTATGATAGTCAACAACAAAAATTCCTGTTTTTTCTACATGTTTGAAGTTCATAGAGAGAATTTAAGTGCATGGTTTCTGAATTCTAGATCTTCAAATTTAATTAAAACTTTCTATCTTAGGTCATGGAACAAGAAGAATTAAAATATGTTTAATTATTCTAAGAGATTATTCTTTCAGAGTCATTTTATGGTAAAGAAATGATGAACTTTTACAATTTTTATAAAATATCTGAATTATAAAAAATCCTTAAATGAATCTACATTTGGTAGTATATAGGTAAAATGAAGACAGGGTTGTTCAGAGCCTAAGGATAGTTTTAAAAGAACAGACAATATTTAATGTCATATCTAAATTTCTGTTCCTCAGATAATGTTCAATCTTTTATTTTAAAAAAGTAATTACTTGTAAAATATTTGAAAGTATCTTAATAAAGGTGAATATAATTCTTACTCCAACTGAAAGTGAATTTCTAATATTTGTATACAAAAGTTTGATTTTGATTGGTATTATGGATGAAATAATGTTCTAATTACAAAAATGGAGAAAATAATTTGGTTCTTTTTCTTGTATGTACCTGTCACAATCTTTTTCAGAATTAAAATGGAAGAGTACTTCATATATTAAATTAGAATGATTTCTTTCCTCTGGAAATTTTATAAGGTTTTCTCTTAGTTTCCAATAATAAAAATTGAAATAAATGGTTATTGATTAAATAGTGTACCCATAAATTCAAAGAACATTTTATGTTAAAAATTTAGTCAATATATATTACATAATATTCAGATCTATGTTGCAGTAACAACTTGTCTGTTAAATACCTAAAACAATGCCTACATTATTAAACATTATATAAGACGATTTCTATTTTTCCATAAAAGTAGACCATGGTTTCAAAGCACTTACCTATATTTCTAATGTGCAACTGTTAAATTTAACTGCAAAATTGAAATATACTATTAAAAACAAAAATATAACAAATACATAGAAGTATCATTTAAAAAGTACATAAATTTTTTGGAATAGTAGATTGTCATTTACTTGAAATTTTTACCAAATAATTTCTTAAAATGTTTACTAAAACTTTATCCTACCAAATAAAAATAGGAGATTGCATACAGTTGTAAAGTTTGTCTTCTATTTATTTTTGTTAAGAGAAAACAGCTAATTCAACATTCAAAGAACACAATGGTACAAATAAATTGAATGTTTCAAAGTGGAAAATATTTAACCCAGACACTGAAATTCTTATTATAAATCAAAAGAAAATGATAATTGGCAATAATTGTTAATTTTCAATTCTTCCAGTTTTACTTGAGGCTCAAGTAAAAGCACCCATACTCCATAGTAGAGGTTAGACGAGTAATATGTTTTATGTTCCTAGCATCATTCACAGGGTTTGATGTCATCGAATTCTTCTCTTTTATGGGGGCAAATATATTAAACCTCATAGTTTTTTGCCTTATAGAAATTTAAGTTTAAAAACATTAAGCAATTTGAAGAAACTTCCAAAATGTCTGAATTCCTTTTAGATATAAATATGGTTACAATGGTATTTAATATCTCAATATGCTTATATCTCAATACTTTAGGGAAGACACATCTTTTTTCCTCTGATGTCAGATTTACTCATTTTATAATTAAGTCCTCAGTGAACTCTGATAGACTCCAACAACTGACTGGTTTTTGTCTGTGACTAAGTTCAATTTCCCGCTCACAATTTGAGGGAAATAAACCAGTTAGTTATATTCTGCTTTTATTCATTTTCACAAAACAAAGCAGAAAAGTTATGTGTGCTTTCAGGTTAAGGGTATCCAAGAAAGTGATTGCAACTTCAAGAGAAAGCACACGGAAAAACACGAATTATTTTTATGTCAGCTAATCCACAGCTGTGCCACCTGTTATTATGGATGCTCTCCAAAATGATTTTTGAAGATAAGCCAAGCCGTCTGCCTTCTCTGTATGAGAGAGAAAACCATCAGCTATTTGGATGGGGGATGGGTGTGTAGTGGGGTGGAGACCAAAAGGGACACAGTGCAAATTATGTTCTTTAACCGCTGTATCCTTTTTGAGTCAATGTCTTCTAATTAATTAAAGAATAATGAATTTCTAAGAACACTCTAGTTGAGCTCCCAATGTCTATACTTCTCATTTAGTCTCTTTAAATGTTGAAGGTTAAATTTCAATTGGAGGAGTTAGTGAAGTAAGTCTATTAAATACTTTCGTTTATAAAATGTAAATACACATTTATCTTAATGATATCATTAAAAATATACCTATCGTTTTCCCAACAAGAAGTCTGAACATGGCATGTTACTGAGCATTTCAGATTTTAAGTTCAATAGCACCATAACTGTAAATTATAAAATTAACAACTGATGCAATAGTAATTTAAAATAATAAAGGTCGCAACCATTATATTTAAACCAAAGAAGCCATAATAATTAAAGCAAAACAGAATTTTTAGGAATATCTATAATAAATATATACCTATGTTTCCTGACATATGTTTCTTAGAACTACATTTGATAACAGGAAGTAGTAAAAGTAATTTCTTAGATCCCAAGGGACCCTCCAGGTTAAGTATAGTAAATGCTATTAAAAGCATAACCCTCAAATCAAAGGATAAATTTTTTCGATGTGCTGATAAAATGTGAATTGCTATGGCTTTTCTAGCCTTGGTTTCTAATCCCTGAGATAAGAGCTGAAAGGGTGTCTTGTCACAATATGTGAGATGAAGTTTGCCCAATAGATGTACAAAATCAGTTCCTTTTCACAAGTATGTAAGTAATAGACATTTAAGAAGCAAAAGAGAACTAATTAGTTTTTACATTTCAATGACTGTTCAAAGATTTTGTTATTGTTTTTGTTGTTTTGCTAGCCTCCAGTCTATGGATCTCAATGATATGATTAAAGATTCTAATTCTATTAAGGTAGAAACTACAATCTACCTTATTAATTTTGGATCTTTAATTTCTTTGCAGTAGTTCCCAAAATATTGTACTACCCATGCTTACTAGTTGGCAGTGGTTTTATTATTTGAATTTATTATTCAAACTGTAAAAATAAACTATTAAAAATTATCAAGGATATATTAAAGAGTGGTGTCAAGTTGTAACTTATGTATATTTTAGGCAAAATTTTAGTTCAGGAATCACACACTATGTTAAACTCATAAATTTTCTTAATATTAAGTTCTGTACAAAAGACTTCTAAACATATCTGGAAAATTATTTAGAAGTCTTTTGTAGTACAATGAATAGAGATTTACTCAGATTAGCTAGGAGATGGCAACATAATTATTATAAAGATATGTGGAAGAATAAAGGCACACACCAAGAATTGTCTTTGAATGATTCTCCAGGGAGGAATTAAACTGATCAAGCACATCTTCTTGGAACAAAATTATGATTTATACATAGTAGATTTCTGGTGTACTCAGGGATTGATAGACCTTAAGAAAGCTGTTTATATCTGGTCAGAAATTCATAACTAGATGTAAAAAATAGTCATAAACTACAAAACATGGGTGCCTGTGTAGTGGAATTGTGTAGATGAAGTAGATTCATGTAAAATGGGGTGTGGCAGGCAGGTGATTATTGATATCCAGGGCAGGGAGGAATGTAATGAAAAGTTCAGACCTCAGCTTCAGTCTGATTGTATTGACTCAAGCTCTATTACTTACTACTCTGCTGTGTGATTTTGGTCTACCCAATTAGCTTCTTTGATTTTAGCTTCCGCAGTATGAGTACCACTTAAGATTATTATAAAGAGTCAGTGGATTAAAGTACTTAGGCCAATGTCTGTTACTGAAATCATTGGGCCAGTTAGGTTGAACAAACTTCTCTGGTAGAGCATAAAACCAAAATTGCTTCCCTGTTCATTTATTGTGGTAATGTCTCTTCTTCAGGGAAAATGTTTGCCTAAAGAAAATTTATCTTCCAAAGTCATTTTCTGGGCAAAAATAATCCTACTAAAATTATTTTTAAGAAGACTTACTCAGCCTATGCATACTGTGTATATAATTTTATGCATAAATTCCTTTCTCTGTATGCACATATATAATGTGTATACACATATATAATGTAAATTATACAATTATGAGCTCATATGTCAAATATAACTGTATAGTGTTCTTAATTGTGGGACAGATATTAATACTGAAAGTAAGAAAAAAGAAAAAACCTGTACACTTTCTTTTCATCTATCAAATATGTCAAATCCATAGCCTACAGGGAGATTCCCTCTTACATTTTAACATTACGTTAAAATACATTACAATGCATTAACATCACATATTACATTTAATGTTAATTTTAATATTAAAAATAAAGAAAGCTTTGTCACTCCTCATAAATTTACTACTTTAAAAACAATCCATGGCAATGTGTCTTCACTCAATGAGGCCAAACCACACCTCCTGCTGGTATTAAGAAGTCGATGATAGTGCTGGATTGGAACATATGTTAGCACTGTTGGGCTAAAGGTGAATGATGACAGTTAAAGCATGCCCATATATTGTGTGTGAAATGATAAAACTGGACTGTTCACAATGAGTCTGATCTTCTGCTCTGCTACCCACTCCATGAAGATCACCAAGAACTGCTGTTACTGATGACATGGTACAGAAGGCTTCAGGTTGGAGAGGAATATCCTGGTTGACTCTGGATGAGCTTGAGAAATTGATAGCTTCTGCTAGATTATTATACCGGAAAAGCACAGTCATTAATTCCGTGGCTGTTATCTTTGTGCTCCACATTGCATCTACTCATATATTCATCAGAATTTCTCTTTAAATTCCTTCTAATTCAGTGCCTTCATTGAAGTTATCAACAAAATGATAGTCATTCATTTATTTGCCTACCTAAAATTATATTCACCAATTCATAAATTATAGTGAAACTTTAAATCACTTATATCTTTTCCCAGAGGATTTGTCAAAATGTTTCAGACATAGTTGAATATTTACAAGTCACAAGTCTATACAGTAGCTTCCCTTAACCCATGCAAATATGTCCCAAAACCCTTGGTGGATTCCTGAAACTATGTGTAATAGTATCTTTATACATGTATATTTTTCCTATGCATGTGTACCTATGATATAGATTACATTATAAGTTAGAAAAGGTAAGAGATTAACAATAGTACTAATAATAAAATAAAAGAATTATAGCAATACACTATAATGGAAAGTATACAAATGTGGCCTCTCTTTTTCTCTCAAACTGTCTTTTTCTTCTAAACTCACTCTTCTTGTTTTGATGCTGTGAGATGATATAATGCCAATGTAATGAGACAAAGTGAAGGAAAGAACTTGCACATACTGTAGCAATAACTTTCGCAGCTTGAGGGGTGACAGAAAAAGTAGCAGGAATTTATTTTTTCCTTATTTCAAATTCAATATATAGAAGATTTATTCTTACCATAGATCATAGCAACTTCAACATAAGACATTTTTCCTTTCCTTGTTAAGTCAATAATTGTCACCTCTTCACTTAAGGAAGCCTTTTACAAATTCACTTTAGCATGTCTAATTTGCCAACGTTATTACTCTTGTAATGATGGAGCCATTATTAAATAGATCAGGGTTATTCAGACATATGTACTATGATACCGTGAGGATTAAAGATTGGTAGTTGTTTATCTCATAATCAAGATATCTACTAAGTGACAATCGAGTGGGTAGGGTATACAATATGGATACACTGGACAATGGAAGATTCATGTTCTAGGGAGAATGGAGCAGAATGGCATAAGATTTTATCATGCCACTGAGAACAGTATGAAATTAAAAGTTTTTAAATTATATCTAGAATTTTCCATTTTACATTTTCAGACCTATTTGGCCAGAGTAATTCAAACAATGGAAAGCAAAACTGTGAATAAGGAGAGATTACTTTTTAAATCTTCATAGAAATCTTGTCCTGAATTCTATTTAACCTCTGTACAGTAATTGGAGCCCTCAATACCACAACTTGGCCACCATGTATCTTGACTTCTGAGGAGAATGATGATGGATTTAGTATGGACATATCTGAGAGTCTGTTGTAATTTTATTCCTTTTTTTATATACTAGAAGCCTGGTGCTTTGACTGAAAGTAACTGATTTCCATTTACAGAGCATTCTTCATTAGGTATTTCTTAAAACACTAGAATTCCTTCAGCACATGTGATATTCACTCTTAGTAAAGACTGTAAAAATGAACAGAGCAACAGATAATGACCTCCATATTAGACTCACATATTTTGTTGAATGTAATGGCTAGTGAAGTAACACTTCCTTTTAAAGTATCCACTCTCCTGTGCTGAACACAACATTAAAATCAGAGAAAACGTTAGTACCTCTCTCAATTGCCTTATCTTTTAAGTACATAAGCATCAATGCAAGCCAGTAATTTTAATATATGTGTGTATATATTAGTTTATAAAAATGTTTATATGTGTAAACTAATTATATATGTATGTATATATATACACATAAAACCTACTGGTTTGCATTGAACAATCCAGTTAAATTTGGAAGATGACATGCGCAAATACTGACATTAAGTTCTTCGGATTTGTAACAGGGGAGAATAGCTTGTGCCCTCATCCAGAGTGTCACTTCAGAAAAAAAGCATCACAACTAATTCCATCAGCATTTTCTTCCTTTCTGCACTTTCTAAGGCTTGCTGAGTTTCGACCTGTTACCACAATCCATGATCTAACTGAAGGTTTTATTTACTATAATGAATATCATTTATCTAAATAAAATTACCAATTTATAGTTGCTTAAATAAATGGATTGGTCAAGATTCAGTACAATTATGTATGATAAAAAGGCATTAAATTGAAACCGGAAACTCGAAAACATCTTTCAAATGCAAGGGAGCACTGTGGCGTATGAATTATTATAACAGCAAGTCCTATGCAGTTTAAGAAAAACGCAGTAACACAAAGTGCTGCTTTCCTTCAATGCAGATGGATCATTAAATCTGCCCACTTAGACTCCTGAAAAATTTCTGATGTTATTGCTTTTCAAGTAGCTCCCAATTTAGATCCTTTAAAATTTTGTATCATTTCCTTTTCCCCACACGCAGAAAGATCATTTATATCCAAATGTAACTTTCTAACAACAAGCTTACACTGAACAGGTGTCATGGGCAAAGATGAGCAAAACAGGTCAGAAATAAAATAACCTGAACCTTCTTTTCTCAATTAAGAAAAAAAATCTAAATCATAGATATTTTACTGTCCTTTTATGCCCTTAAAGATCACTATTCAATTTCTTTGACTTAAAATTTTTCCACAAGCATTCTTGGTACATTCATGATGACAGACCCTCTGAGCGAGTCTCCTTTCATATCACTACTGAACCCATGGCCAAGAAAAAAGATTTTTAGTGTTATTTTAAGAAAAAAATATCGCAACTATGTACATCAATTCTCTTGGTCCTGCATCTTATAAGTTTTATTTAGATGCATTCAACCTGTTACAACAATCCATGGTTTAACTGAAGTTTTTATTTAGTGAAATAAATGACATCTTTTTATATAATCAGCTTGTCTTTCCTCAGACAAACTGAATAGCCAAGAAGTAGTATCCGTATGTGCTAGAGAAAGATATTAAGATAAGATAATTTATGCATAAAATACAACAGTTCATTGCAAGACTTCTTAAGGACAGAAATTATCAACAAATCTGCCACTCCAATCATTAATGGTCACTTAAGTTATTTGTGTATATAATAGAGTTGAGATGTTTTAATTAAAAAACAGATTAAATTATATTTAGATCAATTTGGAGGTTGTAATTATAGTACATTATTAACATTGCTTATATCATTGCTTATTATCAATTTGGAGATCAGCTTGCTTGTCCTCTTTCACTGCTGGTTGTATAAAATCTTTCAATATCAATATAGTGTTTCTAACATATATATGCATTTATATATTATATATGGATGGGCATATATGATATATATATCATATGTGATATATATCATATATGCTGCAGATTGTGTGTGTGTTTGTGCACTTTATGAGGAGAGACACAGTGTATCTGAATATCTTAAAATATAAGCAAATACATTGTATCTCTCAACTACTAATTTTATCACATACGTGAGTCTTTTAAAACACAATGCATTTACTTACATTTAAAATCTACTTGAATAGCCAACCATTCTTTAATGTTACCTTATTGCAGTATTACCTGTGTCACTGTTTGAAGCCTAAGAAAACAAGACTGTTTTCTCCTAACATTACATAAGCCTGCAAGCAGACATGACAGAAAATGCTACCTATCCTGGGGGGAGCTAGCTCCTTCTGAAGCTACCACTTGACACATTAAAAAACATCTAGATCTGCCAGAATCTTTTGAAATTTAAATATTTGACCAATTTTAAGATGTAAAAATGTCAAATTCACCTTAACTCACACATCCAGATATTCCTACACAACATTTAAAATGCGTCAGAAAATTTCCTTCGTATCTATTACCTAGAAGTTGCACAGGTTCAATCATATAGAAAGGAGAACCTTAACAACACTATACATCCTGAAAATTCAGGAACTTTTTGGTCAATCTATATTAAAGCGAGACTTAATCCACACAAAGGACAAATAAGATTTTTCTAAAAATGTGCACAACCCAAAATATAATAAATGGTCTTAGTCTTTGTTCTGTCTGATGGCCATGCAAAGGTATTGATAATGGTTACATCATCGGATTTTTAACTGGGATTTGTTTCAAATATTGTGTAGTTGCCTCACACAGACAATCCTTTGACCAAGCTCGACAACCATGAAGACATGAAATAAATGAACGTTAACAAAGACTGGTCTAAAGAATAGTTCGCAATAATGCCGCAATGCTCTCACCACTAATACTTGACTCTACATTCAGATACTTACATCTGAAAAGATCTGCAAATAATGACATTTCTGCCAGACAGTACTGCAAGTGAGGAACAGATTAAAGGAGAGGGGGAAAAATGACTTCTAAGAGAGAAACACTTATGAACCTTACTGGCAAGTGTCTAAAGCAAACAAGGAAACTAAAAAATAATTAGTTACAAACAAACCCTCCGAGCACAGTACCTTTTTGTGTCTGTCCCTCTTCCATATTCTCTTCCATGGCTACCTTTCTTCAGTAGGATCTGGTACGCGGAATTAATCAAAAGCTCAATTAGATGTTGAAAAAACTGGTTGTTTTTTTTTCCTTCCCCCTGGGAAGTTCCAGCAGCAGCGGTTTGGGCAAGTCCTTAGAGCTTAGCTGGGCTCCCTAGCTCCTCTTGCTTGCTTGGAGACTGGCTGTCAAGTGTAATTTCATTCAAATTACTCTTCCGTGAAGATTATCAATTTTTCTTCTCAAAGCTGCCCATTGTGTACCACAGTAAGCAGGTATTCAAACAAACAGCCTGAAAATTTTGGGGGGAAATGTGGTCTGAATTCCAGGAGCAGAGACACTATGATTCATAGGTTTGCTTTGCATTTAAAATGGGGAAAAGAAATTGAGGTTTGTATTGAAATCTGGCTTTAAATTGGAAACAGGCTGAGCCGTGAACAGATGGAGGGGTGTCCTCCTAACATGAAGCAGACCACCAACTCATAATTCCCCCCTTTGCTACCAGAGTGGGAAAGCCCACATTCCCATCAGTTCTTTATGCTGCAGCCGTTGCTTCTCACCCAGTCAGATACATAGCAAAAGTGTGTTTTCCTTTTCTCTCCTAAGTATCTAGTTAATTTGATTTAAAGGTGCCAAGAATGGATGTAATCACACTATTTCAGGGTTCATCTGTAAAAGGTTATTAGTAAGAGGACTTGTAAGTCTCATCTTTCGGATTTAAAAAGAAAGAGAAGCATAGGTTTGCAAAGGAACAAACATAAACCTTTGAGCCTGAGAGCTACAGCTATGTGTTTTAAGTACTTTACGTAGTGCCATAGGGAGAAATGAAAGGAAAAAAACCATGAGAGAGAAAAGGATCTATTGATGTCTTTGTGATTTATTGTTATGATTTCAGACAACTCAAGTGGCTGATTTCAAATGGGAATCTCTTGAAAGAGAATTTTTAAAGATTCATTATTGGGGAACGAGTAGAGTGATAAAAGAAAAGATGGAATTCTAGATAAGGAAAAACAGGATAGCAATTTATAATGAAAATCTGCAGTCTGATTTGGAATGCAAATCACAATGCAGCAGTCTGGCAATAAATTAGCATTTCTACTTCAGGCTATTGAATGACAGGACACAATCAGGGTCTCTATACCTCACAAAATGTAGGGTAAGAAAATAAACAGTATCTCTTTCAAACAACACAAACCCTTACTTGAGTATAAAGGAAGGAAGAATCTTTGCCTCTTTCTATCTCCAAATAAGCAAGGATACAGGAACACACACACACACACACACACACACAAACTTTTTGCCTTTAATGAAAATAATTAGAATCCTCATTCTTTACAGTATGTTTCTTGCACTATAGCAAAGACTTCACATACATTTTTTTAAAAGATACATCATTGCCATGTTGTACACACTCTACAAGTTCTTATAAATGCAAATATTATGGACAGACAGCTGTACAACATTCTATTTTATTTCTCATAAATGAATGTATAGCCCTGTTCAGTAATTCTTTATTTTTTCCTTTTCTTTTCTCAAATGAATTTAACCCAAAGGTGACTATGATCCCAATAACTCTAAACCTTTCTCCCTGAATATATATCAGTCTGAATTCAATGGTTTTTGAGATAATTGCTTGCTCAGGGCATAGATTGAGAGAAACCATAAGAGAAATAAAAAAAACGAAATCATTGCAGTCCCTCTGCTTCATTTCATCCCTAGGCTGACATAATTTGGCATGCAGTCAAAAAAGTAGCCTCACTCCTCATTTACATTCTTTATTCATTTTATACCACAGAAATTATTAGTGAAACAAATTATGATTGGCAGTGCCCATAGACATAATAATGCCACTTTAAATTCCTATGTCACTTTACAATCTGTAAAACACAGTCTTATGGATTAACTCATTTCTATGTAAATTCAGAAACTTTTACTCTCCCCATGATATGCCAGAAAAACTAATGCTCCAGTATACCTGGGGGCTGACCAAGGAAGACTTAGAACCCAAGTCAGCTGAATAATGCTCCATCTTGACACCTATTTCTTCTTCCTACTCTATTCATCTGAGTGTCTTCAGTGCCTTCAAAAATCAGACTCAATTCATAGCTTTCTATTTGCACGATTCACATAAAGCAAAAGAGAGAAATTAAACAGAAAGATAAGGAATTTTAAGGATATTCAGTGGGCGAGATGTATGGAAAACTAATTAGAATTCTTTTTCCTTCTAGAAACTGGGAGAATAATAAACTCCTATCATCATCAACTCTTTGTCTAAAAGACTTTTTATACAATAATTGCTACTAAAATAAAACCATAATAACTTGCTCTGACTTTCTTAAATATACAAAAAAAACCTCTCTCAAATCTAAACTACAATAGATTCTGCCAAATGGGTGAGGTGAAACAGATGCACACATATAGCTTCTTCTCATCAATCACCTGTCTGTCAGCAGGGATTCATTTCTTCTCGTGGAAAAATATACATTAAAATATCTTATTTTAATCATTTCTTAAGTTTACAGTTTCATGGAATTAAATACACTCATATAGTTCTGTGGTCTCCACTGCCCACCTCCAGAAGATTTTCCTCTCCCTAAACCCAAATTCTGCACCCATTAAACACTAGCTCCCCAGGTCCACTTTCCTCTCTGTGACAGCAGTTGAGTGGGTGTTGCTGATTATTGTCTTTTTTTTTTTCTTTTTTTCTGGTGTTGGGAATCGAACTCACAACCTTGCACTTGCCAGGCAGGTGCTGTGCAGCTGAGCTAAATCCCCAGCCCTAAGATTATTGCCAATAAGATTGTTTTTTAAACCTTTGATCTCAAGCGTGTAAAAACTAGTTAGGAAATAAGGTTGACCTTATAGTATACTCTTTTTGAATCCCACTTATACTTACATGAAACTTGATAACTACTTCTGGTTTTCTTTTGATTCCATATAAATTTTACTATTTTTCTCTAGTTTTATGAAGAATGCTGTTGTTATTCCGATTGGAGCTTTGCTAACTCTGTATATTAGTTTTGGAAGTATAGCCATACTAAGGGAAAACTGTATTGTAAACAATAAGAGAGACAGAGAAATTCAAGGCCGTTATCCTGAGACCAACTAAGAGAATTCAAAGCCAGCAATGGAATTTTTACTCATGGTGCCATGATGTTGCTCCAAAAGTTTCAGATTTTGTAGAATTTATGATTTTGGGGTTTTAGGAATAAGGATGGTCAACCTGTAAGAAGATACCACTCTTATCTAATCAAAACCTGTAGAGCAATTCAAAATAGACTACGCATGTGTGTTTCCCAGGCTGGTCTCAAGCTCCTGGGCTCAAGCCATCCTCCTGCTTCAGTTCCTGAACAGCTGTGATGACAGGCACACAATACCTCACTAATTTTTTTAAATTCTTCACTTGAGAAATGAATCAGATATTATAATTTGGTACATTGAGAAAGAAATACTCTGTAGCAGTTAATAGTTATATAAATCATTCTTATTAACAATGACTATTTATAATAGAATAACAGGAGTGTATAAAACAAAGTACAGGTAGTGTATTTTGAATTTGAAAATGTACATAAAATATGCATAGATTCTCTAGACAGATATATCTGAAAAGGTTGGGTGATTCCTTCTAAAGAGCAAAATTTGAGGTTTTTTAATTCTTTGTGTATTTTTAGATATCCATGTACATGGTTTAAGGTGACATTAGTTAAATTAACAGCTTTATAAAATTGAGAATATTAAGTTGGCTATGACAAACTGTGCAACAACATGGGGCTAGCGATTTTTGTAGTATCTGAATTTCACAAAATATTTACACGGCAGCTTTCTCGCTTGTGACAAAACTGAGGCTTTGAACTGGTGAATGAAGGAGCTGGAATGTGAACGTTGCTCTTTCCGCTAATAAACTTACAAGGCACAGAAAGATAAGTCATTCTGTACCTGACACCGTGGTGAGGCCCTTCATGAAACCATTCATTCATTTCTGAGTAGAGTCTGAGTGGTGTGTTCAGGACAGTAGACACAGGATATAACTTATCTGAGGAATAAATGACTTTTGGTTTTGTTTCATTCATTTGAATCAGATTTTAACAATTAAGAAATCTTAGGTAAGACTAAATTTACACATCACATTGCGTATTGTAAATGACAAGCTTGTATAAATAAATAAGGGACAGGCAAACAGTGCTGTACAAAACTAGCAGTTTGTCATAAGTTCTGAGTTTTCAAGCGATGGTGCTTAAACCTCCGCCTTAGCTCAGACTGCAGATGCAGATGACAGGACACGTCCTCTGAATACGCTGATTACACTTGCAGTGCACAGAGAACTGAGTCTTCTCAGCTCTGATGTAACCATTTTAGTCTTTTTGCTCACACATTATATTGCAAGACCTTTTGTGCATGAAAAAAGTATGTTAAAGTATACTCATAACATTTCCAGAGCTCATCTTATACAACAGAAAAGAAAGCTGACAGGTTAGCAGCTTTCTTTATTCTTCTGCCCTTTACAAATACATCTCAATTAATCAACAAACAATACAGGGCACAATGCACCTCTCCCTATGAACAATCAAGATGAAAACCCACCCCTTTCCTCTGAGAGGAATGTGTGATTTGAATCACTGTTTCTGTCTTCTGAATCAGGTGCTGCTATCACAAAACTCCTGAGCCTAGATGCTTCATAATGAAAAGAGGTTTATCTGTGCTCACTGTTTTGCAGACTAAACAATCCTGGAGGTCACATATGGTGAAAGTTTCTTGCCTTACCACAGGACAGATGGCATCACACTGTGGGAGCAAGTATGCAAGCTACAAGCAGCCAGTGCACAGAGACCAGACGTGTGTGTTAGCTTCACTTTATAACAACTTGCCTATCAACTAATCCAGTCCTGTGACACCTAACCAAGTGTCACTACACAGGATCCACCTGTAGATGGTGTCCCCATAACTTAATTATTTCCCTCTAGGCCCCATATTTTAAACAACCCATCTCCTCTCAATACCATTACATAAGTTGGGGAGACAGCTTCTAGCTCATGAAATTTGAGTCAAATTCAAACTATACCATAGCTGAAGATACTTGGGGGCTGTCAGTTTTGAGCAGGATGCTTTTTGCAATGTATTCTTTATTAACTGGGTAGAGTATCAATATGCTCAAGTACTGAATGTTCCAGAAATGGACAAAAACCACTATGTTTTTCCAGGAAAGTTTTATTCACAAAGAAATACAGTCTCTTTGGATAGATATTTAGACAGACTATAGCTCCAGACCATAGATCAAAACATCAAAGCCATCCAACAGCATAAATAACTCACATTTCAAGTTTCTTTGCTTATGTGCACACTGTTAGCTTCAAATGAACCCTGCAAAGGACCAGCTGACTCCACTCTGGATGTGCAGCAATCACGCAATCCATCACTTTACCACAGCTCTTTATGCCACTCAGCAGTATGTTCATGTCACCAGCAAGAAGCCCACTGCAGCCGTCCCAGTTAAAACGCAAAGCTGTTTTAGCATTTACTATTTCAAATATTAAAGTAGATGTGAATTATTACTTCTTCCACCTCACAGCCTGAATTACAATACCATTTGTCTTCGGCTCAACTGCGCCAGGTGCTGGACCTTTTTTCGTTTCTAATCTTTCATTATGGAAAATATTCATTCCTCCTGCCTATCACTGCAAGCAGAAACAGTGAGCTGCACTTGATTCTCTCTCTCAGTTCATCAAAAGAGCCTAGAGATAGACTTGTAAAATGCCCAGTTTTGTCAGTTTAGCTCTTTCTATTCAGTAATAGTTAACAAATATTTGGATGGCACTCATGCTGCTGCAGTAGGAATATATTTTATCTTACTATTTACAATCTTTATTGTAAATAGTATTCATATTTTCAGGTGGCAACAGTGAAATTTAGAGAATGAAATGATATTCTGAGTTCTATAGCTATGAAGGAGCAAAATTTGAATATAGAGGACTCTCACGATGTCTCAGTTTCCAATACATTCAATGAACAAAGAGTTAATAAAGAATTGGTTAATCAATTCCTGGAAATAAATGATGTAACTTTATGATTAGAAGTTGCCCTTATTCAACAATTTTAACACTTGTAGCCAAAAAAAAGGATGCAATTTTTTTGCTATCTTTTAAGCATATCTTGTTATACATCACATAGTCTTTAAAGATTCTTTAATAAGGGTCAATACCACATGAACATTGTTGTATACATAGATAGACTGTTACTTCAGGCTACAGAAATCTTAACATGAAAACTTTATCTCACAAGTCAAAATGTCAACCAGAATCTGTAATCATTCATTTAGAAGGAAATACAAGATGTCTCAGGGCATTCTGCCCAGGAATAGTCTTTCATTTATCAATTCATCAACTGTGTATTGAGAACTTACATTGTGCAGATATGAATCTAACTTCTTTGGTGAGTACACTGAAAACATATAGCAACTGTCATATGCCTTCTCTCATAGACAGTTCTGTAAATAGAACTATAAAGGCCCAATAAACAAATACACAGAGGGGCTGGGGATTTAGCTCAGCGGCAAAGCGCCTGCCTGGCAAGCGCAAGGTCGTGAGTTCGGTTCCCGGTACCGGAGAAAAACCAAAAAAAAAAAAAAACAAAACAAATACACAGAAATGAACAATATGGGGCTGTGATAATGTGCAACAGTGAAAGTAAATAAAGGTGGTACTTCAAGATTGTTTACAGGGCTTCCTTTGCTTCCATTGACAGTGAAGTCCTTTAACATTACCCATAGGAATAAAACATCTCTAAAACCCTCTACTCTGACATGATCTTCAAGAAGAGATTATTATTTAATAGAAAATAAGAAAGACAATTAATATCTTAGGAGATCGGCAGTGCTCACAAATGTAATCTTTTCTGTTCAGATGGAACCTTTTGCAATGGTTTGATGTGGTACAATATAAGCTTTCCAAGTCAAGTTAAAATGATTTTCAAAGTTTTAGTTAATTTTTTTTTACAAAAAACAGCTTAATGCATTCAATCTCAGAAACCCTTTACTATCAATCTCTATCCTGAAATTTTGAAGACCTCAAAATATTACTTAACAAGGAAATTCCTCTCTCCCCCCCACTTGCTCCCTCTGTACCTCTGTGTATGAGTGTGTGTGAGTGTGTGTGTGTGTGTGAGTGCGTGTGTGTGAGTGTGCAAGTAAGCCTATGTGGATCCTACATTAGGATAACAATGGAGACATGGATGGGTCTGTGCATAGCCAAAGCTATCATACTTTTGGTTATAAAACAGTACTTTTAAAATACATCTGTCAATTGGCCATTCAAAACTGCTGTATTGTTAATAGAGTAGTTTCAACATTATGTTGATTTTTGATTACATGCATTAAAAGAGGTAAATGTTAACATACATAAAACCAAGGTTAATTACCAAACTTGGTGCTAAAAGCAAGTAATAATAACTAGCCTTTTCTAGAATGTATACAGAGAAGACAATGCAAAAATGTACAATTTGTGCCATGAAATTCAACACACCTTTTATAAATCAACAAAAACAACTTGCTCATGGCTTGAAAAATAGAGCTTACTAAGTCTCTTGTTCGTGGACTCATATTACAACCAACATTCCCAGGTGTAAAACAGCAAGTATTACAATAAAAAACAAAGATCACTATACTTTTGGAAAAAATTAAGTTTTAATGCCAATTTATTTCCTTACTAATAATTAATTTTTAGATATTCTGCTATATACTAGGATGCATCAGTAATTCATAGTGTGACTTAAGCAAAGATGCTCATTCCCTATTTCCTCAAACACAAAGAAATTTATTAATATTTACTGATTTCTCATGGTGACTGAACAAACTGCCATCTACTGTGCTGAATATTTTACATATAATACCTCACTTTATTCTTCTAATATCCTGAAATGAGCACCACTAATTAAAAATTTGCAGAGAAGGGAAATAAGGCTTAGAGAAATTAAATTTTCCAGATAATAGAAGATGAAAAAGTTATTTTAAAAATATATTTTTATACAAAATGACACAATTATAACCATCATTAAGTAGGAAGAATTATAACATGTACATGAAAACTACCAGCTATGATATTTCTACAAAATACTGGTAGTAATCTATTATCCCATTTGATACAATCCAGAACAACAATAAGAAAACACTTAAGCACGGCTTTTTTTAAGCCAACTACACCCTTTATCATTTTTGTCCACACTTTCACTTGTTAATTCTCTAAACAACTCATGAAATACACAGTACTGTTATCTTTCTTTTATAGATGTGGAGACAGAGACAGAACAGTAAGTCCCTCACTCCTTTAACAATTCTTCTATGGTAGAGGTGATATTAGAACAAAAACTGTGTGGTTTTTAAGTCTGTGCTACTAATTACAGCAGTAAACTACCTCTGTGAAGGAGACTAAGAAGAATGCAAACAAATCAGCTCTTCATTCAGTAAGATTAGGAAGCAAATGGCTGGATTACTTTTCCTCAACTCGAGGATTCCACCCACTTTCTAGGCTCTGTGAGGTTACTATGGTGTGAGGTGGGAGCTCAAAGTACTTTCTCAGCCATGCCCATCTGCCAGAACCTCGTTTAAGATCCCTTTTCTCACTTATACATGAAGAGAACAAAAGCCCACTCAGCAGGGATTGGGTGAAGGTCAAGTGCATTCAGCATCAGTCTTGGCACAGTCGTGGATGGCACTTTGCTTTCTCTGGCCTCAATTTTGGTGTCAGATGAAATAATTTACTCTTTCCTAAGCTATTATTTTAAGAAAAGGCAAGTAACAGTTCTCAGGTTGTGAAATGTTAGGCTTTAAGTCAAGCTTATATTTTCTTCACTCATGAAGTTATCTGTTCTTGTGAAAATAATGTTTTCCTGACTATCTTTACATATGACTTTCTTCTAAGACAGTGTGGATCTATTTTTCAGGGGTCAGGACATTCACTTTGATAGGCTAGTAGAGAGATCTAGCTTAGCAATGACAGGGTGGCTTCAGTATACACACGCTCTGGTAATGAATGTCCCTAAACAAATCTGATCACAGAGAATTCTAACTCTTATTACTCCGGATGGGAAGCACAATATTGCAGCTTGCTAATAAACTACCCTGAAATATATGAAACTATACGAGGTCTTCATGTTATAAATTGTGTCTGTGATTAAGTAGTGGGCACATCATGGACATGCCATGGATTTGAACTTCAAATCTTCTGTGACCTCATCCTAAAACTTTTAAGATCATTTCTGAAATAGATGACAATTTTCCTATGTTGTTTCAAGAGAGGTGTTGTTCTTTGCAGAATTTTACAGAAGTTTTTCCCATTGTAAAAGCTCTTTAGTCTCACACGCTGAGTTTTTAATTAGCATTAACAAAATGAGCTATATTGTTTCCAATCATTGCTATTTTTATGGTGTTGTTTAAATTCTGAAATGCCAAATACCCAGATGAGTCTTTGAAATACACTAAGGTGAGAACAATAAGAAATACAGTAGTTATATATGAGGGGTACAAGAGACAGGGAGAGGGGAAGGGAAGGGAAAGGAAGCAAAAGAAAAAGAATCAAGATGCGCTATACACATATACTAACTCCCCTTCATGGGTGTAATCATTATGTTCTATAAAAATGTACCAACACAAAAAAAATTTGATGAATTGATAGAGCTTGCAAATTATGAACATGAATTGGGAGCTTTGAGAAAGTATGTTAAGTTATTCCTGAATAGTTGTATTTGCAAGGTAAAGTTTGATCACAAATACCATTCCTCTAGATTTCCAAAAGCATAGCAACACAAAACTGCATTTAATACTCCAAACCACTGAACATCACAGCTTAGCAGTATTACAGGGGAACATATCAGCTGTTTCCCTATCTGACCAGGAAGCTTCTGGAAGCTGAGGTTGCTGTCTCTGTCCCGCATCATGAGAGAATATCTCACCACACACTCCTAGCCCGAGAAAAGATCAAAATTTAAAATTCAAGGGAAATTTCCTACTATATAATGAAGTCAAAAAATCATAAGTAGAACCATCCTACAAAAAGGATCATCTAGACATTAAACTTTGTCTTTTAAAGATGCAGCCTGTGGTTTGTACTACAAGAAAGAATGTAGATGAGTCTTGTTTTATATCAGAATTTAAGACATTTCAAGAACTGTAAAGAACACTGAGATTTTCATGTGTAAAATAAATTGAAACAGAATTTGATGTATTTTAGAAATAAAGCATAATCATATCAAGAGGCAGGAAAAGTTTCAGATTATTAATGTCTTTTTAGACCAAAGTATGACAGAAAATATCACTTCACTCCAACACCAACAATAATTTGTAAAAAGACAGTGTTAAGGAAATTGTAATATAGGGAGCTAAATTAAATATTAAAGTGAATAAAATAATAAAGTCAGTGGTATAGTTGGATTCTAGGTAAAAAGGGCTTATTATTTTATCTGGTAAGCTGCTAGTTCAGATTTTTTCACAGTATTCAGTTTTCAATGTGAGATTTTAGTAACTTTATTACAAAATATCAGCATGGGTCTTCTACATAAGAAATATGTAATCAGAATCTAGTCATTTCTTTTAGAATATGGGAAGTTACTTGTAAAGTTTAATGTAGGTTAATATAAAACTGTATATAAATTTATTTTGAGCAAAATGAATTTAGAGTGGATTAGAATGTTTCCTTAAATCATTTTATGAAAAGCATATCTAAACTTTTTATGAAAAGTGAACTGAGGGGCTGGGGATTTAGCTCAGCGGCAAAAGCGCCTGCCTGGCAAGAGCAAGGTTGTGAGTTCGGATCCCGGTACCGGAGAAAAACCAAAAAAAAAAAAAAGAAAAAGAAAAGAAAAGTGAACTGAACTGACTGCTCAGTGATCAACTTCTTGTCATTGCTGTAATTTGAGGAAGTCTGTCAAAATGAACCCCGTGTCCAGGTGCAGTGGTTGTCCCTGAATGGAATAGATATCCACCTTCTGGAAGATAATGGATATCACTGCCATTGGTAGGGGAAGAACAACCAGGAAGACAGGGAGAAATGAAAAATGGAGATGGACACAAACACATGGCCACAAGCAAAAAAAAATATATATAGTTGCACCACGACTACTGAGCAGGCCATGCGAATCGGGGACTTGATACAGCACCATCAATGAAAGCTTCCTTTTCTCTGTATTGAGCATTATACATTAGTGATATTGAATTAAACACCACAGTCCGATTCTAGTTGCACTTTAGAACTTCAAATATAGACATACTTATTATGTAGCATTTGTTACACACATAAATACACAAATATTCATAATTTTCTTTAGCTATGAAGGCTATGGTACACATATAAATAATTATGATGCTAATCATGGCTAATTCTTGTGTTAACCTTTTTATGTGAAAGGAGCTGTTTTTAAAACATGACATGTATTATCACAATCTTCACAATAACTTTACTGAATAAATATTAACACAATTCCCATTTTTAGTGTATCAAAGTGAGAAACAAAGGACTTAAGTGATTTTACTAAGGTCATATAGCTCATAAGTGGCAGAACTGAGGATCAAAGCTGGCAATCTATTTCCAGCGCCTGTATTTCTAATCCATTTTGAATAGAGTACACACATACAATAGAGAGTTTTCATCATATTTGTAATCCATGTGGGCTGCCATTTTGTGTTTATTTGTATTTCTTCTTGCATTTATTCAGCTTTATTGATAGAATTGCCATCACTTCTGATTTATTTCTCCACTGATTTGTTGCTTTATATTTCTAACTTATTTTTCTCCTTGTAAATTTTCTACACAAAAATGAACTAGGAGAACAAAAAATAAGTGGGCAGAACAACTTTTTACTATTTAATTGGACATTTTTATTCCTCCACTAAACTGGAGAATGAATCTAAACTGTTGATCCCATTTATTCTTTCTTATTTATTTTTTAAAAAGAATTTATAGAATTTCTTTTTATTAGAACTAACGTAGCATCTATTTCTACTTGCTCTTTTATTGTCAAGTAGTAATTAAACCTGAAACTTCCTCAAAACACATAGAGTGGTTAAAAGAAATGTCATTTATTTAACTGCTGTGAATCCCTGTAGAGCTACACTCTGGATAAATTAAACTCAGTAGACAGAAAAACAAGACTTTTTTGCAGAGTCATTTATTCTATTATTAAGAGATAATGATGAATGTCTACCATGGGCAAGGCACAGCATTTGGTGCAAGACACAGGACGATAAACAGAAAAGATCCCTGCCCTAATGGAGCTTAAAGCCTGGTCAAAATTTTACTATCATTAATAGACAATATTTTGTGAGTTGATCACTATTTTTTCTGATTAAATTATGCAAACTTTTCTATTCTATTAAATTGTAAGTATTATGTGTATGGAGAGAGAGAAGAGACTGTGTCAAGCTTCTCCTAATGCAAATGAAGGAAATCTGACTGCGAGTAGCTCAAACCAAGTGGAGAGTTTTCTCATCTCCAGGGCCTGGAGACAGATTGCCTGCTTTGATCCTCAGTTCTGCCACTTATGAGCTATATGACCTTAGTGAAAGCACTTAAGTCCTTTGTTTCTCACTTTGATACACTAAAAATGGGAATTATATTAATACTTATTCAATACACTCACAAGGTAGAGACAATGGCTGAACAGTGTCACAAGAAAACCTAATCCCAAAGATGAGAAGCATGATTTTTAATCTTTATGATTTCTGTGTAGTGAAACTATCATCTATATTCCAGTTTCTATCCCGAAGGGATGAATATAACAGCTAACATCTGCTATTCCAGTGAAAGAAACAAATGAAAAAAATTTGCAAAATCATTAATCAATGATGCCATCACAGAGACAAAGACAGACAGACAGACAGACAGACACAGAGACAGTGACAGGGAGAGAGAGAGAGAAAGGAGGAGGAAAAAGAAAAAAGAAAAAGAAGAGAAGAAAAGAAAGGAGGGGACATAAGTACAACAAAGTCAAAATGAAGATGTGTCACTCATGTCAACTCTACTAAAATTATGGCCAAGAGCTTGTAAAGCCAAGTTCTTACACCCAAGTGCCTGATAATAACCGTTAAAAAGAAATGTGTGGCCTAAGTTTATTTAAGCCTTATCCCACAGACCTATCATTAAAAAATCCAGATCTTAAAATGTTCCAGGAGCATTGTCTAGCTGTGTCCATGAGATGGAAATGGTGTTGTGGGGGAAGCCAAACAATTGCTCTATGAACTCAAATTTAAATTCACCCCCTGCATTGATCCGACACCAAGCATTTCACTTGATATAAAAAATAAAAGCTAATTTACCAGGTTACAGTGTGTTTAACTGTCTGGAGTAACTAAATACAACGTGGTGAGATATCTGTGCCCTCAAAACAGAAGGATGCCTTTCTTCTGATGTGTTTCCTACATATATTCACCTCAAATCCTTCCCATATCCTTCTTCTACTACTTCTATTCCTCCTGTTCAAATTATGTTTCCTTAAGGTATTTACAGGACTTATCTTTTCTTGCCTAGAGGCTCTTACACTCCAAATAATACTTTCCCAGGAATGTCAACCACCTATTGCTGAATATCCTGCTGGTCAACCCCCAGGGCTTCCACCTGCTCAACTGACTTGACCGCTCCCATAACACTTTCCATTCCTAACTCTGTCTCCTATGTTCACCCCACCCTCTTCCAGACTGTAAGATGTGGGATATAAAGGCAACATCACCTGTGTTCACCAAGAAGGAACTGCAAAAGAATTCCTCCACTGCTATGTTTGAAAAAATCTCAGAGCCCCGAATCCTTGAGGGGGAAATAATGGAACAGGCAGTTAGCTAGGCATGAGCAAGAGCTGGAAGAGGGGCAGCTGAGCCGAGCTATGCAGGAAACTCTGCCGTAGAAGGTGGTGCAGTTTTCTGAGTTTGAGGTCTTGCCATTTCCTGAGACAAGCTCATCGAGCTCCTTTCAAGTATCCTGCATGCACAGTTATGTAAGTCAGGTCCTGGCTGGTTCTGTGAGAATCAAGCCCCCTGTAGACATAGTTAGTCCCAGTCTGACACATTTAGGCCTCTATTACATACATTTGCATTGTGGTTTGAGCTCCACATTCTAGCCAAGATCTTGTAAGTTCAAAACTCTCTTCCAGTGAGGGTAGAGTCTCCCTGATGATTAGAAAAGCTTCATTAGACACAATACTCCCATCCAAGTACTAACCAGGCTGACCCTGCTTAGCTTTTGAGGTCATTTTGAGTAGTATGGCCATAGAGGAGACATAATCCTTACCCTCTTCTCCAAGCTCTAGAAAAACAAAAAGGAAACCAACCCAGTCCTCTCTAGGTCCACTTAGCACCCTCCCCATTGAACTATTCTTGTCAATAATCGCTAGTTTTACTGAAGGGTACACTTTGGTGCTGCCCAAATAATATGCTCTCTCATCTTGCCACCTTTGACTCTGAGTTGCATTCTGTGGGCCTCCCTACAGATCATCTTGGGGAGGGTGAAAACCAAGACATCCACATAGGACAGATTCAGTACAGATTAGGAACCCGGCCCAGACAGAACCGACAATCTAGTAACAGCTCCAGGATTCATAACTCAAAACAGCAGCCGAAAGAAGAGCCACGCCTCCTGACCACTGATGGGAGGATTAACTGGGAGAACCTGATACACAAAAGGTGGCAAGATTGCTTTTCCACGGTGCAGGAGATGGACAGAAAATGGTAAACATCTTTGCTGGATAAGCTTTCAGCAGAAGAGGAAAAATAACAAGCACAAGAAAGTCTGGTTAAAAAAACTATCAGAATATAAAGAGTCACGTGATATGGTGAGAGGGATGGGAGTGAAGAAAGAAAACAAAATATTAACAGGAACCAAGACAAAGGCTGAAAGTCAATACTAAAGCTTATAAAAAGAAGGGGGAAAACAGACAGAGAAAGGCCCTCTTCCCAACCTCTGCTTCCAACCACTTGCAGACTCTGTATAAACAAATATGCGGAGACTCAGTGTAAGCCTGATTTGGTTGGTCTGATTTGAAGTTCCTTTATCACACTCTCAGTCCAGCTGAAAGCAGCCTTCAATCCTGTATGATTTTCTATCTAGTCAACAGATACCTTTTCCGGAACAAGAGAAAAAATATAGACATGCAAGTAGACAAGTGTATTTAAGCAGCCCTAATTCAATTTCACTTCCTCTTCAATAGAGAAGTTAAGAAACATTATTCTCCCACTTAATAAGGAAAATAGGGAACAAAAATGTTCAGTAGTATGTCCTCATCAAAGGGAATCCCGGTAGAAACTGACTTATTGTGCCCATCTAAACTTTTCTTTCTATGCACTAGTCACTAGTGCCCCTATGAGCACTTCAAATCAGTTGAATCTAAAGCATTAAACCAACACGCACTCTGACAAGTAAATGTGAGGAGGGTACCTTTAGCAACTGCTCAACCAAGAAAGATTGTGTTAAGATTTGTTCAATGTTTTATTTTTCAAGGATTTAATCTGAAAATGATGGCCTGGCTTTCACCAAGCAGAGCAAAAGTCTGCTATAGAATATCCCCATGCCTTGGTTCTGGCACCTGGCCCAGCATGGAGAAAGGGATAGTTTATAGTACCAAAAAAGGACAAAAGATATCAACCCTCACCCTTACAATTGTTCAAGCACTTTATTTAGTTTGTTTTATTCTTGGCTTGTTTGTTTGCTTGGGTGGTTAGAAAAATCTTTAAAAAGTGAGAAAGTGCAGCATTGTTAGTACTCCTACTCAGCGTTGCAGTCTGTTAGCATATTTACAGTCAGTTAGTGGCTCTAACCTTCACAGACTGTTTCTCCCTTCCTTACTCGTTTTGTACTGAAGGGTACTATAAACTCACATTGCTTGCCTACGTACACAGTATCCCTGTTTTCATTTCTAATGTGTAATGGAACCGGTTAAATTATCAGTATTCTTACACCTGTGAACTCTTCACTTAAAATAAGTTTTTAAAACTATTGTTAAGTTTGTATTCAACAGTTTAGAAATCCTGGGTCAGAAAACTAGTCGTCATAAATTTTAGAATTATTATCATCACCATCAGTAAAAAATACACATCCTTTGTTAGGGGTGGTGGTGAAGGCCTAGAATCCCTGCACTTGGGAAGCTGGTGCAGAAGGAACACCATGAGTTCAAGGCCAAGCTGAGCTACATAGTGAATTCAAGTCCAGCCTGAAGTACATAGTGAGAACCTGTCTTCAAAAACATCCTGCATTGTATTGAGGTTTTCAAGTGTCTTTTACATCACCTGTCTCCGGCAAAGAGAAGGACTAGTAAAGACTCATGAGAGTGTGTTGCTTGTAGTGTATTTCTCCTCCTAGCTTGACGTTCCGGGCAGGTTACAGAACCTATTACTTGGGCCACATGACCCCTGCTCTCCTTTCCTACCACTTACTGTGCAGCCTTAATTCTTTCTTCCTCTATGTCTCTCTAGGTCCTCCTGCCAAACTCACCGTGGGACCCTATTGTGATGTTCATGTCCTAGTATCTTGAATACTGTGCCTCAGAAATATATTGAATTTTCTTAAAATTCCACAGCTGTTTACTTTGATAAATCACAGGTAGTGTCTCTCCTTGGGAACATATTAATTTATAAACAACATGTCAGTGATTAGGAGGCAGGAAGGGTCAGACAAGAACAGGATGACAACAGGAGAAAAGGCAAGAAAAAGTCTGGGGGAGACCAAAGTGCTGGCTCTGAAGATTGATGCAGGTAACTCCTCCAAGTGTAGAAGGCAAAGGAAAGCATCCTTTCCTATAGACTCAAGAATGAATCACTTCTCTACACCTCGGTTTTAGTCCAGTGAGACCCATTTTGGTCTTCTGATCCCCGAAACTGTAAGATAACAAATTGGCATTCAGTTAACACACGGTGGTAATTTGTTAGCACAGCTATGAACCTCTGTGCTATGAGTCAAGAGTGAGAAGAGCGAGCAGACTCCACTGCAGTGACTAGGAGAGGGATGATGATGGATTGCATAGATTGGATCCAAAGAGTATCTGTGGCATCCAGCTATGGGGGCACCTGCTTGTATTATCAGGACTCTGGGAGACTGTGTCAGGAGGATTTCAAGTTCAAGGCCAGTCTTAGAGATTTAGAACAATTTACCAAGTTTGTGAGACCCTGTCTCAAAAGAAGAAAAAAAAGGGGGGTGAGGGAAGCAGGGGGTGTAGCTCAGTGCAAAGACTCTGGGTTGAATTCCCAGTAACAAAAAGAAGAGAGGAAAGAACTTGGGAAAGAAGGGAGGGAGGAAGGAAGTAAGGAAAGAGCAGGGAGAAGGAGAGAGGGAAGAAAGGAAGGAAGGAAGGAAGGAAGGAAGGAAAGAAGAAGGAAGGAAGGAAGGAAGAAGGAAGGAAGGAAGGTAGGAAGGAAGGATGGAAGGAAGGAAGGAAGGAAGGAAGGAAGGAAGGAAAGAAAGGAAGGAAGGAAGAATAGGCCCAGTCTTGCTCTTATTATAACAGTTCGTACTGGAAAGAACCCACTTCAGGAGCCCAATATTAGTCCCTCCTTAAAGCAATCCCCCCAGTGCCACAAGTACCTTTCATTAGGGCCTATCCCTCAAAGGTTCCACAACCTCTTAGTTCTGTCACTTGGAGAACAAAGCTTACAGCAAATTAATTTGGGAGGACACACAACATTAAAATTCGGGCAGTTGTGTTAACAGGATTTCCTAAGGCAGTGAGTGCGTGGAATGTGGTTAAAAACAGCACCAAGGTTTTCACCCTGAGCAGGAAAGGGAATTGTTATCGAATTAAATACGGATAAAAGCATGATGAGCTTGTTTGAAGAAGTAGGAATAATGATCCTTCTTCCGTAGCACGTGCAGTACTTACTTAACTTTATTGTAGATAGTCTCATCCTGTTGCTCAGGCTGGTCTCATTCCACAGGGTAAAAGAAATCTTCCTGCTTCATCTTCCTGAGTAGCTGGGGCTAGTGTGTCCAGCTACTATTTGATTATTTTCTTGAGTATTTGTTAGTCATGGGTGTTCATGTCTGTCCCTGCAATTACGTTATAAACTCAGAAATCACTGCTGTGTATTTTCAGTTTAAACACTTTACAAGGTAAAAAGTTATGCAAGAATAAAAGAGTAACTATTCTACTTACTACTAAAAGACAGTGATGGTACAACTGTTGTATAAAACTTACTTTGAAATATAAGGTCATCCGTACTCTGAATCCAAACAATAGAATTTGTATTCTCTCATTCTAAAAAGCGCCTAGAACACTCCTGGTAAAATATAACCATATAATATATGTATGGTTATACACACACACACACACACACACACACACACACATATTCCCCAAAAGGATAGGTAGAAAAAGACTATCCTATATACCAGCTTTTTGGTAAAATATTTAATACTTTGAAGCTATTAACCGTTCCTGATGTCCATTTAGAATTCCAAAATTTTCTTCATGTCTGTGTTCCCATTAAAGCATACATAGAGTGATTTCTCTGAAAGATTAACAGAGGGTGCAAGTACTATTACTCTACCGTGATATATTTCCAAGGTTAAGATATAATTACAATTTGGAATTTAGGAATTAAAGTGATAATTCCTAAAAGGCAAAACAATGTAAATGATGTTCAACTTAGAGACATGTCAATTAAATTCAATAATTAGATTCTTCAAGCCAATTTACACAGCAGAAATAACAGATCCCTCACTATAATAAGGGAGAAGCATAATTTTGTTAGTTTTAATATTAGCTACTAGAAGGCAGTTATACCTACAACACAGTACATAGTAGAAACAAGAATTTCTCATAATTACCAATCAGTTTCATCTATGACACATTTTCTAAGACACAGATAAAGCTGTCATTTGGAAACTGAGGTATGATGCCCAGGGTAGTTTTCCTCTCCCTGTAACAAATACTTTGACAATCACTTTATGAGGAGGAAAGGTTCACTTTGGCTCACAGTTTCAGAGTCTCAGTCCACAAGCTCATTTCACTGTGGACAGGAAACAAAGAAGAGACCAATGTCCCCTAGTTCCCTTTGAGGGCATGGCCACCTCCATGACCTATGTCCCCCTGCTAGACTCACTCCTGACAGGTTTCACTGCCTTAGCACTATGCCGAGGGCTGAGCCTTTCATACATGGGGCTTTGTGGGACACGCCAAGTCCACGATACAGAAATTTCTATCACCAAAACATCTGCTTCATTAGGAAGTAGGAACACACCTATGAGCCTGTAATGACTTTTTCCCATTATTTAGTAAATAAATATGCATTGAATAACTTTAAATGAGGCAAGATAGAGTTAACTATTGATAAAATAATTACAACATTTCTAACTTTATAAGTGACAAGGAAGAGAAGATCAAGTATTAAAGAAAACAAGGTGACAATAATAAATACAAAGGCCAAAAGGACACCTCAGTGATAAATACAAAGGCCAAAATCATAAGGTAGTTAAAAGATCAACTGGAAGAATGAACTCCTGTTCAAAGGTAGAGAGTAGTAAACATAATAATACCAGAATAATAACTGATCACCTATGTGCAAATTACTCTTGTAATTACATATAGTGACACATTTACTTGTTTCAGTAACTGTTATTATTCCCACATTATAAAGAAACCATACAGTGACAGTTGAAATAATCTGTAGTCACACAGCTAATGAGTAATAAAATCTAACCCGTCTAGTCCTTCTGTAGAAATAAGTTCTAGAAATAAGCAGCTGCTGAATCATGAAGGAATATGCAGACCAAGTTTAGAAATTTGAGTAAGCAGCATGTGCAGTTAGAAGATTCTGTTCATGTTTGAAATGGTTTTCATGTATAATTTGTAATGATAAAGTAAAAATAATTTGAAAGGAATATAAACTTCAAGGGTTTAGAATTAGAATTGGATACTGATTTTCTTGTAATTATCTTTTTTTAAAAAATCTTTTTTTTAGAGCCAAGGAGAAAGTGCTTATACATACTGGATAATGCACACTCCTTGAAATTCAATCACTTCCCTAACCCCAGATTTTTCAAAATTCTATAGGGAGAAGCATTAAAGAAGATGGTAAAGATTAGTGTTTTATTTGAAGACTAAGGATGGCTGTCCAAAACCAACTTGAAACGAGTCTATAAAAAGCAGAGCACAGCAGACAAACCTACTTGAAAATCTTATTTCCATGACAACGGAAACAGAGCTTTAAAGGGCCAGCACCCCACTGCAATGTGTTGTTTTCCACACAGTCATCTCAAACATCTTCAAAGAAAGGAAAACCTTTAACATGGATACTAAATGGTAGCAACATATGAAAACATGCTAGCTCTTTTTAAAAATAGATGAAAGAAAACTGATATCTTATAATAACCATAAATAAATCTAGCAACTCCTCTTCTGAAAATACAGAAATAAAATATGATATGAACTGATGTTGCATACAAGAAATGACTTATAGCTTCCATATCTGTAATCCAATTTATCATTTCAAAGCCTCTGAATTAATCATATAATTTATTATTTTTTCATATATCTTTAAAAAGCATAGAAAACTATTTTATGAATATAAATGTAGCCATAATAATTTTCAATTTAAAATAAATCAGTATTATTTTATAATAGGGGATAAATTTACACCCAGAGTCACTTCTAGGAATTAAAACACAATTCTCTTTAGTGTTGTATACATAAAACACTTAAGAATATTCTGAAAAAATAATTTTTATTCCTTACAGTAACAGAAATATTTTGTTCAGAAATTCTTTTGGGATTATAATTCCAAGGCTTCTTAAATTTAAAAAATATTCCAAAAGCAAATTTTAGCATTAAGATATGAAAGAAAAATTTGTTGTATAAAGTAGTATATATCACATTATTAATTTTAAAGGTGTTGTAAGATAATTGGTTTTAGTCTTTGCAGTAATCCTGTGTCATGTGCAGCAGATAGTGTTACCAAGTATTTTTCCCCAGGTGATCTATTTGCTGCTCACAAACCCTGCATGCTAGGTAAATATATAATAAGTAAGAGAGTTCTTATGTCTACTTGCAGTCCTTTTTTTCTATGATGTTACCATCTTACAATTAATTTGAAAGATTAAGAACTGGCATCATAAATTGATAGTTTAATAATAACATCAACTAATCTCTTTATGGAAAAGAAGAATATGACTCCCCATAGCCTGTCCAATGTATTACACAATTGTATACACTTAAAGTAAGGATGAATGAAAAAGTTCATACACCATAGCATTGTGTTAATAGACCATAGCATTGTGTCTCTGAGTCTCAACTCTCAATTTTACTTTGAGACGTTTTATTCTGGTTTATCTTATGTTTAACAACAAAAGAAGAAAAAACTATTATTTCAGTGATTTTCAAATTTTGGGGCAATGGGACCTTTTGATAATCTTATGAAACCTTTGAGTATTCCCTCCATCTTACTGAATATTTGAAAACTATATTATATAATATAATATATATTATATATAAATATTATATATATTTTGCTGTTTCATGAAGTTCAACATGAAATTATACTTTAAGGTCCCTGCAGATTTCAGTTTAAAAATCCTGGAATACTGGAAACCAAATTAAAATGTTGAATCTTCCATCAAGAAGTTTATGAAGCAATGTCCCCAGTGTCACTCTGGCTACTTTATCCTTATAATCCCTAGCTAAAAAGTTCTTTCTGTATATTTTAAAGTCTTTACCTGGGAGGCATTTTGGATAAAATACCAATACAATTATTATGACTTGTTTTTAATGTATAATTTTTTATTTTATTTTAAAGAGGAGAATTAAAAAAGAACAATAGCAAAATACCAACATAGGCAAAAACAAAACACAACAAAAACAATAAAAATCACATAGGGTTTCAGAATAAAATGAAAGGAATTAATAGTGGGAGTTATACTACATTTTGTTATCTTCAATGAAGTTGCTCAGATTGCCAGATGTAAGAATGGAAGGTTGATCAAACCATTAAGAGAATAAAAAATAAAAACAAAAAACATTAGAAATGATACAGTTTAACTAGATAAGATGGTAGGAATTTACCAATGGTTGTTATATTGCAAAATGTTTTCTTCAAATTAGTTGTTCAGGCTACCAGATGTAAGCATACAAAATTAGTCAAAAAAAAAAAAGTTCATATAGCAAAAGCTGGTGGATGCATTTGTAACTATTATATTTTAAAAATACAGGGGCTGGGGATTTAGCTCAGTGGCAAAACACCTGCCTGATAAGCCCAACGTCATAAGTTCAATTCCCGCTACAGGAAGAAAAGACAAAACAAAAAAAAAAAGAAAAAGATTTTTCTTAATTATTAAAGAAATGTCAATATTGGAGCATAAACTCTCCCCAATCTGATTCTGACATTATAAGATAATTAAAAAACCAAGACAGTGTGATTTTACTTGAAGTATAAAAAAATTGAGGCATAAAATATTAAATTACCATAACTTCACACATACAGTGCTTATATGAAATCTGTTAACACAAGTATATAAAATTGCTTCCTGTTTATTCAGTCTCCTTGAGTACAAGACAGGTCTCAAAATGCTGGTCTAAAGTTGAAAGAATAAAAACAAACTATTTAATATACTTGTCTTATATGGCCTCATGTTAAGCTCAAACAAGTAGCCTTTACTTTTGTTACCAATATATGTTGTTTAAGAGCCAGCTGTTAATGTATTTCATTTTTATTCCAAGCATACTAAAACATTAAAAAGACAATACAGATTGCTATCAAATCAAAATAGAAAGCAGTTTAAAAGTAGAAGGTAGTTTGACTAAATAGAAAAAATAAATATAATGCACCATTTAACAGTAAATGAAATCAATAATTTGTTACTGAGCTACAGATTTTCATTTGCCACTACCCACTGGATGGTTCTCCCTGGTTTTTTTCATTTTATTTTGTTTATTTTTTGTACCAGGAATCAAACTCAGGACCTTCCACTTGCCAGTGCAGAAATTCAAACTCACCCCGCTTGCGAGGCAGGTGTTTCTGCTGCTGAACTATAGCCCCAGGCCATCATTAAAGCATTCTTGTTTCCCTAAGAAGCTCACAGTAATTTTCTAACCAAAAACAATATTCTGCTAATAACACTAAATTATCGAATTCCCTCCTGTTTTACATTTTCTTCTCTCCTCTGTTTACTTGCAATTCTTAGGTTTTTCCATATTTATTTAAGAAGCCCATAGCTCTCTTTCTTGGATAGTAGAGTTAAAACTCTAAAGCTATATGCAGTGACTATATACTGTCCAGAACTAAAACCAATGATGTTCCATATTCACAATAATGTATTATTTTTCATGACAGATTTGTTTGGGAGCTATCAGGCTTTCCTAGTTTCAAAGATAGAAGCCCGTAATGAAGACTTCCCACATGAATACATTTCCATTTATCTTTGAAAGTCAATGATTTAAGACCTTTTAATTCTTTTTTGACTCATCAAATGAAGTTCTTAAATGGAATGCCCAAGATGGTCCTTTTTTTATACATAATGCTAAAATTATCTGTCTGGCAGTATTTAAAATTAAATATGTCACATAAAAGTATGAACTTTCAGAACCAAATTAAATTATAATTAGTAACTTTAGAAACCTACTAGAAACTCACTAGGACTGACAGACTAGAGTCACAAATAATCAAGTTCAAATTCTTTCTTTACCTTGCAGTAATTGTTTAATTTTGGAAAGGCATAGTCTCACCCCAGCTTTAATTCTCTTCCATATAAAATGACAACACAGTACAAATAATTTACCTAATGCAGAGGAGTGTTCTGAAATATTTATTAACTAATAACCACAAACATTAGAAGTATTGGTTTGTTATTAAGCTATAAAATTATGTTAGCTTTATGTCTAAGTATACATAAAAGTTATATCTATATAAATAAAAAGGAAAAATAAGAAAATAATGACAAAATAAATATATACAGTTCAGATTCATCTTAGGAAAAGTAAGAAAACACTCAATTTTAATTTTGGTTTGTTTTTATTGTTCAGTTGATTCATTAGCCAGGACAGAGCATTGAACTGTCTGAATGTTATTGTGTGATAACTATTTCTATGTATAAAATTTATTAATTTCAAAAAATATAGTTCATTTTATAACTATAGTTTTAAAGCGTAAGACATTTCATTCTGGAAATATAAGGCAAGTTTCCTATTGAAAAATAAATGTTAATTAACCTGCTAGGTAAATGTGGTGAACATAGTATTCCAAATATTCATGTTCTTCCCAATTGTCTCTGCCTTCTTTTATTTGGGGTTCAGGGTAACTACTTCTGCTCAATGGGCTATGAGCAGAGAACATGCTTGTCACTTCTGAAGAGAAGCCAGAATTACGAGAAGGAGAAGGTGTGTACTTTTCTACTTCTTGGCAAATGTAAGATTATGGATGATGAAACTGCTGACTCAGTACCCTAAAGAACAAGTGGGGCAGAGTACCCTCGACACCCCAAATTGGATATGTAGCATCAGCTAAAAATAATCCATTCATATATTAAGTGACTAAGATGTGTGATTAGTTTATTATTGCAGGATAGTCTACATTGCCATGATAACAAATACTTTCACTCACAAAGAGATGAAAATAGTTGTGCTATGATGAGAATTATTCCATAGCATTTTTATCTTAATAATAATTTCCAATTGCATTACTTTTCTTTCATTTACTAAACATATATTGGAATTTAAAATGAATAAACATTTTTTGGTAAAGTTTGTCTTATAAAAGAAGACCCAAATATTTATAATAAAACAGAATGTTAAGGACAGATAAAGTAGTAAATGAATCCTGAGCAATGAAATATGAGTTCCAGTAGAGATTTGGGGGTAAATAAGTTATACTATTTAAGTCTTAAAGAACTGGATTTATTCAGTTGCATAGATGAGTAGAATATGGGAATGGAGCAGTGAATCAAAGGGCAGAGATCAGAGAATAGGCAAAATCATGAACAGGAAACTGACCTGTTGAATCTTGAAGGATGAAAGATGTCAATAAATCAGCACAAAGTTACCATCCACTCTGATGTGGTTATAAAAATTAAAAGTAAATCCAATAATGTTATGAGGGATCCAAAAACAAGTAGAACTTTATTCAGAGTGAGAGAAGACAATCTTAAAGAATTTCTGCCAGAACATCATTTGTGACTCTACTGTAGAATCTTAAACTACATATGACAGAAGTTGTCATACATACAAACAGAAGCCACTTACAATAGCCTCCATGGAATATAACAAGCAGCTAAATTAGTATGGCAAGGGAGTAAGAGCTTTAGTGAGAGAGAGGATGAACTGGAACTTTTTGCGAATACAGATTTAAAAGGTTCACAAAATGAAAGTCAGAATATGAAGGCAATAAGAAAGGAGGACCTGCAGATCTAAATGATTGAAAGAGATCGCTAATAAAAGCAAAACTAATAAGAAATTCAAAAATAGAAACAATTGGAGTAAAGCAGTTCGATTTGGGGTGTGTGCACTTTAATATACTAACAGAGACGCTGATGGAGGTAACTCTGGAGTTCAGAAAAAAACCATATGGATGGAGATGCATGCTTCACTGCACAAACGGTCTGAACTATTTGACCTCAAATGATCTTCTAAGAAATTTTCTCAGACTTCAATATCTGTATTTTAATTCATTGCAAGGAAGAATTATTTATAAATAAAATATATCTACATTCACATGTATATATAAACTATATATGGGGAAATAGCACTTGCATTATGGAAATATTAGTTTTTTGTATATATTATATATTATAAACTCATCCATCATGTAGGCACTCTCACTGTGTTCCAATTTCAACAATTTTTGTGACTAGAAATAATTTCTCTAGAGTATAGTATATAACAGCAAACTATCTCCTTCCATTTCTGCACGTTTGTTTTCTGAAAACTGTAGAACTCAACTGAATATATAAATACTCCTGGTGTCCAATGAGAAGGAAAAATGCTCAGCTTATACTGAAGAGGAAAGGGTACCCAGTTCTCTGTTTGCCTAGCATTTGGCACTATACCTGGGACGTAACAGCCACTTTGATATGAATATGTGAATAGGTGGAAATAGTTAAGATCCTTAGGTAGAAGATATTTGGAGAAAAGAAAATGAAAGAAATGAGACTTTTGAAAGATCTAAATTTTTAAGTGGTGGTAATGAGAAAAGTAACAGATCAGAAGCAAGGGCCAGATACAGAGGTAGATGAATCACTCCAGAAGTTGGAGGACAACTCAGACTAAATAAAGACTGGTTTTTAAATATTTAAATCTTCTTTCAGGTCACAGGCCATCTTTATCTTGCTCACTTTACTAGAGATGATCAAGTACTGTAAAAGGGAAATAGCCTTATGTATCTTAATATCTTATGTTCATTCCAGGATCTCTCTGAAAGCACTGAGTTCAAACGAGTGTCACTACATCCAAATTTGGAAATGCAATTAGGTATATCTTCTAAAATGAAAGAAGTGGAGCCTGGAAAGTAATTTTAGTGCTCCAATTAGAAATTAAGCTTCTCTCCCATCTTCTGATATTCCGCCTTTGTTGAAAACAAAAAAAAATATATATTTTCTGTTGTTCTCTAGAACAATCTTGAAGCTTTAAAGCACAGGCGGAAATGCTGATCAAATAAAATATTTCATATTCATACAGCAACATGGCAATCAGAAAATAGGCATAACATTGTTGAAAGAAACTGATGGACCCTTTAGGATCTGTTGAAGTGTCGGGATCAACATTCAAGCTTCATAGTTTTCCTTCGGTTAACACTGTACTCCAAACAGACCATACCATGGTCGTGGGCATCCTATTTCTTCTCAGATCTTTCTTCCTCTTCTTTAAGGTATATAAATGCTGCAAAGGCATGGTTACAGAGAACTACAGAGGACAACTGCATCCTAGTTAACCTGTTGTACTTGTCCCTATTATTTGAAACTGAAAGGAAAAATTTCAACTAGTTTGGTTCAAAGAGATTAAAATACTTTGGGAATAATTTACTAGTTCTATTCCTAATTACAAATACATATTTAGAGCAATTATTTTAATTCAACCAACATATTACTGAAACAAGGCTTCTTTGGCATGGTATCAAAAATATTTCTTAATAAAAAATACTAAAGCTACAGGAAAGGACTAAGAAAAGAAGTTTTTTAAACTCCTTTTTTACAAGATCTTAAATACTTGAGTTGAAGCTTATTACAATGTTAAGGAAGTATTAAATAATACCGCGGCACAAAGCAGACAATGATTGGTGATTCAACAAGTTTGTCTCTTTTAACTTTGTAAAGCTAAAGAAACTCAGAGAACAAGTAATAAAATCAGGAAATCTTCACAAAGAATTAATAGGATTACTAACAAAATACCTTTAGGCTTTTATGTAAGGGATTATGTTCTAAGGATATTTTTTTAAAGAAAGAAAGAAAAATACCTAATAAATATGAGTGGTGGCAATTTGAGAACTCACATGACTCTCGGGTTTTATATGTAAGCAGTACTTTTGTGCAAGGATATTAATACCATTCAGTTATCAAAAATAATTTTTTTTGTCTTCCTGAGACAGGGTTTCACTACACATTTCAGACTGGCCTTGAGCGCACTTTGTAGCCCAGACTGGTCTTGAACTCACAACAATCCTCCTACCTCATCCTCCCAAGTGAAAAATAAAATCTTTAAGCCATGTTAGCAAGTTCAAATAATTGTTGTAATTTGAAAAATTCTTCACTATTGCACTACCAAAGAGCATTTTATATAATGTATTTTGTAACACATAGATTAATTTGATCTGTCAATGTCCACTCGATCATGAAATTAAATGCAGAGGGTCTGTTGACGTAAACATTTCAATACATTACAATCCAAGTTACTCCCATGAAAGAAGAAATACAATAAAGTACAGAGAGATTTTATTTCTGAATTGTTAAGGTTAAATGAAAATTTTGCTGAAAAATATTCTGGTCAAATTTTGGTTATAACAGAGGCAGATATATTAGAAATATATTTGTATCAGTACCAGATAACCACAGATAAACATTTGTATAGTAAAGAAAGTTACTGATATCATCACTTTCTTAGAAAAAAGACAAAAAGAGTGAAAGGGTAAGAAGAAAGATATGAATATAGAATAGAAATGTATAATTCAGAAATTATATGAAACTTCTTTAATTTAACAAAAAGTAAAGCAGAGTCCAAGTTTCACAAAAGCACAGCTTTTACCTGATACCAGTATAAGATTAGATAGGTACAGAGTCTAGGATTTTAGAAGGAAAATTTTCTAATGAATGAGTAGCAGGTAGATTACTCCTTCAGTATTACAGTAAGAAAGAGCACATTTACCCTCATACCTAAAACGACCAAAGACTGAACAGAATATTTAACACAACTCTCTTCAAAATAAAGGGTATCCTGAAACAAAAGATAAAACATCCCTAAGAGTGAAAACACGAGGTGAGCCCACTAGTGCCCAGTTATCGCCCTGAAAGAATTTCTGAGCAGTAGTGCAAGGAAGTTCCAGGCAGCCTGCTACATTCTCTGTGATGAAGACATTTAATTCAGGTACAAAGAGATCTAGACCGCCACTGTTTAATGAACAGAGTATCAAAGAGAAGAGAGTTTTAAAGGGAGAACTTTGCAGTTTCATGAGGGCATGCCTGGAGTATGATCACAGCACAAATCTCTGTGACAAAAACTGCTAAAGGTCAGGAACAAATCACCTGAATGGATTAGAAGGAAAAACACTAATTGCTCACATGGGGCTGGAAATAATGCCTGTTCCCACCAGTTAGAGTAGAAAATAATACAATTCTGAGAACATAGGGCAGACAGCTGAGGAGAATTTTACCTCAGTACTTAAAATAATTTAACAAAACACTGCTATGGTCTCAACTAACAAATCTTACAAAGAAGTCCTGAAGGGATTAAATTGTTTTGAAGCAATTAACTATATCTCAGAACACAGCTGAAGAAAATTTTTAAAAAGAAAGGAAAGAAAGCCTATTAAAAACTTCACATTGGCTAGGAAGCAATCAAAATTACCACTAACACAAAGAAGGAAAATGTGTCTCCATCTGAAAATGTATTAATCTAACCAGTGCCAGACCGGGACTAAATATAAAACTAAGCAGACAGAAACATGAAAATAGTTGTAATAACTTATATTTAAAATACTAAAAGTTTAATTTACATTTGCAAACCATGTAGTTTTAAAAAACAAATATTACTCCAGAATATATGAAACTTTTAAGCTTTTTCTTTTTTTTTTTTTTTGGTTTTTTTTTTTTTCCAGTACCAGGAATTGAACTCACGACCTTGAGCTTTCCGGGTAGGCACTGTGCCACTGAGCTAAATCCCCAGCCCTGTATGAAACTTTTAAAAGTAATTATTTGTTAAGGCAGAGGCTTATTGGAGAAAGCTTAAACTTTTTCAAAAAAACTTAAGAATTTTCCAAATAGTAGTATAGAGCTTCCCTACCATTAACTCTTGATTTTTAATTCTATTGACAAAAGGAAAAGGAGTCATAGGAAAAAAAAAAAAAAAAAAAAAAAACGTTGTACAATGGGGCAGGAAACATAAAAAATGAGTCTGGCGCAACTTACAGTGACAGGAAACAAGGAACTTATTTTTTAAAAATACACTGATAAACACAATGTTATAGATACCTGAAACATAATAATACTAGATAAAAACTAATCAAAACTATTAATTAAAAAATTGAGGAATAAAACATATACTTGTAAAAAATATACCATACTGATTTAAGAAGTTAAATTTAGAGGATGTTGTACATAAATAGCATGTGGAAATATTTTGAATTAAGTTTTAATTTTTTAATAGTTTTTTTCATCTGTAAATCTGATACTGTCAAGGGGGTGGGAGCATAATTTAGGTGTACAATGGATGCTTAATTTGAGTGAGGCCTGTGATTCAATCCTTAGCACCAATAAATACATACATACAGACAGATATACTGTTCTAAAATTTAATACCTACATTCTTAAAAGATAGAATTGATTAGTTTAATGGAAATTGCAATGTGAATGTAATTTATAGTTATTGCAAAGGCAAAGCTGAGAGGAATGAAATGTAACAAAATTACAACATTCTTGCAGTGTACGTGAATGACAAAAGTATTTGAAGTCATACAGTGATCAGTTAAAATGAATATTTATGGACACTAAAACAGAAAAACAAAGCATCATAGCTAATAAGCATGAGAAATATAAAATGAAATCTGAAATATCATCAAAAATTTAGAAAGGCAATACAGAAGAAGTAAATAAAATACTGAGCAAAAACGATTTATTTAAGGTAACCATGTCAATAATCAAATTAAATGGAAATGGCCTAAATTCTGTAATGTTTGCAGAAAAATATTTGAGAGAATGTAAAATCCACTGTTTCTGGCAGTACCGGGGATGGAATTTGGGGTTATGTATTATTGACCTACTCTTCCACACATTCATTTGATTATTTGGTTTTTTATTCATTTGTTTGTTTTCGTGGTACTGGGGAAGAGTGACACCCAAAGCCCTTGTTATTTTTTTTATTTATTTTGAAGCAGAGTCTCATGAAATTGCCAAAGCTGGCCCCAAAATTGTGATCTTCCTGTCTAAGCCCCCCAGGTATCTGGGATTACAGGCATGCACCAGCATTCCTTCTCCATGCTGAATATCTTAAAAAATATCCTGCAAACTGGAACGGAAACAACTTTTAACCTTATAGAAATCTTGACAAACAAAGCTACAATAATCATGAGATATAATAAGGAAGGATTCAGTGCTTTCCACATGAAAAATACCAGGAGTACAAAAATTATTGAGCATTCAATGTTTATTCAAAAATAAACTATTCTACCCAAGTGTAAGAGAAAAAAAGAAGCCTGTGCTTTTGCAAATGACAACCAGACACTAAAATTTTAAAAATATCATTTACAATTGTATAAAAAACAAAATATCCTTAGACTTGACTCTGACAAAAATGGTCAAGAATCAAATATTGAAAATTTCAAAAGCTATTTTTGAAAGATTACTTAAGACATATATCATGTTAACGGCTAGGCTAACGGTTTCAACAGATAGTGACACCTAAGAACCATATATGTGGTAAATAAGACAAGTAGGTACCCAACCTTATTACTTGTGAAGAAGATGTATATCAAATACAATGTGATATCATTACACACCTATTAAAATAGCTAAAATTAAGGAGATTGACCATACCAAGTTTTGGTGAGCATATGGATGAGATAAAGCTTCCATACAATGATGATGTGAATGTAAAATGGTTAGAAAAATACAGCAAAATGAAAAATCAATTGAAAATCCTTTTGAAGATCTTTAAAAGATAAATATACACCAAATGTACGATTAAGGCTCTCCACATCTACATATTTGTCTAGAGAAATAAAAGCACATGTCTATACTATGACTTCTATAAGAATATCCATAACTTGCTCTACTTGCAAAAGTCCAAATGTCCTATAATAAAAATAAATATTCCAAAGTAGAGTAGTGCCCAAATGCACAAATAAATGAATACAGAAATTTGGTATATGCATAAAATGGAAACTTTTTTCAATAAAATGAAAGGAATCATTGATACTGCATTATGTGTGAATTTCAAGATACTTATCTTGAGCTGGAAAAGCAAAAGGCGGGGCTGGGGGTTTAGCTCAGCGGCAAAGTGCCTGTCTGGCAAGCACAAGGTTGTAAGTTCGATTCCCGGTACCAGAGAAAAACCAACAAAAGATTAAAAAAAAAAAAAAAAAAAGAAAAGCAAAAGGATACGTATTGATTGTATGATTTAACTTTTTTGAAATTCTAGAACGCATTAACTAACTTAAGGAGATAGAGAAAAGCTCAGTGACTGCCTGGTGAGGAATGAGGAGGTTGAATGAGGCCGATAGAAGAGATGTGCAAAAGGCATGAAGAAATTTAGATGGGAGAGGACTAGATACACTCTCTTTCTTAACTATCATTATGATTTCACAAGTAAATAAACATGCTGAAACCTAACAAATTATACATATTTAGTATATACAGCGTTGTATATTTCAACAAAATAATGACTGATCATAAATGAAAAAAGAGTAAAAAAGAATGAAAAATATACATTAAACTTGAAAGCATTTTTCAGGACTAGAGTCTCATATTTGGAAATAAATGAAATGTCTGCACATTAAAAGAAAAACAATACAGGTTAGGATAATTTAATCCTTTAAATTAATGCTAAACTAATGAAAATAAGATTGAGTGTGTTTTTCACAATTATATATAATGTGTTCCATGAAAGTGCTTTCTGCTAGAAAACTACAGCCAGAGGGTCAGGGATATAGCTCAGCAGCACAGTGCCTGCCTGGCAAGGGTGAGGTCCTGAGTTTGGTTCCCAGTACAAAAAAAAAAAAAAGGAAAGGAAAGGAAAGGAAAGGTAAGGTAAGGCAAGGCAAGGCAAGGCAAGGCAAGGCAAGGCAAGGCAAGGCAAGGCAAGAAAGAAAGAAAGAAAAGAAAAAAAAGAAAGAAAGAAAGAAAGAAAGAAAGAAAGAAAGAAAGAAAGAAAGAAAGGAAGGAAGGAAGGAAGGAAGAAAGAAAGAAAGAAAGAAAGAAAGAAAGAAAGAAAGAAAGAAAGAAAGAAAGAAAGAAAAAGAAAAATATAGCCATATTCTTCATCAAACTCCAGATGTGATGTGGCAAAGTGCAAGGAGTGAACGTCACATAGATGTGTCTCCATGAATTTAAAGTAACTGTGGGCGACTACCTTGAAAACTTTAATGTAAAAAATACACAACATAAAACAGAAAATATTAGACATTTGGGAAATGAGCTATATATTTCTTAATAATATAGAAGTGAAAATGGCCCCTCAAGAGAAATTTTAAATTATTCTGACATAAATTAAAAAGAAAACACAACCTTTTCAAATTCATGGGATACAGAGGAAGCAATGCTTAGAAGCCAATTTATAATTTTCCATAAATTCATAAATTTCAATTTGTATAGAAAAAAGATCTACAGTAACTTAAGTGTTGTCTTACAACAATAGAGAAATAACTAATTGAATCTTAAGCAAATGGGAGAACAATTGGAGTAGAAATTAATAAAATTGAAAAGTGGAAAAGTTAAAAAAATCAATGAAATCAAAAGATATTTCTCTGAAAGAAAATGAATGAGATTAATAAATTTGTAACCAATTTTATTGAGAATAAAAGAAAGACAGAAAGTTCAAGTTCAATATAAAAAATGAGAGACGGGTGATCACTACTGATCCCATGGACACTAAAGAGATGACAAAGGATTCTATAAAAAAATTCTGCAGTTAAATTTGTTAATTTTAAAAAAATTGCCCAATTCCATAAAAGAAAATAATTACCAAAATTCACACAAATAGATGGAGTTTATCTGAACAGTACCTTTCAGATTATCCACAAGAGTCAAAGTAGCAAAATTAACACAAGGAAATATACAGAATCTGAACAGCACTATTATGAGAGAATATGAACCCATAATTTAAAACTTCCCCCAAACAAACAAATCTATGATTTAAAACTCTCCAAAAGCAAAGGAAGAAGAAGCAGAAGTATATTCCAAAATCATAGATAATATTTTTTTTTAAATTTGACCTGCAATGAAAATACCGATTCATGCACTTTTTCATAAAGTATTTTTATATCTAGGCAACTGCATCATGTCTATGGAGGAAAAGAACTAGCTCTAGTTGGGTGAATTCTATAACTGGTTGTTACTGCTATAACAGATTATAGGCAAACCGGACTCGTATTCTTCCAAATGGCTTTCTAGGGCTGCTATTCCCAGATTGGTTGTAAAAGAGCAATGATAGTGCTATGTTCTATTTAGTTATTCTTCAATCTAACCAAAGGGAGACATACTGTTGGAATTCTCAGTTTCCTAATTTCCATATTCTTAATCCTATTTAAATAAATTCTACTAAATAATTTATAGTGTTCCATGGTGTTTATATGCTTTAAATATTTATAGATTATTAAGCACAGTCTAGAAAGCTTTCTGTTATTTATAGCCTACCTAGATTACCCATGTTTCTTAGATTTTAAAAATGGAATCCCATGTTTCCTGCCTTTAATTACTTTACATAGAGTTTGGAACAAATGACTGTTACTGAAGAAATCAGATGCCATCTAAAAGTTTTCCATGAAATTTCATATGCACAACTTCCATTAATTAAAAAAGATGTGTTTGAAATCTTATACACAGTAAAAGTAAAACAGTAAAACTGTATTCTAGGTTTAACTCATGTAAAACCTATAGCAAAATTCTGATTTAACAGGGTTTAGTTTGGGAGGTAGAAAAGAGGTTATGATGTGTATTTGGCTTCTGTAATTTCTGAGATCATGATATCTTTACAGTTACATACTGTTAAACTTTAAAACAGAATTTTATTCCTAAGGATGAAGATCATTATGTAAGTTTTTCTTATTTTATGGACTAATAATTTTTCCAAATGATTCAAAATCTGTCTACTTTATACACGGAACATACTTAGTATATAATGGTAAATATCAGCATAGCAAAACTAGTTCTTTACTAGTTGTCATAGAAAAAACTCCTTAAAGAATCCATGACAGAATTCAGGTACTATTAACCTGTGATTTCTCTATCTATTCTGGCAATTATGTCTCCTATAGGATTCTTTGAATACCCAAAACTAAGTGGTGAGAAGATTGTACCTTAGGAATGGATCTGACAAATATATTTTTAACAAAATACAGGTATAGAAGTGTGTACAGTGTGTGATTTCTTTTCTCCAAGCTCACAAACAGACTAATCTCATATATTTTGATAGAAATCAGGAGTGATTATCATTCATGTAACAGTGATTGTAAGCAATTTGAAGGGAGAATTTTGGTGACATGGTAACATACCATGTGCTATTTACATGGATATATCCAACCTGTGAAAATCTATTTGGCTTTATTCGTTCAATGTGCATGCCTTTTTTACCTGTATGAGATACATAAATAATAGATTTCAATATTTTAAAAATATTTTTCATGATTTTATGCAAACAGGTTTAAAAATAAGGGGCACTAAGCCAACTGTATATATACATTCTTCTATTCAAAGTAATCACAATTAAAATATCAGATATATTTGTTATTGAAATATCTGATATATAAAATATCAGATATAATGTCAAGATATAAGTACAATTAATGAATACACAAATCTTGTATTGGTATTTCTGTTTTCTTCTTTTATCACTGTGATGTCTTTCCCTTATAAATAAAAGCTTTGAAAAGAATCTGATGCCTCAGCTAAAAATTAAATATGGTGAGGTCATAAGTGAGACATAAATACAAAAACTATACTTTGGATAGGAAAACTTAAAAATGTACAACTGTGACTTCTGTCTTAAAATGAACTATACACTATTGCAATTGTTAATACTCTTACAGCTTAGATCTAAAATGCTTCCCAAAGTTGCAATCAAAGTTTCCCAAAAGCTTCCTAAAAGTTGTGGTTAAGGATGGGGCTTTTAGATGGTAACTGGATGATGGGGTGCTGCACTCATCACTCAATCAGTCCATTCATAAGCTCATAGCAGAGCTTGCTATTAGGAGGTGATGCTTTGCTGGAGAGGATGGGTCACTGGAGATGGGACCTGGGAGAAAGAGTGGAGTGTTGTCTCCAAGCTCCAGGGAAGCCTGGCCAGATAGAATAGTCCTACAAAAAAATATCTTGAAAAGCAAAGTTCTTGAAAAGATTAACATTTTAAAAGAAAAGTACCCTGCAGTAGGAAAACAGAAAACTTGCCTTGAGGCCATTTTGGAAATCAACAAGATTTTAACTTTCAGCTTTATGTCAATGTGTGTAAAAAGTAAAAGGTAAATTACTTCGAAAGATTTACTTTTACAAGAGAGTCCCAGGACGCGTGGTTGTTTATGAAATTGTTTCCCCTGGATTCAGTTCACAGTACTCAGCAATCCACATGCTCAGAGGCCTCAAGAGCCATGATTCAAAGGGGCCTGCCTATTGGCCACACTGGCAACAGGTACAGGCATTGCAGACATGCAGAATGTAAGGGGTTGCGGGGTCAGGGAGCCTTTCATGCAGAATCAGAAGGTCTAAGAGTTCATGTAGTCCACTCCTGAAATGGCAGGGTGTGATACTGTGAAAATGAAGCAAAAAGTGCAGTGGTGCCGCAGAATATTGGAGAAGCCAGGAATGTGTAACATCTGCTGCAGAAAGCTATAAGCAGAGAATAAAACCAACCCAAGAGATAGGCCATGATGACTAAAATCAGCAATGTTGTAGGCTCAGAACCAACTAAGCCTGTTGGAGTTCACATCTTGGCATTACCTGGCCCAAGTCCTTCACATGGAACTGCCAGGTTTAACGTTGGCCCTATTGGGTTTCTAGCTTGCTTTGGCTCTATTCCTTTCTATCTCTCTGTCTCTCTCTTTTGGAATAGGGATGTTTATCTTGTTTCACTTTATATTGACATTGTTTAGCTTCCTTTTTGATTTTTAAAATGGCTCATAGACAAGATGTTACATTAAGTCTCAAAGGAGGATTGGGACTTTGACTCTTTAGCACTGCTGCAATTAAGAATTTGTACATGTAAGAGATGGACTAAATGCATGTTGCATAAAGAAATACTCATGAGTCTTTTAGGGTCCAGGGTAGAATGTTTTTGTTTTAGATATGATTATCCTCTAAAACTCTCATGTATGAGGATGGTCATTAGATTACGGAGGTGCTCTACTCATCTGTACTTTTCTCCCCTGGTGGGTTAAACAGCTGAGTGTACTGAGGTGGTCCTGCTCAGAAATGAAGCACCAGGGATGCGACCTGGTAAGGAGCATCTCCATCCTGGGCTCCTGTCTCTCTCATCTTTCTGGTTACCACATCATGACTAGTTTTCCTCTTCCTGAGCCCTTCTACCACGATATTTTCATTAGCAGAAATCAGTGCAATAAAAAGTTATTACCAATATTATCAAAGGCAAAAGACACCAATATAGATACTACAGACATTAAAATAGCAATAAAAGACCAATATTTGCTTCTCCATGTAAGGAGCTTGGAAATCTTCATGACCTTCTCATAGCAAGCATAAAGCAGAACAGAATAACAAGAGCATATGGGGCAAACTACTGCTCCAACACTGGAGAGACATGGAGGGTTTTATATTTCTTATTGTTGAGTTTTTGTTACTGGTACTATGCGTTGAACCCAGGGGTGCCCTATCACTGGCCTACATCCATACCATTTTTACTTTTTGAGAGAGGATCTCTCTCAACATGCTGCCCAAGCTGGCCTTGAAATTGTGATTCTCCTGCCTATGCTGACAAAGTGACTAGAATTATAGGCAAGAACCACCAGGTGTGGCTGCTTATGTAGAAGATTATGATTTCTTGGTATATTTTGTACAACGGTCATTTTTCCAGTACATCTTTGGTAAATATTTTCTGTCCAACTTTGTGGCTTGTTTTCTCATTCTCTTGAAATCATCTTTTACAGAGTTACACTCTTTCATATTTTAATGAATTTCAACTATTTTTTCATGAATCACATATCTTGTGCTCTTATCTAAAAAGTAATCATCATATTTAAGCTTACTGGGGCTGGAGATTTAGCTCAGGGGCAAAAGCGCCTGCCTGGCAAGCGCAAGGTCATGAGTTCGGTTCCTGGTACCGGAGAAAAACCAAAATAAATAAATAAATAAATAAGCTTACTTAGGTTTTCTACCAGGGTCTATGATGCATTTTGAGTTCATTTTTAGGAAGGGTGTAGAATATCTGTCCAGATTTATTATTTTGTATGTGGGTATATGGCTTCAATACCCCTTCTTGAAAAATGTATCTTTACTCCACTGTGTTGTCTCACTGTGCTGTCTTTGAACTTTATCAAGGATTGTTTGATGACTTTCATATGTGTCTATTTCTGGACTCTATTCTGTTCCATTGATCAACTTCTGTTTACACTGATCCATTTCTTTTTCCAAAAAAATACTCCTCTTTTCTTTAGTTTCTACACTTTCATTACGGTTTGTGTCTGGGTGTCCCCCCCCAGAACCACATGCAGTCATGGGCCGGCTTCTAGAGTTATGATTAATTCATGGTCCAATGTTGGAATTATGGTTGTGAATACTTGCCCTGGGGCAGGTAGTTTGCATACAATGTAAGGGAGGAAAAGAGGCTTGCTCTTCCAGCTGCTGCTCCTCCTTTTTGCTCTTGCAGTTTTTGCTGTGTTCCACGGCCATGAGGTTGTCCTCTGCCATGTGCCACCCTGCCTTGGAACCAGCCGAGTATGTACTAAAACCTCCAATAACTGAGCTAAATAAACCTTTCCTTCTTTAACTTTGGGGATCAGGTATTTTGTCTCAGCAATGAGAGAAAAGTAACCAAGGCAACTATCATACTGTTTTCACTGCTCCTGTTTTATAAGTGCTAAAAGTCCGGTTATGTGGTTCCTCTAACTTTGTTTTCCTCCTTTAACTTTTAGGGATTTACCTTGTCCAATGAGAAAGACTGGAGCTGATTGGAAAGTATTTTCTTTTCCCTAGATCAGTTAGGATCTACTGATATGCAGCAGGTTGGGCTCCAGTTAACTCCAGTTCACTTCCCCTGAAGCATCATATTCTTAAAAAAACCCCAGAGTGTTATGTTTACAAAATACTTCTTTTACCCTGATTCTTCCAGAAGCCCAAGTGTAAATTTTTGATATTTGCTGTGGAAATTGGGCTGACCTGGATGTACTACTCAAAGAAAATTTCATAATATTTGGGTCCTCAGCATGAATGTGTTTTCCTGAAATCTTTAACACTTGAAATTGTCCATACCAAGTCTCCAGTGATATTTGAATCACAATTCGACTGTTCTTGTCCTGGCACTGGTTCAAAAACTTGTTCACATTCAAAAGTCTATACCCACTATGTGAGGCTGCCTGCATTCACTGATGTCAACAGTTTGCCCCATATCTTCCCCTAGTTTTCAGAGATAAGAGTTGGTTATTTCTTTTGTTATTGTTGTTGTTATTCTGTTCTGCTTTATGCTTGCTAAGAGAAGGTAAGGAAGATTTCCAAACACCTTACATGGAGAAGCAAATATTGGTCTTTTATTGTTATTTTAATGTCTGTCATACCTATATCAATGTCTTGAACCACTGATAATATTAGTAATAACTTTTTATTTCACTGATTTCTGTCTGTGAACTTCATGTTTTCTGTATCACTAATTTTGTCTGTTATAATTATAATGTCATCCACTCTATTTTTTGGTTACCTAGCTCTGTTACTGATTGCTTAAGTGCAGTTTAGGCTACTGAGTTGATTTCTTCTTTCATTTCATTCATTTTTCCTCAACGTATACACTAAATGCTACAAATTTTGTTCTAAGTAGAGATTTAGTAGCATTCCTCAAATTTTGACATTATGTTTTTCATTCACTTACAAATATTTTCTAATTTTTCATGATTTGTCCTCATCTGTTCATTGGACATGCATTGAATTTTTTCCAAATATTTAAGGAATTTTCCCTTGTCTGTCTGTTATCAGTTGTTAACTTTGTTGCTGTGTACAGAGACATGCTATGTTTGATCTCAGTTATTTCAACTTTATTGACTTTTATTTTATGGCCAAGAATATGGCCATTTTATATGTCTCATTAATATTCTGTGATAGTTTTTATAAATGTCAACTCTTTATTTGATGAATGAATGAATGAATGAATGAATGGGATGTTTCTCTTAGAAGTCATTCTGACCCTCTTCTGCCTCACCACTTTTGAGACCTCAAAAAAGTGTTCGTTCAGTTCAATCAGCATGACCTGTTGATAACTTTGGCTGTTTGCATACATTCCTAAGTCCTATTGTAAAATTATATTTCAATAAATGCATAATATTCTAATTCTAGGTCTTTGACTTGACTCAGTTGCTAGTGATATATTTCAAAATGCAATCATCCCTCAAACCAGTGCAGCGCAATTGCATTTTTTCCTAACACCATACTTGCACAACTGACCTACTTCCAATGACTTCAAAGTCTCTTCTAAAATGTGTCACTATGTCTATAGGACAAACAGAAAAAATATAAGTTGGGATACATACACAGATTCCTTTAGGTTTACAAATATATTATATGTATTTATTTTTTAAATTAATATAGGTGCAGGGCATTTTTCTAATCATTGCACAAGTTCTAGGTCATGAAACCCTTCTACTTCACAGACATAAGACTACTTCACAGTGCAAATATTATCCTTACCTTATAAATACATGAGCAGCACAAAGACATTAAATTTTTTATACAGATCACAGAGCTAATAATTTGCACTACTGGGATTAAAACCAAAATGTCTGATTCTAAACTCTTTGCTCTGAATAATTAATATACATAATAACCATGTTGGCATTTCCTATCTTTTGCATATAAATTGATTAAAAATAAAAATTAAAGTTCCAATAAGGATAGTTAGCATGATTAACACTACTATTCCAGGGAATGTACAGCACTTTCATGTATCATATTTTTATTTTTGCATATTCATTAGGGATTTGCATGTCAACCCAGAACAAACCATCTAAACTTTCCTTTAAAATATACAATTTGGGGCCTGGGATATAGCTCAACAGCACAAATGCCTGCCTAGCAAGTGTAAGGTTCTGAGTTTGATTCCCAGTATCAAAAAAAAAAAAAAATCCCTTACCATATAATATACAATCTGCCACCAGGGAGACAATACAATGTTTACACATGTGAGCCTGATTTATTTCACTTATAAGCATGGTCTCAAGTTGTATCCATTTACTTAGAAATATCTCAGGGTCATCCTTCTTTATGGCTGAATACTATTCTGTTTTATAAAAAGACCACATCTTTTTTATCCATTGCTTGGTTGATGAGAAATTGGGTTGTTTCCATGCTTTAGCTATTACAATTGCGCTGCTATAGAAATGAGTGCACATATATTCCTGTGGAATGAAGTTTTCAATTATTCTGCAAGATAACAAAGGGTGGATAGCTGGGTCAAATGGGATCTCTAATTCTAGTTTTTTGAGAAATCTCCACACTGATTTCCACAGTGGTTGCACCAGTCTACACTCCCACCAAGAGTGAAGAAGGGTTCCTTTTTCCCCATGGCCCCTCCAGCATTTGTTATTGGTTGATTTCTTGATGATAGCCATTCTTTCTGGGGTGAGATGGAATCTCAGCATCATTTTTAAATTGTATCTCTTGAACGGCCAATGATGTGAACATTTTTCACATATGTATTTGTCATTTGTATTTCTTCATCAGAGATGTGCATATTCACCTTGGATGTCCATGTTTGGATTGGGTCTTTTAATTTGGGGGGTTGATTTTTTTTTAATTCTTTGTTCTAGACAGAAGTCCTTTGTCTGAGAGACAACTGGCTATGATTTTTCCCACTCTGTGGATTGTCTTTTTACTCTGTTGATGAATTTTTTTTTTGTGCAAAAGCTTTTAATAAGATGAGATTGCAGTTGTTGATTCTATGTAGTATTTCCTGTGTGATCTGGGTTTTGTCCATGAAGTCTCTGACTACACTTATGTCTTCCATATTTCTACCTATTTTCTCCTGTAGTAGATTTAGTGTGTCTGTTTTAAATATTGATCTTAGATCTATTTTTATTTTAGTTTAGTGCATGGTGATAGATATGGGTCTAGTTTTAGTCCATGGCATGTGAAAACCCAGTTTTTCCAGCACCATTTACAAAAGAAGCTATCTTTATAAGGACCAAGATGTACAATAGATATTGTGAAATATGAAGAAGTTATTCAAAAGGAAAGAGAAACTAAGGTGGGGGAAGGGGAAAGGAAAGGAAGTGGAAAGGAAAAAATACAAGATAGTTATACTATTAGTTTCTCTTAAGTCATTGCAAGGAAAGGTTTGTGTTAGTGTCATTTGGAGAATTTTACCCAGGTCTTGTACTCTGAGTAAATTCTTTGAAGATAACAATATGCAGTGTATTAACTACTGGTATTCTCCTATTATTTTGTTGTGAAATTTTGTTTTTCCATAAAATTAAAAGCAAACATAAATAAAATACACAACGTTTTCTTTCCTAGAACCAAGTCAATGATTTCTCAAAAGCTCTGTGAACTACTTCCACTCTTTAAACTTTACTCAGAAATGCTGTGAGAGAAAACACGCGCAAACATGTTATGTTAATCCTCTTAAGTCAGGTTCTCAGGCTTCTCTGTTGACATTGAACATTCAACAGCCAGGTCTTTTGACTTTGTTCTCTTTCGATAAAATTTTAGTTTTACCGTGTGACAAGTACTTTTCTAAATACTGAGACTACCAAGGGAAAAATAATATGCATAAAATTTCTATTTCTCCAATCAAAAAATTTTTAGTTCTTACTTCATATTGTACATCTCACTGTTCTCACTGAGAAATGCTATATCCCTAAAAATTACCTCTTTCAAATGTTTGTCAGTAACATTTCCACTGCACATTTCTTTCTTCTTCTGTACTTTCCCCTTGCTTTCTTGCTTTTTGCCATGTGTGAACTTGTTCTATCTATCCTGCTTTTGTCCATAGTGACTAAGAGCTCTACACCTATGGTCCTCCTATGATTACACAGCTAAGATGTGACAATGTTCCTACTACTAATTCTTTTGGATCCTATACAAGTATCATGTTCTTTCAAAGTCTCAGAATCATGTCTATAAAATGAAGAGGGAAGAAAAGATGCTTTTTCTAAGATATGTTGTAAGGATATCATAAACGCACCCAAGATGTAAAACAGGTATGGAAAACATGTAAGACATAGGCAATAAATGTGAGTTTCTACTATTATCCTAATTAAGTTGGTATGATACTTTTAGGGCTTCCTTAAAACCATTTGTGCTTCTTTCTCCACACCTACCCTTGATTATTTTGTGCACTGGAATCCTCTGCCACTTCCCAAGTGTCCCAGTGTGTCCTTGTCAGTTATTGTGCTCATTTACCTTCTCTTTGAGCAGTTTAATCAAAATGTTGGAATTTCCATCTTCAATAGAATAATTCAGTCATATAAACCAAAGTATCTGCCTTTCCCATAATATCATTTTTTCAGTCTCTTCATTAACCCTGGTCACAGCAGCTTGATCTCTCTCTCTCCTCATTTCCTCTGTTATTCAGCAATAATACCATTCCCTACATTCATCCACTAAGCCATTATGTTTGGTTTATTTTGTTCTCCTTCATGCCAGGATTACCTGCTCTAACATTTCTCCTCCATAGGAACATTGCATTTACAGTCTTCGTGCAAAACTTTTAGCATTGTATTTCTTTAACCTCTGATTAATAACCTTACACTAGTACAAATTGAGTGACCGTTTTGTATGAGAATATCTGCAATCTATTCAAAACGTTTTACTGCACAGATTAAAATCTTATACATTTATTCCCCCTACTCATTTCCAAAGGGATCAAGGGTTGTTTCATTACAAAGGCTCAACTAACATATTTTTTGTCCTGAGCAATACATTCCAGAGAAAATGGCTGACACATTCCATTGGGAATGTGCAATGACAGTTTATGATATACAATCTCTCCATGTGTTTTGGTTTTTTAAAATTCTTTTTTCCAGTACCAGGAATCGAACTCACGACCTTGCGCTTGCCAGGCAGGCGCTGTGTCACTGAGCTAAATTTCCAGCCCTTCTGTCCACGTTTTTTCCTCTTCTCTTAACCTCAGAGATTTGACATAATTCATGTTTACTTCTGTTGACCTGTCCCTTTTCTCCTGATAAACTAGCCAAGCTAGCATGTTACAGCAATACTAAATATACATTTACAATGTTTTTTCCTTCGATTTTTTTTCACAGCTAACAAATGCTCATGTTCATCAGGTGTTCGGCTCTCGGCCTTCTGCTCTGCACACCTCTGTGGAAGCTTTGTGTCCTCCCACGCAGCCCACAGTACCACTGTCCATTCCAGTCTCTGCTCCCTTGCACTGGTCTACTCCAGACTCACATGCTTCTCCTTTATTTTCAGGCACGTCCTTAAGCTACTTGAAGAATTTCTTCAATTTTTTTTTTTTTTTTGAGGGATCAGCCATCTGGACTTCTGCCCAGGAAGCATTAAAATATTCCTATAAGGTAGCTATGGTGAATTGCCATGCCAATTAAATTATTTAAAATTAAGGTATAAAGAAAGACTAAAATATTTCCAAGGGTGAGATTTTGGAACTCTCTGTACATGGCTTTGTTTGACAACTGAAAGCAGTGCTATGAATCTCTTCTATCAAAGCGAATATAATATTAATATTCTTGTCTTTAAAGTTGTGCTATTATTTGGATACCTGGAAGTAATATTCTTCAGTGCTATTTTAGGAATACAAGGGTTAATATGTAAATTATGGCAAGATTTATGTCACAAATAAAAGGTGCAAAAAAGTTAATGCATTTGAAGTAATAAATTAACATGTAGACAGATGGTATAATCCTCCTGTGAAAAGAAGATTCTAAAATTTACACTTCTGTGAAACCAGAATGTGATTATCAGAGTTCTCTCTAACAAGTCTTATTAGGGCTGATTAAATTATATCCCCCTGGGTTTAGAAAGAATGCTAATTAAAAGTCATAGAGTGCTTAGAAGAAATTAAATTATTTATGGACAAATAGAAATCTATTTGTTTTGCTTGGGGTTTGTGGGGGAAGAATGGTAAAGTCCTAAAATGTTTTCAAATTGTTTTTAGTTTGTTTGGGGAGCATTGTAGCAATGCTCAGTTGAGTAAGTAGAAGAGAGATGTTAATTTTAAGACAAGTAATAAAGAAAAATATGTACACTCTCTTTAGCTTAATGAGTTAACATCAGTAGGTCTTTAAAATATTGGCAATTACCTAATACTCATTTTAAATCTCAATTAAACATTCTATTATTAAGTTAAATGTTATGATGTGTAAACATCATATTGTCTCCATGCTGTAGGAACCTGAAAGAGTAAGTAAAACTCAAAATGTACAATAGATGATACAAAGGTGAAAGAAATTACTCAAAGGAAGGAACAACTGGGATGAGGGAAGAAGAAAGAAGGAAGGCAAAATATATACTCATATACATATATATATATATATTATATATATGAATAGCTGGGATAATTGTATGGCTGATGTCTGATGGTATATTGAAAGGAACAGTTAATGCTTAAAATTTTTATGTTCTGACCAATTTTGCATGCTTATATTTGGTAATCTGAGCAACTGATTTGAAGACAACAATATGCAATGGAACAACCATTGGTGAATTCCTACCATCTTGCCTAGTGAAACTCTGTATCATCTCTAATGTTTTATCCCATAATTATTTTGTTGTTCTCTTTAATGTTTTGATTGTTTTTTTGTTTTTTCCTGTTTCTCTTCTGGTACCAGGAATCAAACTCACAACCTTGTGCTTGTCAGGCAGGCGCTTTTGCCACTGAGCTAAATCCCCAGCACCTGTTTATGTTTTGAACAAACTTCCATTCTTACATCTGGTAATCGGAGCAAGGTAGTTGAAGATAACAATATGTAATGTAACAACCACTGTTAATTCTTAGTATTTTGTTTTGAAACTCTTCATCACTTTTAATGTTCTTGCTTTGTTTTGTTTACATTTGCAATGTTGGTATGCTGCTATTATTCTTTCTTTCTTTTACTACTTTCTTTAAAAGAAAAAGCAAAAAAGAAAAACGTATCTTTAAATTATCTAGATAGCATTATCTCAAAATTTTAAATTTGCTGAAATTTAAGACACATTTCAAATAAATTATCTAAATACTTTTTAAAAATTAATTAAATGCTGTGTTATTTTGACTTTTTCACTGCCCAAAATTTACCAGCAAGTTTCAAAGACCACTATCTATGAATGAAAAAAAGAAAATAATCACCATAAAAATTTGTATCAACTATTACTTAAATTCCAGTTACAAGATATTTCTGTTATAATAGGTAGCTAGGTGTTCATACTCTAAAATATAGGCCCAATCAATAAATTATTTGCTATTCAGTTATGTAATTCATTTTCCACCAAATCAGTAAGAAATATATGTTTAAATCATGACTAAAGTTTGAATTAATTAATTGTATTAAGTCAAAGACTTTAAAGATCAGGTATTGTTTATCATAGTTAATTAAAAATTATCAATGTATTCATTTTTCCTAAAAAAGAGCATTTATTTTTAAAATATGAAGTTTTCACATGATTTCAAAGACATGTAGTTTCAAAACGAATCCTTTTTATTTGAAAGAAACAATAAAATATAACATTATTTCTAGATGTCTTCTCCACAGACTCTGAATGTGGAATCAAACTCAAACATTTATAATTTAAGAAGCTTAGTAAACAATTGTGGTTATGCTCATCAATCTTTACAGTGTCAACAGGTAATGCTCAATAACCAAGCATTTGTTCTCTTTCTGCAGTCCATCTTTCTGTAGATGTTCATTAAAATATCTATTTTTCAGTGTATTGAAATATCTTATTAATTTACCAATTACAATTGGAGCACCTGTGATATGGTAAATAAAGTAATAAGAGAGTCCTATAAAGCATAGAAAGTTACAGTCTATTGTAAACTACAGCAAAATACATGAGGTTAGGCTAAAAAGTAAAGAATAGCATTTTTAATAAAAGAATGCTAAGCAGAAGGAAACGATGGAGTTCCACAGTCCTCACAGAGGGCAGTCTGATCGCTGAACTTGTATGTTGTCGCAGGTCATTGAGACTGGAATAAAGAAACAGATACACTGACAAAGCTGAGACCATGTCACTGATGAACACCCTCATTTAATTTATTAGAAAAACAAAACATTTCAGAAGAAGACAATAAACCAGAGACCATAGACGTTTTAAAAGTATGATGTCACACGGCAAAGCAAAGAAGAAGAAGTTTTCCAGAAAAGACATGTGGCCTTAGCACAGTTCTCGTGAACTGAAGAAACAGTTTCAGAAGTGTGGTAAGGAAGGAAAGGAAAGGAGTAGATATAAGATGTAGTATACCTTTTTAAAACTTTCATGGACACACTGAAGAGATTCAGTGGTACCTTATGATAAAAGAAAGTGCAAGCTTTGGGCCAGGAACGTAGCTCAATATTTAGCACCCACATATTCCTAGGCTCAGCACCCACAGAAGGAGAACCAAGAAAGTAACAGCTTTTAAAAAATAATTTGGAAATGAGAAAATGAATATCTAAAAGTGATGAGCAAAGAGATAGCAATAATGAGATTTATGACAGAAAGTTACCTGGAATGTCGAAATTTTCAGAAAAGATAGGTAAGATTAAGAATGAAGAACCTTTCTTGTGAAATACACAGGAAATGGCAGGACAGGATATTTATAGACTTCCTGCAATTGCGGTCAATCTTTTCAATCAATCTGTGCACGGCTATATACAAAGAATTGGAAGATAGATATAAAAGTACTGAACAATTGTTTTTTCTCACACTGCACTCCGCAATATGAAATCTAAGAGCCTGACTATGGTTACAAAAACTGATATGAACAAACCTTGTTTTCACCACCCCATAAAGCCATGAAGTCCACATGTGTCTGAATCTTAGCCAGTAGATTTACTTCTGGGACACTGAATGTTGATACAATAATAGAGGAAGATTGGGGGTATACAGTCCCTAGCAGTTCTGTCCCGAATCCCTGACGCCCTCAGCACCTGCCAAATAATCATACCCAAAGCTCCCAATCTTTGGCTTTAAACACTACCTGCAATTTATCCTCTCGGAATTTCTTCTCCTCCTTCTCAGCTAGGCCATGGTCTTCAGAAACAAAATGATAAATGCTCTTTTACCTAAGTTGGACCAAAGTACAGTAGTTTATTTCTCAGCCTATCCTCTGGCCCCTGCACCATACACACAAAACTGCAACAGATACAATTCCCAAAGCCTGAAGAAGTAGAGAAAGCATTTTAACAGTGAGCAAGAGATAAATAACAGAATTAACTAGAAGTGACAAAGAATCACCAGGAACAATTAAATGATATAAACTTAGTCTTATAACGGCCAAAGAATGACTCATAATGTTGACTATTTTTCATACTTTTCATTTTCATAACACATTACGTGAGGTTTTCTGAAAGGTTTCGAGAAGCTAGTTGTCATGGAAGGCATTGTGCATTAATCCCTAAAGACATCATTTTATACGGCAACTAAAGATGCAGAGACATCCAGACATAGCAAAATTACTTACAATAGGATCCTTCTAGACTCAGCAAGCTGTGGAAGAACAGAACATCATTCAAGATCATTCCAAGATCTCTAACCCCTTATAAGAACAGAGGCCTTGAAAACAAAAAGATTACTTTGGCTTTCAAGGGCAGACTGTATAGAGGATCAACTCGTTGAAAGTTCTGAGTTCCAGTTGATGGGCCAGCCCTGGATGCAAATTTTGCCTTAGTCATGATGAAATAAGCAGTAGTAACTCTACAAGCAAGTTCCAGAAGACAAGTATGAGATATAAATGCAAATGCTGATTTCATTTCTAATCATTATTTGACTAGATAACTCCAATAACCTTTTGTTTTAGCTCTTGCTTTCTTCATCTGTAATTTGAGATTAGACAGATTTTCCTCTAGTTCAAGTCTTCTAGAGTCTGCACTGTGATTCCTCTATGTGTTTTAATTCCCATATGGTGCTTAGGTCTAAAAATAATATTAATGTGGGAAGAAACCTAGGGGGAGTGTGGAGACGGCCTGAGATTCAGATGAGCAGCTTCATGGAGTCACTTATATTAGAATGCAGAACGCTGACTTTCTTGCAAGACTGGGCTAAAGCAGTAATCCTAAAACTCACCCAATAGCCAAGGTAATCACTTACATTCATTAACTAGATTAGGCTCCAAGTGATATGAAAGTTCAAGTTCTAAAATTAGATTTTGCATTTTGCTAACATTTACTGTACTTTTTGTCCTCAATTTCTGGAAAGAAAATATGGCACCCTATCTATTTTCAGTTTTTACTTCTGTTTGAGGAGGAGATACATTTCTTTCGGGAAGTTAAATTTTTAGTACCATGGTAACCACATCCTTCCAGTCAAGTGTGTCCTGTGGGATGCGCAATTTAAGACATTTGAAAATGCCACCTAAGAAGATAACACTAAACAGACCTGAAAGTGTATGTGTTAACATGAAAGTGGAAAAATTCCCGTGCTTGCTAAAAGTAAATGCCAAGAATGAGGAGAAGGAATGGAACTCAACCAGTCCAGAAAGTTTTGCCACTGTTCTGAAGAAGTCAGAGGTTCACACCCACGTTCCACCCAATTCCCCCTCTGGAACCCGACTTATTCTTACATTAAATCAGTTTGGTGTTTGTGCCTCACCTGGTTGTCTGCAATGGGGTTGAAGCCCCTGGTCAGAAAAAATAATGGTTGGAAATAGCAAGATGCCAAGTAAGTGTTAAGACGTTGATATCTTTCTTACTTAAGGGTAACAAAGACAGGTGACTCTGTTCCAACAACATTCTTCATGAGCAGAAAGTGTCTCAAGATCCAGGCAGGCACGGGTGCCTCCTGGGACAGAAGCTCGCCTTCCAGTTTTAGAAGCTCTGGAAGCATTATCAAAAGGAATATGCTTTCATGATACCCTGACATTAAGGAACAAAAACCACTTAGTACCCTACAGCAAGTCCAGCAGAAAGTAACACTTGCCTCATGGGGAAGACAGCCCGCCTGCTCAGTTTGAGGAGCGGTGAGCACAGGTCATGCTACAAGACTCCAGCAAAGAAGCTGTGCTCCAATTTCTCTGGCACAGGGGAAGGCAGAACAGTAATCAGAGCCATTTTTATGTGATGATCTAAAGTATTGTAGATGTACATGGACAGTGTCCCAGATAATGTTGTATAAACTTATGACTAAAAACATAGTTGAGCATCTTATAGAGCAACAACAAAATCATGTGGGAATGGCTTCTTCTCTCCATGAACTTTGCCATGTGCAACACATGAATATTTTTCATAAAAATAAATGTTTCAAAATGTAATTTATTAAAAAAGAATGCTGTACTTTTTGTTGAATGCCTTTGAGAATATAATGATATTAATTAAATAATTTTTAAAGGCTTTTTAAAACACACTCAAAGTCAACATATAGTTGGCTCTAAAAAGTGTTAAAAAATACAGGAGAAATTGATTAACATCATTTACATCTAGTTTTCTAGATTAATGTTGGACATGTATTCATTTATCTATGTTTTAGTGACATCTAAATCAATTAAAATTTGAACTCCTATACATAATTTTATCTACTTTCATGTAATGTAAAATAACAGAGATATATGTTTCAATTGAATCCGAAGTAGTGAGCCTTTTTAATACCTACTTTAAGTCACACATTTTCTTTATCATTTCCCACGAGCTCTCTCCTGCACTTATCAAAGTATTTGGCAGGTAGCTGACATTGTTGGTCTTTTGATGTATGCGTGATCATTTCTACTAGATACTTAATAAAATTGTCAATGAAGAATGATAATATTTTGAATTACAATGCTATATTTTATTTTAAATCAAAAATGAAATCCCCATCTTGTTTATACTATGTACTGCAAGTTTTTTGACAAGTATTTAAAGTTATTCTTCCTTCAAAGTTAAGATTACCACACCCAGGCTACCATTTTTAGAAACTTTAAATTTTTAAATGTTTCTTTTTACCCATTTAATTCTCACTTTAAAGTTAAATGTTTACCTTACTTTAAGGTTTCTTCTTTCATACATTTAGAAATATTCATACACACAGTATGAACCAGGCGCTACTCCAGACGTGTAAGGAAATGTTAAGAAGAAGCCACAAAGAATCGATAAGCTGTTGAGGAAATAAATGTGTAAGAAGCACAAAGAATATCATGATAAATGATAATAAAAGAGGTGTGTGGGAAGCACAGTGGAATATAGGTTCAGGTGGTGATTAATCTTCCATTCAAAAATCAAGGAGTTCACAAAATTTGAAAAACTGGAGTGGGGTCTTAGAAACCCTAATAAGACTTTATCAAGCAACCAAAAGAATAAAAGCATACTGAACAGCAAGAATAACTTTGTAACTCTTTTAAACTCATGGAATTATGTGACGTGGAACCCACTGTCATTTACACTGAAGCTCAATACGAGAAAACAGGTTACATGGCTTAAACTGAGGCAGATGTCCAGGAATGTAGTCTGTATAATCCCACATCTCAAAACTAATAAAACTATTATGGAAGCTAATGGAAATAAGTAATCCATCCAATTTTCTTTGTAATGCAGTGTCTTGCAATTTCTTATTCTGAAAACATTGGCACCTCAGCTATTGCTGCCAGTTATCACTGCACAATAGAAATGTAATATGATGTACTTTTAAAATTTTCTAGTACCAAGTTGAAAAACAATAGGCAGTGAATTTTAATCATATATTTTATATAACCAAACATTCCAAACCAAATATTATCATTGCAAACCCAAATAAATGTAAAAATTATTAAAGAGGTATTTTAAGCCTGGTGTAGTGGTACATGCCATGATCCCAGCACTCAATGATCACAGTATCTCCCCTGCCAGGTAAGTAGGATCCCAGCACTCAGAAGACTGAGGCAGGAGGATTGCTATGAGTTTGAGACCAGCCTATGCTACAAAGTGAGTTCAAAGTGAATTCAGCCTAAACTGCATAGTGAAACGCTGTTTCAAAAGATAAATAAATAAATATGTTTCACAGTATCTTTTTTATTCAGTGTTCAAATCTAGTACATATTTCATATATAGAATTCATCTGAATTTGGATTCTAAATTTTCATTAGAAACACATTATACTTATACTTTGCCAAATTTACAGTAAGAAAAACAGGTTCACCTTCCTAAGTTACGAACATACATGAAGATCCAAGTGAATGAATACCAAGAAACTTGCTTAATATCTACGATAACATTGGTACCTCTTCATTTCCAGTTTAGAACAATGGATTTGGATATTAGGAAAAAATATGTAGTTTCAAAGGTGCATGGAAAGTACATTTGTTCAAGATAAGTAAACTAACTTTTGTATTATTCAGTATTAACATAAATTCAGGGGGATATTCCACAAATTTAAAAGCCATATTATATTCAATAGAAAAAGAAGTTGTTTCTCAAATTTTTTGTTCTAGGCTTGCAGCCAGTTTACATAGAGGTATGGATTACAGTTAAATTTCTCTACAAATGGGTTCACATAGGAAAAATGTATATTGTCATTATTACTGTTACGAAAGTTTTAATTTCAAAATAAATTCAATTTTTCTAGATCAAAAGTCAACTTTCCTTTCCTGCACAGCTTCAAATTTAGCTTATTTAACTAGAGTACAATGTGATTTTGATGGCAGACATAAATATCATTGAAATCTTTGCTGCGATTATAGAAACAGAACAACAAATCTTTGTAAAACTCTCCTATGACTCAACAAGCAAGTATTTACGAAGAATATAATTCACTGTCTTCCAACTTTTTCAACACTTTCTTTACTAGTAATAATTTGTGTAATTTACTATATATCCTGAACAGTTTTAACAACTATATCCATATTTTTTCATAGAATCTACTTAATACTAAGTACAAATATTGTCAACATTTATCACACATTTTTAAAAGTTTTTATTTTATTTATTTATTTATTTTTTTTTTTTTTTGCTTTTTGAGACAGGGTCTCACTAGGCAGTTTAGGCTGACCTTGAACTCACTATGTATCCCAGGCTGGCCTCCGTCCCAATCCTCCTGCCTCAGTCTCCCTAGTGCTGGGATAATAGGCATGCAATCCCACACCTGCCTTTATCATGCATTTAAAAAAAGCAGTAGGGCAGTTAGTGTCTGTTTTCTTTTGAAGTTCTAAAAATTTCCAGTGTTTGCAGTGATATTCCTAAGGTATCCCTTATCATCATAGAATATTTTCAGTTCTTGAAATCCTTCCTTGATATATATAAGAGATCTACAAATATCTGTTGAGTTCAACTCTCTTTGAAAATTAAACATTTCTTCTGAAACCTCTGATAAAATTATGGGTAATATTAAATGCTCCTGAAAATACAGAGCAGCTGCCAGGGATATATCATGTACAGGTACAAATTCCTCATGATGAATGTCATCATTATGTGTATCTAAAATGTACCAGCAAAAAATAATTTCTGCATCCTAAGTATGCATTTTTTTACCGTGAAGTCTCAATAAATTTGTTAAACAGCCATTTAGACAAAGAGAATAAGTAAGTTGAAAGATCTGAGAAAATCACTCAATATATACTGCAAAAAAAAAGATGAAAAAATAAACGAGACATTGAGACATGAAGCTATAAAAAAGAAATTCTATAAATATATGACAAAAGTTCCTGCTTGAGAAAACATATAGGCTAATTTAAGGCAAGATCAAAAGTAACAAATGCTTAGCTAATAAAAGACACATGGCTAATAAAAGACACAAAGACTAAGATTCAAATTATATAATATGTTTAATAGGGTAAATAAAAATATTTCTAACCACACTCATTGTAGAAAATTACTGAATATTAAATTTTAAAACCTTAAAAACAGTTCAAGAAAATTGTGTAATATCTACAAGAACATTGCAATTAGACTGGAAGGAACATCCCAAAGCAACATAATGTAGCAGAAAGTGGAATAATATCTGTAAAGCTTAGAAAGGAAGTAATTCTCCAAGTGGAATCTTAAAGCCAGCTAAACTGCCTTTCAGTAATGAATGGGAAATAAATTTTATCAATGAATCCTGAGAAAGTTTATAATACAGAACCTTATGAAAACAAGTATGCAAGTATGTTTGACAGAAATAAAGGCACGGAACAACGGCCCTTCTACAATTCAAGATAAAATGAAAATTTCTATTAAATTAAAACTCTCAGGTAAATTTTGCATGTTAAAAATACGAACTCATAAGAACTTCTACACACATAGAGTGCAAAAAAATGAGAGTAAAAAACAATAGAATAACGAAGAGGGTAAAAATGATAAAATAAAATCCGAACTTAGTAATCAGAGTTTAGTAAGAAAAAATAAGATGACAGAAATAAAAAATATGAGAAATCAAAATGAGTGTTAGTGGATTGAACTTGCATCTAATTGAATTTTAACAGGACATCTCTATTAATTTATAAGATACAATTCTAGAACCTAGTGAAATGATAAAACAAATGAATAAATAGAAAAAAACATATAACTGGAAAAAATGTGCATATCAAGTAAATACTAGTCAAAGAAAAGGTAGTAATTTAATGTCACTAATCTTAAATCAACATCATAATGTTGATTTAACATCACAATGTTATTTTTCCAGATAAAAAATATTATAGAAAACAAAAATGTTACAGTAATCGAACCTAATGGTCATATATGAAAGCTAGTGTTCAACAAAGATCCATTCTCTTTCAAATATTCATAAACCATTGTAAACATTAATCAAGTACTGAGCCATGAAGGAAGTCACAACAAATCCTGAAAATGCATAAAACCCATGTTATTATCACCATGCAAGTAAATAAAAAATTAATAATGAGATTTTAAAAGGATGAAAGTTAGACATCTGTAAGTCATTTATGACTTAAAGAAAATTTAATAATGAACTTAATAGTATACTTATGATTGAATTTTAATTCTAAAGTCTATTAAAATATGGACTGCACCATCCTGGAAAATTTAGAGCTTTATAAAAATATTTTTCACAGAAAAATGTTCAAAAAAGGAGAGAACAAAGTAAAATCAAGCAATAGAGCCCAAGAACTAATAAACATAAAAATAATACAATTTTTAAGAATGAAGCAAAGAATTTCTTAAAACCTGGCATTTTGAAAATTGTAAAATTTTCAACGAGTCACTGGCAAACAAAAAAAAATCAAACGGCAGTATTCCACACTGATAGGATAAAGGCACAAACTTATTGTGTGCACCCATTTGTTCTTGGAGATCAGGTTATTTGATAAATTATTGGGGGAGCGACTATGTGACTTAAGCCCCAGCAGTCCCAAGGTCGGTGTGACCTTGCTTCAGAAACAAGGAGGCATATGGAAGGCTGAGGGTCCCTACTATGGGTGAAATGCTAATAACCCCACACTCCTGAGGCAAGATAGAATCTCCTGAGAATAGCTGTCAAATACAGGCATTTGGATTTAGAGAAAATTGCTTCCTTATTAATCTAATCCTTATCCACCCATCTTCTGTAGTTGCTGTTCCATGAAACATATGCTACTCCTCCCCCTGTGCTTCTTGCTAGCCAATAAAAGTGAGCCAACTGCAGAGGCAGCTGGGCCAGTCCACTAGGGGCAAACTCTTCCTGGTCCTCCTTGTACCCTAAAATTTGTCTCTTTATCTTTCTTTATTCCGCGTAGTCACCCCTAGAAGTATCCAAGTGTCTCATCATCCCTCGGTAATTTGTAATAAAAATAAATTTATTTAAGTGCAACATGTATTTCTAAGAAAAAACAAATTTAAAATAAATACAAAAACTGATGAAAATTGTCCTAACCTGTCATAGATTATCTACTTAAAATTTAGAGAAACTAGCATACTGCACAGTGAATCATAAGAAGTATTTTCTTTAAAATCAGAAATATGTTAAGACATTACTTGTGTAAATTACACAAAGATCAAACTTTGATATATGAGAATAGGAAAAGCACAAAGCTGTTATTACAAATATGATAAATATACTATATCAAATTTCAAAATACACATTATACATTAGTAAATGCTGAAGTCTTTAAATTATTAAACTTCAATATAGGGAAATAAAAAGCATATGGAAGTTTTTAATTATAGCAATCTATTTGTACTTTGGACAAGGTTTTACAGGAAAATCTATAAGACTTCACTAAAAAATATAAATCAATGAAAGACATAAATCCTTTAAATAAAGATAGCAAGCCATGATCATGGAATTAAAAACTCCCAACATTTTAGGGTAGATTTTCCCCCCAGTGACATCATAAAATGAATGGCCCTCTGCCAGAATTTACAAAAGCATGTGAAGGATAAATGGTGCATGTAAAGTAACAAAGAAATATAAAGAGTCATAAATAACTAAATCAGCCTTGAGTATGAAAAAGGAGTATAATTAAACAAGTATGATATTTTCATAGAACTAAGCCAACTTAAGAATGTAAAATACATAAAGCCTAGAAAAAATGGAGAACATATATATCCATTCCGTATATGGAAAACAAAGTCAGGAATATGGAAATATTAAAAATCAGAAGAAAAAAGTATTAGACAAGTGACTAGGTACTATAGTATGTGTGTAGATGTCCACTCAAAGACTCATGCAGTCATGGGGTGGCCTTTTCAGAGGTGGCTGAATCTAGAATTTGTGATTGATTCATGGTCAAATGCTGGGATTAAGGGTGTGAGTGCTACACCCCCACCCCAGGGTGGGTAGCCTGCATACAATATAATGGACCGAAAGAGGCTTACTGCCACCAACCCCCTTCCCGGTCCTTCTTGCTTTTGCTGTCTTCTGCCCTCCATGAACTGTTCTCTGCAAAGCCACCTTGCCTTGGAGCCAGCTGCTTATGGTCTGAAACCTCCACAAACTGTCAACTAAATAAACCTTTGCTCCCTTAACCATAGGTGATGGGTATTTTGTCTCAGAAACAATAAAAGTAACTAAGGTACCAGGCTTATGCATTCACACCTAAAAATACACACACATACACACACACATATAGACACATAAAACTAGGCAAAATTTGTGCTATATAAAAAGTAAAACTTCAAAACTTTTAGAAGACAAAAGACAACTTCATGTGAGCAAGATACTATAGACAGTGTAGGGTGTTTTAAGGTACAAATAATACCAACAATAAAATAAAAGAGTGATAAATTTGATTACACTAAAATTAGAAACGTAAGTAAGAAAATTCAATAAAAGGGGGAAAGATGACTCACAGATGGTTCATATGATTGGTACCATAAACAAAAGAATGAAGTAAACACATATTTTATGTAGGCAAATAATTCATAATCCAATGGAAAAATGACCAAGGAATATATACAAGCATTAGCAAAATGGGAAATACCAAATGGGCAAAAAAAAATGACATAAAAATTTGCAGGTTCTCTGGAAATTACAGAAATAATCATAAGATTGTATATATTGCACAACCAAAACTGGAAAATTTTAATAGTGGGTGAAAGTGAAAGACATAAGAAAACAGAAACTCTTAAAAAAAAAACAAGAAAAAAGAAGCAAAAATATTCAAGTAAATGTCTATACAATTAATTTTTGGAAACCAATACTTAGTAAAGTTGTAATGCCCATACTAAGGAATCTGGTAATTTCATTTTAAAATAATCACTCAGGAGAAACTCTTATGCATGCGTATAAAAAGATATCTGTAGTTGATTTTGGTAGCACTATCTACATAGCAAAAGAGAAAATTGAATTGATTGTTTCTCTATACCTGGTTCTGTATGCCTCAATTGTATTATAGAATACCACATACAAAACTAAAAGGAGTAAACTAAACGTGTCAATAATAAACATTGAAAAAGTAAATTATCAAAGATTATGTATATAGTATGATGGCATATATAAATTTAAAGATAAAAAGTCCATATTATATATAGCATAAACAATATATACCTATATATATATATATGTGCTTATAGACAAACAGATATATGGAAAAAATATATGAATGAACTTGGCACTGTTAACTAGAACCTGGCCTGGAACTTGATTTTTGAAGAATTATAAAACCATTATGTTCTCTTGAATATAAATAATTTCACAGAACACTAATATCAGGAAGACCACTTTGCGACTGCTAGGGGTCAAGTTAAACAGTAATTCTGTATTCACCTTAAAGAAAGGTTAGCTAGGAATATTGTCCAAGTCACAAACATTACCATACATCCCCTATCATAGGTGATATGAGTGTCTTGCTTCTTTATCTATTATAGGTTTAGCCTTCCTATTCTTCCTTGCTTTCAAGTAAGGTTTATCAAAATATTCAATAGAATTTCTCCTGCTTACTAACAGTAAACAATTTGGACTAAAACCTCACTTATTCAAGTCGGACCCAAACTAAAATTAACACAATTCCAAATCTGTAATGAATCTCTCTCTGCACCCTCTAACAGAGACTCTCCACTTCCTATGATATGCATTCTTCACTACTAAATGATCTTCAGTTAGTATAATTAATACCTACTTAATATACTTGACCCTCCATATCCCTCAGGTCCACACCTCCGAAATCAAGCTACAGAAGATTGAAAATATATTTTAATTGAATCTAAACTGAATATATACCAGTTTTTTGTTTGTCACTATTCCCTAAACAATGAAGTATAGCAATTATTCACATAGCATTTACATGTACAACTTTTTGTTTAACATTAGTTGTTATAAGTAATCAAAAGAAGACTGAAAGGACACTGGAAGATATTTTTAGTTTTTATGTAAGTGACATACAATTTCATGTAAGAGCTTTGCGCATTTGTTCTAAAGATTTTTGTTCTACTGGGGTTCCTGGAAACATTTCTTCCCTGATCAGAAAAATGACTAGGCATTTTCCTGGTGTTGTCTATTTTGACAGTATTGACAAGTGAAAGCAACCAACCGAGAAAAAGATTACTATCATTTCAGGACAGTGGTTACTCCTGGGGAAGGTGTAAAGTAGGGGGTACGTGGAAGGACAAACTGTATCTTCACAATGCATTGCTGTTTTTTCTTTTAAGGCACATCAAGTATTGAACCAAATTTATACTTGGAATAGCAGAGTTATAGACTAGTCTGAAGCTTCGACTCATAATTCCAAAGCTCATTTAGATAATTACAGTACTAAATAAAGAATAAAATGAAAAGGCAAGGCTATGATTCACAATATCGCAAGCTGTGATGCTGTAATGTTGCCAAGAACAGAAGTCAACACACAGTGCTGCACACTTCCCTGTGGCTTGTACCTGCCACATCACATGCGTGTGTATGCTGACACAGACGGGGAAAGACAGAGGCCCTGCTTGGGAAGCAGTCCGCGGGTTTAAACTATTCTCAAGCACAGAACTTTGCCACCTTTCGGTAAGTGATGTGAACTACAACTTTCATTACAAGAACAAAATTAGCAAACTGATACCTTGCTAATCTGTATCCGACCCGATTGAAAAATGATGTCCCAGACACTTAAATTTGAATAAGTAAAAAGCATTATATAGGAGCTAAAGGTACTCTCTTATGTTATTCCCCTTTGCTTCATAAACCTTAAAAAAAGAACTAGATAGAGGGGAAGAAAAGCTATTATTTATTGTACCATAACCCTTTCCTTTTCTACTCACTTCTCGAGCATTATTTCTGGCCTCTCCCCTCTGCTGAGTAAATGGCTTTCTTTCTTTTCACATGTCCCAAGATCTAGGTATCCTTCAGTCTGTAAATCATGTGCCAACTATTTCATGAAACATTTTTGAGTAAGTCTATTGGAAGTAGTGGGTCACTCTGGAGGAAGCTTCTTCCTTGTTTATTGCTCCTCTATTCATTTACTCAGTAATACTTTACTCCTATTGTAAGAAATACTAATCCCCAAGGGATTTCTGCAACTATCCTACCTGCCCACCTCTCTTGAATATGATGCTCACCTTGACTGTTCCTTCCCAACTTCTTGACATAATTCACAAGGCCCAAACAATGGCAGTGAAGACAGAAGACACATCTTTAAGCAGTTGTTTCTGAAAATATGTGAGTATCAACTAACCCTTCTTGCTGACCCCTCATTAAAAGTTCGGCCTTTCTATGGAGCATCTGTCTGATTTTTTTTAATTAATAAAGTTTCTACTGATGCTATTTTGGTCAATTTTCTTCCATAGTTTCATGTCAAGACTTAAATCAGAACTGAGTATTCCACTCCTCCACCTATGCCATCAACATGCCAGATGCCCTCTTGTGGTCCCCTCTCTTTGGAGTCCTAGTGACTGAAGAGATGAACTTCCTTGTGACTAGTGCTTGTTCCCTTTGCCTGCAAACACTGTTTTTATTCTTCCATTTTGTCTTTAGCATAAGCTTCTTTCAATTTTTTTATTAGTACAACTTTTCAGTACATGCATGTATTTTACAGTCCTCTTGGGAGGGGGTGCATACGCAGAATACAACTTGTTTATTTTTTGGCTCCTTCCCCTTTCATCCTCCTCCATTTTCCTCCCCTCATACTCCTTTCCCCTTTTTCTTTCTTGCTGATATTATTAAACTTAGCTCATGTTTATGGCATATAATGTTTACATTCGTTAACCTTATTAAGATACTGTGCATGGCTTACCTTTATTTTATGAATGACATAAGCTTTTTCATTTATTTTGTTCATACTTAGTGGATGACCACCACAGAGAAAGGTGCTGGGAACAGTAATGGTAGATCAGGTAGATCCAAGGGCCTGATTATTAGGCTCTCTTATTTTAGTGAATTTCCTGGCCATTTCCCAATAGCTAGGCAAATGTCTAGGTTGTTGTGCATTTTATTAAATTATGACAGGACAGATCAAGGATAATTTCGAATTTTACTGGTGATACACTGGGATCTTGGAATATGAAAAATATCTGATTTTTAAGAGAAAAAAGTTGTTTAAAATTGCAAATATTCAATGATCAGCATTTTTTTTTATGAAGAGACCTCCAAGATTGTGGAAAATTCTAAAATCATTTTCCTTAAGATCTGTTTAGAAAAGGTAATAAATAATGTGAATTACCTAAAAGCCAAATTTCATAAGGTACGGGTGAGAAGAGGAGGCAAGGTGGACTCTATACAGAAATTTTTAAAATATAATATTGCAATAAATAAACTTGCCATTGTGTTTATTACCCAAGATTAAATTCTTTGTCAAAAAGAGATAATGAAGTTTGATGGAGATTTTTTGGTTCAATTACTTTCATTGTACTAATATCACCCAGAAATCCTCTTCTGTGGAACCGCACCTCTGTTTTCATTTTTGTTTATCTTCCGGTACCAGGAATTGAACTCACGAACAAGTGCTTGCCAGGCAGGTGCTGTGCTTAAATCCCCAGCCCCTGCACCTCTAATTTCAACAGTATATCAAGGATTGCAATTATATTTACTGAAAATATTTAATTCAAATTGATTAACTCAAGCCCTTATATGTATCAAAAAAAAAAACTTTGTTTCAAAAATCCATTGGGGCTCAACATGGAAAACAAATTTAAATTGGAGAATACAGGCAGCCCTGATTTAAGAACCAAATTCTGTTCCTGTACAGATATTCCTCCTGCCTGTTTGATGACCTGCCTGTTTAACTACTGTTTGGATTTAAGTCACCCCTTAACATATGATGTATCTTTTATCTTTTCCTAGGGTTCTAAGCATCTTACTGATAGAGCCTCAATGTTTTTTTTTGTGTGTGTGTGTGTGCAGTACACCTTGTTTCTACAGTATTGTAATTTTTGCTGATTGTACTGTACAGTAGAGCACTGTAGTTTTATGTTGTTATACATTACAGTCCTGCATGTAAGAGTTATGCAAATAAAAATAAAGTCATCAGGTTGGAGTTTTCTTTAACCATTTGTTTGCTCTGAATATTGTAATGTACATATTATATACAATTCACCATTTTGCAACCAAATTCATTTCACAACCTAGTCACAGGAACAAAACTTAGTTGTTAAAAAAAGAGTGCCTGTAGCCCATTGTATTTTAGGCACATTTACTAAGCATGTTGTGCAAATAAACACAGCATTCCTGACAAGACAAACGTCTTCAAAACATTTACTATTTTTATAATGTCTGATACTGGGGAAATAAGATATCTGACATTTTTTTGTCAACATCCAAAAAAAATATGGATTGCTTGCTTCAGTGCAGAATGGAGCGATTTGGAGCACAGTCTTAGGAGATCTGTTGGTCACATACGATACAAGCAGAACAGCTGTGCCAACGGGCCAAAAAGCTTACTGGTGCACTTCTTTTATTGGGCTCACCTCTAAGGACTTTTTCTTCTAACAGTTCCTCGGGACATAATAAAACTGATTCATTTGGAGTAAAATAAATTCTCAGGTATAAACAAACTCTTGAGAAGTGATGTTACCTTTGAAAAATTTTGATGTGTAGAGATGTCGCATACCATATGTGTGCCTATATTTTCTAACCTTTAATCAACATAAATGATTATTTTATATCAGTCCTGTCTTCCTGTAATGCATTGTCATATCATCAGGGGAGAACTAATAATAAACAAGCAAGTCTCCATACTTATGGAACTCATTCTGTATATTCTCTCATACTTTTCTTTCCCTACATATGTTATTGTTTCCTTTGCTCAAATCCTAATTATCTCCCATGCCATTTTCAGAGGCTACATGTTCTTCACATCCTCAGTGAAATTATTTTCTTCTTTCTTGTCCTTCATAGCCTATGCTTCTACAAAACTATTTAAAGCAGTACTTGGAATTTTGTATTTATTTGCATCCTCCTGTGGTGTTGTATTACTCCTATAAAAGCAGAGACAAAGAACTTGTACTAAGACTATATAAAATATTCCTACAAATCAATAGTATAAACAGAATTAATTTTTTAAAATGAGCAAAAAGATTTGAAGAGCCACTTCTTCAAAAGAAAGATATGTAAATAAACACTAACCACATTAAGTGTCTAAAATCCTAAGAAAATGAGTTAGGAGTGCACACAATAGAGTAGCTCAAATTGAAAGAATGATGATATCAAGTGATAACTCAAATATGGAATAGCTGAACATACACACAGTTTTGGTGGGAGTATAAAATGGTGTAACTATTCTAGGAAATCTTTAGAATTTTTGTTAAAAGTTAAATATTTTAAAACCCCTCATCCAAATAAGTCCTTTCTATTTCTGCTGAACAGAAATGAATGGCAAAAGATGCAGAGAATTGCATAGCACTCTTGTTCATGGAATGTCATAATTAAAAATCATTCCAATATTCATCAATAGGAGAATGGATAAAAAAAATTGAAATATGTTCATGCAAGAATTCTACTCTAAAATGAAAAGAACAAATTACTGACACAGGATAGGTGCTTCTCATAACCCCAAATGCTGACTGTAAGAAGCTATACACAGAAGAATGCATAGTTGCAAGTGCAGTTATAAGATGTAAGATTTAACAGCCTGAGACAAATAAATAATTCTAAACATGCCCATAAAACATCTAAGGAGACCCTAGAAGCAATAACACATCAGTAATAGTAAGTATATCTATGGCCCGCAGCTTGGTTTGGGGATATTAATCTCCACTAAAGGAAACTAAAGCTTCTTACACAAATGATTGATTGATACACATTCTTATACAAATCAGTGATAAATGGAAATAAAATGAGTTTGAATATAACAGAAAGTAACAAAGCTGGTCACAATAATGACCCAGGAAGCTCTCATTGTCCAATCCAGCTCATCTGAGTAGGGAAAACTAATAATATAAGAGTTGTTTAGGAGGGTTTGTTATTCAGATTTGTTTTGTTACTGTCTCTGACAAGACTGAGGACTCATCTCCAAAGATTAAGAGTTTCTTCAACACAGGGGAATGTAAGGGGCACCTTCACAAAGAAAAATTTATGCCCAGATTTTAAGTAAAAAAGGGGAGAGGGCTTTTCTTTGCCTGTTGTTTTCTTTCAATTGTCTTCAACTCAAAAAAGTCCTTATGTCCAAGTGGCATATTTTGGAGAAGCATATTTTTTATTGTAAAAGTGTTAAGGGATCAACTTCTAAAAATACTAGTATTCATACTGCATCAGAATGCTAAGGTTGGAAAAATGTCAACCTTCATGCTTTCATTAAAATGTGAAAGTGCAATGCCTTTTGTCCTTACATCATTAAAAAAGAACACTTCAGTGGAATCTTACTGAATATGATGAATAGTTAGTTTCTGTCTCAATTAACTTGAAGCAGCTGGTGTAGAATGCTTTTCCTTGTATCTTTGCTTACCAGAAGCATTTGGGAAGTAGAAAGAATGACATTTCAGCAGGGATTTCTCTGGGTAATGAAAATTGCAGAAGGGATTCAATGACAGTAAACATTTAAGACCATTAAGTCATCTCTCTTATTGTGCTTAACACCATTAAATTCAATGAGTGAATCAATGGTCACAGCTGGATGCAAAAAACATTGAAATTCAAGAACTGTGTCACTGCATCAGTGATAATAAGCCTAAGAAGTAGTGAGTGGGAGAAAAATACAAAGTCTTCACTGATTTTTGACTGTAGTTCAGCAGTCACATTAAAGGATGATTTGATATTTTCACCATGATTGGTTAAACATAGCATGTACATCTAGGGAAGGGAGACAGAGTACCCGTATTCCTGAAATGGTTAGCAATGAACATTTATGGAGAAATTTGTAATTTGTTTTTCTTTAGTCAAGAAAATACAAAACCAAAGGATGTTTTGATTTGATAAGATAAAAACCAAGCTTAGCAAAAAGTCTTCAAACAACGGTGCTCTTATTTTTCTTCCCTCTTTATTTTTATAGATGGTAACCATGGTGATATTCAGAAGCACAGCTCTGTTCCTTGCATAGCTTTTAAGCTTGCATATCTACATATCACCACCTCCCCCACAGCCACATCTAGACTTCCTTGAAATACCGTTTTGCCTGGCTTTATTTCATTTCCTTATCGTTCTAATATGCTCGATTTGATACTGCTGACTTGACGAGACCATCAAAACCACATCTTTTTCTCTCAGAATTTTAGGCACAGATCCTTTAGGAGACTTGGATAGTAATTCATCCTGATGACAATACAAATTGAATTAGAAAACTCACTTATAAAAGCTACCAGCTATTGACATCGGTCAAAGAGAGGAGCATTGCTTGAGTCTTCAAAAAGCAATATTGTCTTCCAGACTGCCAACATGTAAAAAAATTTTTGGAGTCATGGCAGAAACACAACAAACCACAAAGATGTAGGATCATTACAGTTAAATAGCCCATATTTCTTCTTAAATCTCCTAACCTTGCAGCTGACAGGCTCAGTGGATGCCTCAACACTGGTTTGGCTTTGACTTTGGTAGTAGCTCCCTGCTTGGCATGGGACCTCTTCCTGCTCATAGAGAACACCTGCTACCTCTGAGCATGTACTTCCTCTTCCATATGTGATTTTTTTCTACTCTAACCATATCCACATGCAGTTGTATATACCTTAAAGGACTGCATATTCCCATAAGCGTTCTCTAGTTTTAGGTTTATTTTCTGGCCTCAATTCTGATTGTATTTCCTTGATCTTTTGTTTCTTCTTTAAATTGCATTTAGTTACCTGGTCTCCAAAACCTCATCTCTTTGGTGTAGCAGAACGTTTGGATGTAATACAAATAAACTTGCACTACATCTACATCCTCTGACATTCCACACATCCTAAATTTATGCACTATTCATGCTCAATCCTCTTCACAGTGTCAAAGATCAAAACTGTTAAAGGTGTCTAGGCACTCCAGGAGGTTATGGCTGGCAGATCACAAGTTTGAGCCCAACCTGGGCAACTCAGTGAGGCCTCCCCCACCACTGCTGCCCCAGGAAAGGGCTGGGGATATAGCTCAGTGAGAAGGCCCTAAATTCATCCCCTAGGGCCATGCAGAACACAACAATCTACACCTATGTGATTAAGATGTTAACTGCTAAGTAATCTTTCTTTTGATTTGCAAAACCAAAATATCTCAAGTTCCTCAAATTACATCAGAGTATGTAATGCCCCCTGTATTTTTAGCTCTCTGTGTCACCAAAACATGTAAATTGTCATGAAGTTTAGTTTAGAGAAAAGTGTTATGTTTGTAACTACCCCTAGAATGTGAAGGTCAGTTACAATTTCCTGGCTGGAGAAAAGAATAAGGAGACATGGAACATGGGGAAGAGGAAGACAAGATCATCACTGAGTCCTGACCAAGAGATAAATTGGAATAAGGGGTCTGTGTCAAGGCATTCTGTATAAGAAAGTTGCCTGGGTTGGCTCCAGCAAGTAGAATTTCGATATAGCTGCCATACTAATATAACCACGCTACTGTGACAAAGAATAAAAAGCCATTTTTACAGAGGACCAATACTGGGGCATTCTTTGTTTCATTTCAACTGGAAATAGATTATGAGAACAATTCAAATAAATTTGATGCCAATCACATAGCAAGAGATTGCTTCACTTATATTAGGTTTAGCTTATTCATGCAAACAAAAAATAAGAATGGGCCAGCTTCATTACTTTTGTTACCCATTTCACCTTATGCATGTGAATACACAATGGCTTTGCTTTTCTCAGTGATTCTCAAGCCAGTATTCTCTCTGTTATCTTGATGGATAACTCCACTTTGCCACTAGAGGCAGAGGACAAAAAGAATCAAATACAACCAGTATATTAAACCTGAAAAACTCATGGGATTTAAAAAAGGTCTATTTATTTTTGATGTGCTTTCAAAGTAAAAGTTTGTTATGATTTATTGGTATGCTAGTAAACAGCTCATAAGTAACTTTATTATGTCTTAGTATAACTCACAAATAGCAAGTCAGAGAAAATGTTATTAATCTTGACTATTTTATTAGCAGAATATTTACATCATAAATTACCAATTGGCTAATACTAATCAATGATTAGGTGACAATAGTAGAAAGGAAACATTTTGCCTTTAAAAATACAAACAGTTTTAGTCAAATACATGGCAAGGGTTGCTTAGTTTGTCTCAATATTTCCATATCTTTCTTCTATTTGGCATATTTAGATAAATAATCATACTTTACAAAATATTCCGTAAAGATTACCTAACTTAGTCATCCTAAATATCCAGAAAATTGTATATTATTAATTTCAATGTACAAGTTAAAAAATACAAACTGATTCTCAAAAAAAGAAAACAATTTTCTAAGCCAACAGTGGTAGCAAGTGGTCAAGCTTAGATTGAATCAGGTTTTCTAATTTTGAAGATCTTCCTTCCTTCAACAGCTAATAGCCATCTGTTGGTTAAATTTCTAAGAACTTCAGAATCTTTGAGAGGTACCATAGTGAAAGCAATGAAACATAGACTATTTTAATATACATATGAAAGAGTATAATTTCACTAATATATTTATTCATAATCAAATTACACAATGGTAATTATTCATATGGGAATAGCAAGACAGTGAAAGAAACTGTAATTCCTATTTTACTTTGGAGTATAATGTAAATGAAAGAAAAAATATACAGAACAAAACATTGAAACATAGATAATACATTACATTATGTAGTTATAGAATGAAGCATAAATACTGAAGACCAATAGATATTTATTATAAGTTGGAGCAATCTGGAAAAGTTTCAAGAAATAAAGAAATAATTTTGTGACATTGCTAGGATTTGGATAAGACAAGCAAAGAGAGAGAAAGAAGCATTGCTTTAACAAAATAGATTGAACAACATGTTTAGTAAAAAATAGCCATAGCTTATTTAGGGTACACTAAGAATAAGACGTCTTTGCAGCAAAGAAAAAAGGAATCAAGGATCACCACAATATTAAACACGGATAACTCATGACCTTTAGTAAAAGGGCTTTTGTTTGCCTATGCTTTCAAAATAGTGAGCTTGTTATGATCTAGTAGTATGTTAGTAAACTGACTTTCTGGGGGAAGCATGCTCTGATTTACAGCATTTTCAAATTTCTGCAGTAAATACTATTGCCTGGCCAAATTCAGGCTCCTGATGGTTTAACTGCAGGCTCCTACTGTTTCTGAACATTTTACATCCAGCTCTCAAACCACCAGGAGCTTACTCCAGCGTGTAAATAACTTCCCCTTTGCCTTGGTAAAAACAATGAGTTTATCATATATCTTCTCTTGTTACTCTTAAACCATAAGTGTTTCATGGTGTCTTTAAGCTGCAAAACACTGGCTCCTCTGGATAATTAAATGATGAAACCTATGTAATAATAAAAGCTTAGAGCCTGATTTAAGACTGGGCAGTGCAGCAGGTACTTCCAGGTGAGTTTACCTTCTCTAGCCCTCCAAGTGTTACTTTTCCCCTCCCCTCCCCCTCTCCCTCCCTGCTCCTCCTCCTTCTCCCCCTTCTCCTCCTCCTCCTCTGTGGATAACCCCACTTTCTCAACTCTCTTGATCTGATGAGCAGAAAAGAAAAAGACAGGAGGGCAGCAGGCATTTACTTCACTGAGACTACCACAAGCTGCTGCGATAAGAGGACATGGAGACATATGAAGCAAGCAAACTTTTTCCACATTAAATGAAGTTTTGAAATTTCTGTGTTTGATGTTCCTCAAATAGACCTTTCCTAACCATGGTGACTGCCTCCTTATTTTCATTTTTGCTGTCTCCTTCCTCTAGCCTGAGGAATAAAACTATAATTGTAGCCTTTTTCTGCTGAAATCTGCTTACCTCTCTAAACCAAAGTTCAATAATCTTTTTCTGTAAAAGGCCAGATGATAAATATTTTAGGCACTGTGAGCCAGATGGTCTCTGAGGTAACTACTCAACTCCACTACTAGAGCCCAAAGCAACTATATATAATAGATACGGGAATGAGGAGGCTGCCCTCCAATATTTATAAGACAAGGCAATAAGATTCGACCCGAGGGTCAGAGCTTGCCCAGTCCTGTTTCAGGCAGGCTTAGACAACTTGTACCTGACTTTCCTGGTTCACCTTCCTAGTTAGTCTACCCTATGCCTTGATAAGTAAACAGAGTGGACTAATTCCCCAAACTGTGGAAAGCTTAGGCTGGACTGCTATCAGATGACTTAGACACAAGGCTGCTCTGTCCACCAAAAGGCAAGGACATATACTAAGCTGTCCAACTTTCTTCCTAAGGACACTTCCTTTTTGTCTTGAGTGGAAATTTTAATACAGGATTTAGAGGGAGGTGGTAGAAAGGATGAAATTCAAAGTACAGAAAGTACACTTTTCAAAAATCCTTAAAATACCACTCTCAGTTTGAAACTTCTAATATTTTTAAGCATTGCCAAGACGATTTTCAACCTCTAGCTTGAAAATGCTACGTAAGGCCTAGTACATTGTAATTGTGCTTTAAGTAGGTCTATGTGCCTTTCAGCCAGACATCCATGTTAGCACCCAATTGTGAAAGGTTTAAAAGGAACACCTTCATAGATCATAATGGGCCATGTGTCCTCAACAAAGTGGCTTTCACAGTGAGGTACTTAGAATGAAAGGCTATGAGTAGTATCAAGAAATTACTCTTTGGGAAAACATAAATTTGATAATGTGTTGAAAGTACTGAAAATCAGACCATATTCTGACATCAGTCAAATTAATTGGAAAGTTCCTACAGATACTACAAGAACCCAAACTAGAATTATATGCATGAAAATGGTGACCTAAGCGGGAGCTTGTGAAAGAGAACAGAAGTCTGGCGATGACTAACTGCAGGAAATGAGAGAAGAGAGAGTAAACTTTCTTCTTCCTTTCATGCTTAGATGCCATTAAAAATGACAGAGAAAAATAACCAAATCAAGAAGAAAAGAATATAAAATAATGAAGGGAATGATTAATTCAATTTAAGACATGCATAGTTTGAGATAATGTTACCATATCAAATTAAAACCGTCAAAGAAACAGCAAAAAAAATGCAATACTGATACTTAAGTGTGGCCATACCTAGGGAGTTTTTGAAAGCTAAACAAATATATATTAAGCAGAAACTGGACGAGTTCACATTGCAAAAGAACACAGAAAGAAAAGACAAATAAGCTTTTGGAAATGCTCCCAGTCAGGAGCAGGACTAGGAAACAAAAATAAAAGAGCAAAGGAATCAAGTTTATTTTTATTAACTCCATATGGGAATTGTTAGCAAGAAGTAAATTATTTAATTTGACAAAGATGATTCCTTAAAGTCAGTTTTTAGTAACATGTTTCAGTATTTATGTTCAACACATAATGAAATATAATAGGTACTGCTTTATATTAAATATTAAGAATTGATTTACATAAAACTGCCAAACATAGAGTCACGGTGAAGCGTTTGTGTCTCGAAAGCATTCTGCCTGCAGATAACATTATCATCCACTTGCATTTTACCACATCTCTCTGAAATTCGTTCCCCCATTTTCACAATGATGACAACTTTACCTGTATCTCACAGTTTTGTAGGAATTAAATGAGATGAGGCAAATAAATGAAAAAGCATAATGCTTGCCATATTTAAAGTGCTAAACAAAATTTAGATATCATTGTGATGATTGTAACTTAAAAAATGAGAACAGCTACAGTGTTTTTCTCCTTAGAGAAACACAACATAATTTGTTGACTGCTTCTTTGTGTACCTTTTACTGACTTTTTTCTAAAAGTGACTTGCCTCCTATTGCCTCCTATCTTTGCAGGGACAAAGATCCCTAGTGGAAGAAACAAACTGCTGGAATTCTCTCTAGAAAATTTACTAACTCTTCAACATGACTAACATTAGAAGCAGATGTTATTGCAAATAAATGGAAAAAACGTAGACGAATTTCTTTGTTTCAGCATCAGTTCAAATTGACTCTACATTTCTGTATTAATCATCATCTCAACTTCCAAGATAAGTGTCTACACCATAGAAAAATTCAGGCCTAGCAAAAGTATTATTTCCAGCCAATGGCGTAAGTCACTTGTCTTTTAAGAAACTTTTCTATGCACATATATTCATATGTTTTAATACTTACAGATGAAAAAAGAATACATCTCTGCTTACATACATTGTTAAACATGTGCAATCGTATTACACAAATTGCTTTCCCTTTACAGTCTCTACCCAAAATAGTAGCCAGTAGTCTTTTAAAATATCAACTAGAACTCTCTCTTGGCTATGTGCAGTCAAGTTTCTTATTTTATTCAGGATAAAAATCAAAGTCATCAGAGTCCTTCCAGGAGCCCACAATGCTCCATGTGTTCTGATAACCTTGCTTCACCAGCTCCATCTCCCAGTAGCCAACCTCACGGGCCCACTTCAGGTAGCCACAGCAAACTTCCTGCTGCTCCTAGAACTACTGGCACATGTCTGTGCTGGAGGCTCTTCCCCCAGCCCATGCCCTTCCCTCCTTCAGGCCTTGGCTAAAATATCTCTGATCTGATGACCATTTTTACAATTATAAACCTACAAAGACAGCACGGAATTCTCTAACTTTCTCAGCTCCACTTCCTTTGTGTAGAGCATTATCACTTTGTGACACAGCATAAAGTATGTTTTCACGTTTGTTCCCCTTTCATAAAATTCATGAAGCATACCCCTAGTAATACATACCCAGAGCTGTGGAAAAAATATTTATTCAATATTTTTGAAGAAATTTAATTAATATGTGTTTTAAATGTTAAAAGACATTATGAAATCGAGCTCTTAAAACTCTTATTTCTTTCTAAATGACAGACAAATACAACTAAATAAGATCATAATAAAACTGAATGAAGAAAGCCTTAAATATAAGATACAAAAATTAAATGCTGTAAGCACCAATGCTAACAAATTTAATCATATTATAATTTAAAATATCTGAAACCAAAAGGGAAATTACCAATACTTAAGCAATATTTGTAATATTTATATCAGAGTAGAGAATGTTCTTTCTTAATTAAAGACCAGTTTCTGCAAATCAACAAGAAAAAGACCAATATCCATGTAAGGAACCTGTCAAAGAAAGAAGCATTTCACAGATGAAATAATTCAAAACATAACAAAAGTATTCAGGGAAAATCACAATTATGTAAGTGCAAAAAATAAAACAATATTGTTTTTCATGTATTGCAATGGCAACACCTAAGGTATGGGGAAAAAGAAGAAAACATACAATACTATTGAGCCATGTTAGGTTTTTTGTGTTCTGTGTTGGTTCTTTAGTGGGCTTGTTTGTTATTTGTTATTTTGCTTGGTTTGTTCATTTCAAATGCAAAGGTAGGCAACCAGAACTTAACCTGTACATTTGTACACACACAGTCCCTATTATCCCTCTGTCTCTCACTTTAGCTCTAAAGGAGATGGAAATACTAGTATAGACCCACTCAGAAATCTATTCAGTCAACCAATTGTTATTGGACTCTTGTTTGGAATCTTCCTATTCCCACTGCTAGGTTCTTGGATAGTCTGATTTTTTAAATTAGGTCAATGCCGAATAACAATCTTCAAAATTTCCTGCTACTAAGATGCAAAGTTCTTCTTGACCACACCAGCCATCGCCATTTACCGCATGCTGCTCTTTCCTTATCTGTTTTCTATAAGTTGAAATATACAGTGGCAAATTTGAGATAAGTACTCCCTCCCATCCATGCTGTGCAATTACAAAACCCTAATTTTTTGTTTAGTTCAGTCCCTCACTTTCTTAGCCATGAAATGGACAGGACGAGGTGAACTCAAAAGATATATTCTGATTTCCCAAGTCCTTTAGGTTTAGAGGTCAATCACAATGGGCCCATATTTGGCAAAAATTTAGTTCTGCCTTCAAAGAGGTTAAAGTTTTGTCTCTTTTTCTGTATATATTCTTGGAGAGATGTTATGAGAGACTGTAAAAACAAGTCTATCTGTAGATAATATTATCAAGGTTTTCAAGCACAAATTTTTAAAATTTTCTCTCATTACTGATCAGGTTAGGGGCATCCATAGAAGGATATGATGAGCCAGGAAGTTAGCATAAAGTTAACTTTAATGGGGGCAGTAGTAATCTGATCTAATCTACAATTTCAAAGTGTAGAATCCAAGACCATAAATCAGAGCTCTTAGACCATGTCGAGCTTTACCAATATTTTCAAAGATAGTGATCAAGAGGCTTACATAAAGAAGGCAGGGGCATCTCATCTGGCACCCTAGATTCCCATTGCTTTGGATATGGATTCTCTGGCCCAAAATCAAAGATACAGAGCAAAAGAGATTGTGCAGGTTATCACTACCATAGAAGAGAATTATGAAATTACAAAACATCATTTTATGCCCCCAAAGTGATTTGTGGTTTCTGGGCATTCCCTCCCCTTATAATTCCACAGATCAGGGTTAATTTACTATCTCCAATCCTTTAGCCAAGAATATTCTGCTAAAACCATCCTGTTATATAAAGTCCATTTCTTCCAACAAATATCATCAATGTAGAATCTACATAACAAAATTAGACTGGGTTTCCCACCTTCCCACTTTTACCGTGTTAGAGTTTGGAGATGCACCTGCATGGTAGCTCTCAGCTAAAGGGAGTTCAGGGACCACAGACAGCTTCACACACCTCTCCCTCCACACAATCACGTTTCTTTGCCTTCCTAAAGTTGAAGGTACCCCCCATGTTAATGTTCCATAAAAGAGCAATCTTCCTCCCTTCTCACAGCCTCTTTCTGAATCTGGGGCCCTGATACAGAGGCTGTTATGGATTCAATATTCAAGGAAATGAATACTAGCAATAAAGAAGAAAAACAATGAAATGCATGAATTTTGGACAGCGAAAGAGTTCCTATCAAAGAAAAGTAACATAATTTTAACAAGAACAAAGAATTTTTTTAAAAACTGACTAGGTTTTATGTCTATCTGAGTACATTATCACAGTAGTGTGGGAAGCTAATTAAAAGCCCACCAATTCTTTTTCATTCATTCTCTCTGATACAAAATTTACAAAATAGGAGGGAGAGTGTCAAAATATTCCAAGATGGACATGTGAAAAAGTGTAGGATCTGCTATGTGGGAGGGATGAGTCAGTCCAAAAACCATATATGAAAAAGCAATGAAGAAAGAAATAACTTCAAAGGGCTCAAGAAAATCCCAGCCCAAGAAGAAAACTTTCTTTTTTTTTTTTTTTGAATGTTCTGTTTTGTTTATTTTATTTTTATCTCCATTGTGGTGTCATTTTTCAGTTTGTTTTATAATTGCTTTATCACCTCAAATAAATACCTCATTTTGAAGAATTACTGTATTTCCTATCATATAACCATTTGATGCCCTTGACTATTATCCTTTTTTTTTT
>NW_004955403.1:31680581-31787486 GCF_000276665.1 Chinchilla lanigera | reverse complement strand
TTTTTTTTGGTTTTTCTCCGGTACCGGGAACCGAACTCACGACCTTGCGCTTGCCAGGCAGGCGCTTTTGCCGCTGAGCTAAATCCCCAGCCCCGAGTATTTAAAAATATTAAAGAGACTGTGGAGATGTGAGCTGGCACGGAGACAGGAAGTGCAGGAAACGGAAGGAAGCACAGCTCTGCTCCGCGAGTGGTGCTGACAGAGGACAGAAACAGCTGCTGGGCTACGGGCAGGAGAAGCGATAGGAAAAATCTTTAGAGGAAGAAAATTCTTTAGAGGGAAAAAAGCACTAAAAATAATACTGCAATAGTTTCTCAAGTATCAGTAATGATACTGATATGGCTCCTGTTCTTAACAAAAAGGCTTAAGTTTGATAAATTCTTAAAACTGTCTTAAATCATAGCTTATGATTTCCATATGGAAGGAAGTTTAGCAAGATTAACACTTGCAGCTGAAGGCGGCATTTCCATAACCTATGACCTTTAGTAGTATAATTATATTTATCTTGAGGAATACATACATACCTATCACATCTTGATAATTTTTACTCCCCCTTGCCCACTCCTCTTTGCTCTCCCTCTTTCCCCAGATCCCTGGCCAATCCCTGTTTTATTTCTCCCCATCTCTCTTTTATTTCACTCTTTAAATTATTTATAATTTGAATTTCTCATATCAGAAACCTATGTAATGTTTAACCTTCTGATTAATTTCACTTAATATTGTGGTTTCGGGATCCACGCATTTTCTTACAAATGAGTCAAATTTAGCTTTCTTTATAGCTGAGTAGTATTCCAAAGTGTATATATACCATATTTTGTTTATTCATTTCATGATGAGTATATAGGCCACTTCTTTAATTTCTTGTTTTCAATTTTTATTTTTTATTAGCACCTGTTTGCAGTACATAAAGATCACACTTCTCATGAGGAGTTGTTACGTGTCCCTAGCACATCTTCTTTTTCATGTTTTCCTCTTCCCTCACTGTCCCTCCCCTATGCCTTAGTCCCCTTCCCTTTTGCAGAAGATCTATCTCCCTATTTACTATTACCCATCATTTACTTTCCTCTGCCTTTATACTGTGGCTTTCTCAAATAAAAGAAACCATACTATTGTGAATTGTGCTATTATAAACATGGTATGCATGTGCCATTGTCATATGATGACTTTCATTCTTTTGAGATGATACCCAGAAAATACAGCTGGGTCAAGTGGAATTTCTATTTTTAGTTTTTTGCAGACTCTCCACACTGATTTCATAGGAGTTGAACTGGCATACATTCCAGCCAACAGGGTAGAAGGCTTTGTTTTTCCCATGATCTTGTCAGCATTTCTTGTGGTTTTGAGTTTGTGAATACAGTCATTCTTTTCGAAGGAAGATGGAATCTCGGTGTTTTGATTTTTACCTCTCTAGTGCTCAAATATGCTGAACATTTTTTTTATGTACTTGTTCTTAACCTGAGAGTTTTGACCAAAAGATTCAGAATTTACTTTTCTAGGATTCAATGACAAAGCTGCATACCATATGTCTTAATATTTTTGGTCAAAATTATGATTCTAGTGGAATATTTGAATTACAGAGATTTTTATTTTTGATTTATATTTAACAAGAGTACATAATTCTCTATTTTGTACACATTTATTTGTTTATTTATTCATTTATTTATTTACTTATTGCCTTTTGAGACAGGGTTTCACCCTGCAGTTTAGGCTGGTCTTGAACTCACTTTGTAGCCATCTAAACTTGAAGTTGCAACAATCCTCCTGTTTCAGCCTCCTGAGTGATGGGATTACAGGCGTGTGCCACCATGCCCGGCTTTTTCTTGTACACATTTAATGAGAAAGAATTATTTTTATGTTTTTGGCACCATTTGTATTTATCTATTTGTTCACAATTTTATGAGTTATTGTTATTTCTCTTATTTATCATAATATATTTTTGAATCTGTAAGGATTAAAGCCTTTCACAGTTGTTGATTTTGCATCCTCATTTTAAAACAAAATTGAACAACTAATAAATTGATATAAAACTATGGAAGGTAGAAAGATGACATTTTATAATTAGAACAGGATGGGGTACACTTTCACTACATTTAAAAAATAATTATATAATTCATTAAAATCTGCTGTTAAGAATATTTGTCCACTGCTTATAAAATAATTCCAATCTTCACACGATCTTTTCTTTGGAAGTGAGGTCTCAGGAAGTCTAATCAAATGTAATGACATTCTGTTGATATATTCAAATTATGTGCATCATAAAACATGATATAATATCCAAGTAGAGCTCACTCAACTATGATTATTAAATCTACAATTGTATCATTTTAATAGGTGAGAACCACAGATCAAAAAGATGGTTCATTATGCTTATTCTGAAGGATCAGAAGAAGTGTAAGGAGCAACTGGACTTTCACATTAACATTTCTAACTTAAAAAGAGCAACTCATTTTATTACTTCATCCTCAAAATTACATTAAAGGTATCAGTGAAGTTTACCTAAGACTTTCCAATAGGCAAATAGTATCTAAGGGTGAATACAGAATTCAGTCAAGTTTTGCCCTTTGATAAAGAGATAGTCAATGGTGAGTCTGTGACTGCTAATTGTCCTCCAAATGGCCATTCTCTTCTTTTATCTCAAATTAAGTGAATTCCTTGTCTTAACTGGTACACTAGTAAAGGACTGTGTTTCTCAGCCTATGACGATATTGGATGTGGTTACTGAGGAACTCAGGGACAACGAATTGTAAATATCACTCAGCAGAACTCCAGTGCAGTCTGAAACCTGTCTGCTACCCCAGGAAGTCCCTACCATAAACAGCCCCACAGTTCCAGAAATTTTCTCACCTGTTTCAGGGTAACCAGTGCCACTAGGAAGTTCTCTCTGGTTCAGATTTTTGTCCTTTCTTCAGACTTCTATCAAGCATATAATGAAGGCAGTATTAATTCAACATATCATCGTCTACATCTAACCATCTTTTGTCATGATTATGTGTCATTGTACACCTGCTTACTATTTTTCCTGTGGTGAGAACATTTTTTATAATTTTCCCACTTGAATCGACATATTGATAATTATTTATTGGGTACAGTATAAATGTATATAATGTGCAATAATCAAATCAGGGTAACTGACATTTCCTATCCACAAATAGCATCATTTTTATGTGTTGAGAATCTTCACATTCTTTTTCCTTTAAGTGTGTTGAAATGTATAAAAAGAAATGCCAGCAAGGATGCTTAGACAGGGAATCTCTTACACACTGTTGATCAGAATGTAAATTAATACAGCCACTATGAAAAACAGCATGGCTCTTCAAAATACTGGAAATAGAACCACCATATGATCCAGCTGTCTATCTCCTGGGTGTACATTCAAACGTAACATTTTGAAATCACTTTGAAGACATATCTGCTTGCTCATATTTAGTGCAGCATTATTAAGAACAACTGAGATATAGAATCAACCAAAATGTTCAACGATGGATGACAAGATGTATAAAATGTGTAAAAATGTATAAAATACACACAACAAAATATTATGCTACCACATCTTTAAAGGTAGCAGCCAAGTTCATACCAACAACATATGCATGTATGCTATGTCTACACATGCATTGCTGTGCCTGTGGCAAGGAGGGGAGGTTATCATTCCAGGGAAGGCAAAGACAATGGAAACAAGAATGTGAACTAGTGCTGATAATAGCCACAGGGATCCTGTATATCTGGTGTGTTAGTCAGTGTTCCATTACTGTTACAAAAGACCTCAGAAAATCAAGTGATAAGGAGAAATGGTATATTCTGAGTCATAGTCTTAGAAACCTCATGCCATAGCAACTTGGTCCATTTGCTTTGGGTGCCATGGTGAGGCAGCTTGTCATGAAAAGAGTTTGTAGTGAAGTATACCTGTTCACCTGATGGTGATCCAAAAATAAGAGAGAGAGAGAGAGAGAGAAAGAGAGAAAGAGAAAAAGAGAGAGAGAGGAAGGGTAAGGGTAAGGGGTGGGAGTCCTAACATCCTTTTGAAGACTCTGCCCCCATGAGCCAACTTCCTTTCACTAGGCCCCACCTGCTGAAGGCTCCAACCCTCCCAGCAGCACCATAGGCTGGGGGTCGAACTTTTAGCATGTGGGCCTTTAGGGGGTATTTAAGATCCAACCTACAATATCTGGCACTTCTTCAAAATAAGATTGTTCAAGAGGGCAGTCTTGTATTAATGTAGTTAACTTCTGTTCCTTGATTAGCCAAAAAAGATTACTTTAAATTACAATCACAATGCAAGTAACAATTATTGCCAGAAAGGTTGTCAGGCCTGGGCTTTTGTTTATCAGTTTTTGGTAACACGCACAAAAACATTAGCTGCAAATGTAAAAAAAGAAAATCAAAAAATGTTCTATGTTTATACTGTTTATGTGGTCTTTGGTAAAGCTGTTAAAATGATGAGATTCAAAATATGCTATTTCAATAAAACAGATGCAGTATGAATCAATCTATTAACTACCTTTTGTGGTTTAACAGTGGATCTTTCTTATCGATTAATCTTCATTTCTGTGGTTCCTCACAATAATTCAGGCTGAGTTAAAGTTTAACTTTAAGCTCTGTTGCATTATAAAATGTTGTCATACTCAATATTTTATCACAAAATATCTGAAACAATTCTTAAATACTCTATGAAAAATGATTACTATATCCATAAGTATCTTAAGGAAAGTTTTTCTTAAGGGTTATATGAACATCTTGGAGAAATAAACTGTCAATTATGTTTAATTCTGAGACAAATGTCTCAGTTGAGATTCATTGGTTGTGTTTTGTGAAAATGATTCTCCAACATTACTTATTACTAAAGTCAGAGTTGTAAAACAGTTACTATAAAAATTAAAAGAGCTAGCAAATCTACATATTAGAAAAAAAATCTGGAGATTCAAACTGCAAAGCATCCAACATATACAGGCACAGATCCCATCAGACTATAACTTTTCATTGTTACATAATTAAATTAAAACTATTTTAAATCAATGCTTATAATATACAAGCATAACTAATTTTTTTAAATTTTAAAACAGAGAAAGAATGAAATGCCCAAATAGATTGTAAACCCATTTGGTATTACTTAGAGAATGTATTAAGGACTTTAACCTGAGCTCACGGCTTCATAGATGCACTTCAGAACTAGTGAGAAAATTTTATTCAAATGTGGATAGCTTAATTTCAATATTTTAATCAAATTATCCAAAGGAGTGCAAGCCATAGCCTACCAAAAAGTCAAAGACCATTGTTCTTAAAAAAAAGAAGAAATCTAAATATTCCAAAACTGGCCAAAACTGGTTAAGTAATATGAAATACCTAAAGCACCAAGGAATTCCTTAAAAATTAAGAGGCCTCAATTTTGTTTGTGTAACAAGTTTAAAAGTTTTTGGAAACATATTTTAATATAGGAGAATAGAATGGCTTGGGTTTTTACATTTCAGAAAATATTGAAGTTCTAACCATGATCTATCATCTTGTTTACTAGACTTTGCACTTTTGCTTTTGTGGTGGGATTTTTGCATTTATTCATTATTGGAGTGCTCCAAATTCCTTAGTATCCAGTAAAAACAACAACCCCCACTTTATTGGCTTTAGACAGCTGGTACAGAAAGTCTTTCTAGATTTACTATTCTTCCCTGATGTCATGGTTTAGATCTAAAATGTACCCCAAAAGTCTCAAGCATTCAGAAGGAGGGGTTTTTGGGTAGTGACTGGATTGTGGGTTCACAACAGCTGGTAATTTTATAGCTGAAAGTGCTATTTGGAGATGTGACTTGGGCAGAAGAGGTTGGTTACTAGGGGCATGAGCTGGACAGCCCCGAACATGACCCCAGCTTTTCCTCTCTCTCTGTTTGCTGGCCACATGGCGTGAGCAGCTCTCCTCCACCATGCCCTTCTGCCATGCTGGTTCTGTCAACCAAGCATGGACTGAAAACCGTGAGTCAAAAAACAAAACAAAACAAAACAAAACAAAACAAAACAAAACAAAACAAAAACTTTCCTCTTTAAGTGATTGTGTCAGAATTTTTGTCCCTAAAATGGGAAAGTGACTAATATATCTGATTTTGGATTTCTCATGGGCTTCAGGAAATCAACCATAAAATAGGGGAAATTTGATTGTACGGTGACGAATGGAGGATTCACTTGCCATAGTATCTTCACACAAGCCTTGAAGAATGAAAGAGGTGAATTCAAATCTTATTCACTCACCTAATATAGATGACTCATAAATGTAGAACAAGATATGTACTGAGTATAATGATCTATATTATCTTCCAGCATTAATGTGCAGTTTGTGTGAGACAAAGCACGAGAACCTGACACAGAACAGGTACTCAACATTAGTTTCCTTTCCACTTGATGCAAGTAATAGGCCAATTTCTAGTAAGACAGTACGTGAAGACAACCAAATATCCTTTGTGTCTGGCAGTAGTCTTCTGGAGTACTCTTGATATCAGGGGTTGTTCACATTTTGTAGTAGACTTTCACCTCACCCAGATATGTATGCTAAAGATCCTTTTGGACACCCTGACAAGATCTTAGTCCTGCTCAGCACAATTTCAAGATCCTAATATGTTGGTTAGAAATGAACTTATTCTTACATACTTAAGCAAAGGTAGCATGGCTCCCAAAGGATCCCAAGCTTATGTTTGCTCTAAGGCTCATACCAAAAAAAAAAAAAAAATTAAATGGTGGACACATTAAGAACATTCTAAGGAAGTTTAATAAATAGAGGTAATTCAGAGAATTGAATTTTAATATCTCCAGATGGATGAAACCAGCTCAGTTGATTTCCCTTCTACTGGAACCATGCCAGAGTTTGAATAAAGGTCAATTCACTGAGGGTTTACAATATTATTTACATTATATGTCATATATATATTTATATATAATATAGATATAAATCTGCCTAAGATAAAATCTAATTGCATAATAAAAAGATCTTTTAACTTTACTTGCTCTATCTTTTCTCCATTTAACTGATGCAGATATATATTAGTGGTCATAAATTAAACCACTCAAAGCACACTAAAATGAACACTATCCCATTATTTAACTAGTACATCTTTCTTTTCATCTGTATATCAATGTTGGTGAATTAAATTACAATCCACAATTGTTATTTGTCAAGGATATCACAATAATAACATAAGTTCATAGATATTATTACTCATGTAAAAATTTATTCATAAATATTTTTGGCTAAAACAAATGGTGACTCTCCAATAATATCTATGTTGAATTTAAATAGTTTAAATACATTTTACATAATTTCTCAAAAGCTGTCTTTGTAGTCCCTGACAGTTGGTACTACGATATATATATATATAGAGAGAGAGAGATCTATATTTGTATCTATATCTATATCTATATCTATATCTATCTATCTATCTATCTATATATATATATATAGAGAGAGAGAGAGAGAGAGAGACTGAAAACTAATAGAGAATATTTCTTTTGGTTTTTTTTTTTTTTTTTTCTGGTACCGGGAATCGAACTCACGACGTCGTGCTTGCCAGGCAGGCACTGTGCCGCTGAGCTAAATCCCCAGCCCCTAGAGAACATTTCTTTAGAAGATTATTTTATTGTAAAGTAAGACACCCATAAGAGGCAGTTTAATTTTCTGAATGATTTGAATGTTAAAATCTAATTTATATATTAAAAACAAAGCTTTTAGAAGGTCATACTGCTAACAGCAAAGCAGATAAAATATAGTAACTATATTATAAGCATATTTAAAAGTTCATTATTAATTAAAAATCATTTACTTCTCTTGTGATAATGTCAATATAAATTTTCTGTAGCACAGCTTTGGAAATTAAAAATTATCTTACTAAATGTATTTGAAAGTGATTGAAATGAATTATAATTTATAATTGCATCCGCACTAGTTGCTAGTTTCAATATTGTACTAAGAATAGTTATAGAAATCAAAATTTATATATGTGTATATACCTGGATATTAATAAAAATTTTTCTCAATTTTAATGTCTATCATTCAAAACAATTTAAAATGAACTTTCAGATTTTTCAACAAATGGAAATCTTGAAGGTGTTGGACTGTCACATTTCAGTCAATGGCAAGTACTGAACACAAGCTAGAGTAGAGAAATACAGACAAGAGCAAGGAAATAATTCAGTAAATTGAATAAAGTGAGACTAAATGGACTTCAAGAATTAATTTTTAAATTATTTGTGTTTAATAGATAATGTAATATTCCATTTAAATTAAATTAATTTGAGAGGATGTACAATAAAAATTTGATAAAACACTCAAACTTCAATTTTGACAAAATTGATTATTTTACTATCTGAAAATATTGGGAGAATGCCAGTAATTTAGCAAAGCATTCTCTGAGCTGTGGGAACCTCAGCATTTGTACATAAAAGATATTGACAATTCAATATATTATGGTTTATAAAGAAATGTCAGCCAGAGTACACTTTTAGATTTAAAAATGATGTAAAAAACTGTACTAAGAATCAAATCATTGAAACATAGAATATAAGAGCATATTTGTTTATAAGCCTTATAGTTAAAATATTATTTACAGTATTTGAGTAAGACTAAATAGACTCCATGCTGTTAATGAAATACTATTTACAATAATATTTACTAGCCAGGTTTGGTGGGGAATGTCTGTAACCCCAACACTCTCAGATGCTGACGTGTGAGGTTCTTAAGTTTCACCCCATCCTAAACAACATAGTGAATTAGCAAGACTGCATCTCAAAATAAAATAAAGACCTGGGGATGTAGGGTAAAACTTTGATATCAAAAAGTGATTTTATTTCATGTTTTGATGATCTCCATTTTCCTTATTTATGTAATCTACATATATAATATGTGTATATGATTTATAGTGTTCAGTTGTTGCTTGTGCCTAAAGAAAATGATTTTGCTGTAAGGAACAGCTAAAGCTGAAGATCCATCACATGTGCAGAGCTAGAGCAAAGCCAGCCTTGAGAATACAGAGTGCCTGAGGCAAGCTAGGTGAACAAGTTGTTAGCCAGAGGAGTTTCATCTGATTTCATCCTGCTAAGTATATAAATAAACACACTGTAGTCATTGGGCAGTTCTTTTCTCCAACGAAGACAGGGAGCCACCTGGACTCAGATTTCTGCATTTCTACTCTTGTCTATTTCCTCATGGTCCTCCCCCTGGGAGTTTCTCAAGAGTTGAGCCGGATGTGGCATTTTATTGATAATTTCTATAAACAATAAAGTTTGGACTCCAACAAGAAATGAATAGCTTCTTTCCTGAGGATGCTTAGTGGGAGAGAAGAGAAGAGAATGGTTTTGAGGGGATGATTCTTTCTAGTAAATGTCTATTAAATGTCTAGTCATTTCTATTAAATGTCTAGTCTTCTGAAAATACTGCCCTAGTCCATGCAGACACTCTAAAAAGAAGCCCACAGGAAGCTAGTGCATGTCGAATGCAGATGATGGCATTCAGCAAGAAGAGATACATTACTCTCCGAAAGAGACTGCCGATGTGCTTTGCGTTAGTCAGTCGAACTAGACTCAGGTCTCCTAACTCCTATCCTTTTCCTTTTTCATTAACTGAGGTGGATATTTACCTCATAGATACATCTATGAAGACAGTTCTGATTAAGAATAGAAGTCTAATATTGTGACACAGAATGTTTTTTTTTCTACTAGACCTGTTCCTAAGTACTAAAAATATTTGCCAATACTAAGTGGTTTGTTCATTGTTTATTCATTGTTAATTATTGTCTTGATTTTTAAGAGGCATACATAAGTTACTGTGGATTTTAGAGGAAAAATAGATTCAAAAAACAGAAAAGTTCCTTACTTTTTCATATATTTATACTTCATGAAGTGAGTATCTTGAAGTGAACATAGTCTTCCTTTCTTAATCCTAAAGGCTTAGGAAAACTGACATAGTGTAAAGATGTCTACAAAATGTCTTTGAATAGCATAAACCTACTCATTAACTCCGTGGGGACTTGGAATAAAGAGGTTAGAATAAATCAAATGAAATATTGCAAGGTCTTATTCTAAATATATTGGTGAAACCTTGCTCTGGTGGCATAAATGTTTAAGTGTGAAAATTTCAGCCTTTTCCACCCTGTGCGTTCACATGTGGTGTCTAAGCATATGATTTCAACACAAGCAATAGAAGTTTAAAAGGATTTGGCACTACTCCCCACTTCTACTACCATTTCCTCTATCCAAATCTCAAACATTACAATTAAAAAGTCATCCAGAAGAGCTTGGCACAAAAGAAAATTGTATTTCAGAGTCATTTGGGGAAGAAAACATTTACTGTCCAAGTGAGTGGGAGCTGCAGTGGGCCTGGCTGGTATGTGGTGGGTAGTGCAGGAACTGAAAATGCACCAAGAAATGTAGGCATGAAAACATCGCTTATTTTATTTTCCCATTTGAATTATTATGTGCAAAAAAGATAATATAAATAAGCATTGAGCTCTGATTCATCTCATCTTAATGTATTTGTTTTTACAGTGCAGTTTCAAGAATGCAGGCTTATCACAGGAATTCCCATTTAGTATCCAACTCTCTGAACTAAAATAAATAAGCTGTAATGGAAAAATCAAATTTTTAATTGATCATATCCTTAGTTAGCTTGCATGGGTGAGGTTTTGTGAAAGTATGTTTTATGCATATTTCTACCATATACATGTCCCAGGCATACTTAATTTTATTAGGTAACCGAAGCCAAAGGATGGTGTGGGTATACCTACCTCATGCTATGAATTTAAGGCTTATGTGAAATAAATAAAAGTATATTAATGCTTAGTATTCTCAGAACTGTGATTAGGTAAGTGAAATAAACAAAACTTAAAAGCTACAGCCTTTCCAGAAATACCAGTGAAATTTAAGATGACAACCCTCTGACATGGAACAAAACAGCAGGCTTTAATTTTAGAACACTACTGTTTTTTTCTCTATTGAAGACACTTTCATAAACAAAAATAAACATCTTTATATTCCTAAAGTCATCTATCCTAGTCAAAATATTTTGAAAGCCAAATCATATAATAAAACCTTATTAACTCATTCTTCAATAAGCCCGGAGTGCTCAGGAAGCACTGGAACTATTCTAATAGACCTCCTTTTCTGCAGTTCTTCTCTGAAAAGTATACCCCTATTGGCAGAGCAAGAGGTTAAACGAATATAGTTTTAGTAAATTACAAATGCAATTATGAAACAATATCTAAAATTCTCAAGAAATAGAAACATACAGAGTAAGTCATATAATGGCACTGTTAAATAACAGTAGAAGGAATATGGTTTCCTATATATACTATGGCTTTGCACCTGACTTGGGAGAAATTGAGCCAAAGTATAGTTTGAAATCAAGAGCTAGTCCTGTATTACATTTATCTCCAAGGAGCCTATGTATTCCTATGGCTGAATGCTAACCTAAAAACTACTTGATCCTGAGTTCTTTTTCTCTTGTACTTTCTATTATGAACACAAACAACCATCAACAGTTGTTTTATTTTGTTTGACATGTTGTGTGAGCTGAAGAGATGAATAATGTCACAGTCATGAAGCACAGAGACAACATTAAACCATTCTCAATTGAAGCACTCTTCTTTTGTTAATAGTAAAGCACACTGTAAAAAATGTCCCTTTTTTGCTAGTGCTTGAAAAGAGCATCAGAAGATTCAAAACAAGAACACCAGAGGAATGTATTCCTCGTGAGGATTAAATTCCATGTAAATTTCCTTCTTTATAAAGAGAACTTTTAACCTAGAGCAAAGAAAAAACAAAAGGCAAAATGTAAACCTGAACTTAAGAAAAAAAATTACAAATTCTTCTTCTGTTTTTTGAAAAAGTTTCTAGAAAAACTCATCTTTCTAAAGAACATTTTGGATATTATACAGCTTATTTTATGCACTTCACAAACTAAATTTAGATAAGTATTCTCAACTGTGAATTTAGGTTTTACAGGAATCTGTTTTTCTTGATGAGGTTCTTTTAAGTATCAAAAGTTGAACTTCATTTTAATCCCTTTGAATTTTTAAAAATGAAAGCTATTCAAATAATTTGGAGACTCCTATCAAAAATTCTGGCCTCTTTCCTGCAGATAAATGGGCCATTCCTTTCTTCCCACATACCAAAGGGTGAAGGCAACAAAGCTATTTCTTTAACATGAATGCTTTCCTCCTCTGATATTACATAATGTCAGTATATTATTAAATAAGACATAGTTTGATCAATAGCTATGTACTAAAATGTAGAAGAATTACACAGATATATACAATTTAATTACCCAGCAATGTGTTCATATTTAGTTCTTCCTAGCTAAATTGCTAGTTTTAGGATAGGAAGCCATATGTACTTTTAAGAACAATAAAAACAACAACTGTAGCATTACAGTCCCTTGGTAAGGTAAATATTATTACTAACATCAACATTATAGTGAATATTTACTGAGCACTTACATTGAGACAAGTATAGTTCTAAGTACTTATTTCTCTTATATCATCTTTATACCCATTCTGTGAGATAATTATTATCCTTCTCACTTTATAAATAAGAAACTAATTATCAAAAATTTAGCTATAAAATTGAATCCTAGAACTTTAAATTTCATATATATATGAAGAATAAAAGTGAAACAACCACTTCTTCAGGTAAATAAAGGCTGTAGAATCCATTCTAGTAGATCTATACTACAAAAAAATTAAGAAATTTTTAGGGAAAAGAAAATGATACTACTGAGGATATCAATACATAATACAACAACCATTGTTAATTTCCTAGCACTTTGTCTGTAACTCTGTATTGTCTGTATTGTTCTTATGCTATTTTGTAAATGGATGGCTATTTGTTACTATGTTTTCCTTCTTTTATTTTTAAAATAAATTTTTAAAGAAACTAAAAAAAAGAAAATGATACTAGATAGAACTCAAGTGTACATAAAGAAGAGGGCTATAAATGATAAATATGTAAAAACATACATGTACTACTTACTTTTCTGTCGCTAGAACAAAATGCCCAACACCAGCACCTTAAGCGAGGAGGGAGATCTGCTCACGGTTTTGGAGGACACAGTCAGCATGTGGTCACTTGTCTCCAAGGCAGAAATGGCACAAATGTGTGGTGAAGGACAGCTGCTCAATCCGTAGCAGAGAAGGAGAGAAAGAAGGGTGGAACTGAGGGCAAGAATGCACCCTTCCAGTTCACAGCCCAATGATCCACCTCCAGCCAGGCCCCACTTCTTAACAGCACATTCAGCAAGAACTCATCAGTGGGTTACTGCCCCCATGATCACGCACCTTCCCAGAGCCCCAGCTCTGAGGACGTGAGGTTTTAGGGAGACATTTTATATGTAAGCAGTGACAATATAAAACGGTTTGAAAGAATTCTCCCAAAACTCTGGTGTTGTCCATGTGATAGTATTAAAAAGTGAGGCTGTTACCAAGTCTTTAGGTCATCTGGATTCTTCTCATGAGTGGAACTAAGGTCCTCATTAAAAAAAAAAAAAAAAAAAAAAATCACACATCCTTTGGTCCTCTTGCACTCTGTCTGTCCACCATATGATAACACAGTGCCACTCCCTTCCCAGAGAGTAGCATGGAGGCACAGTCACTTGAGAACCACCCTCACCAGAACTATCAGAACATCAATTTTGCAATTTATAAATTACCCTGTCTGTAATTTATTTATTTATTTTTTATTGTAAGGAAAAGAAACAAATGATATAAAATTTCAAAACACAATTGTAGGAGAATAACAATGGCTACTATATTGCATATTGTTGTCTTCAAAATAGTTGCTCAGATTACAAGATACAGGCATGAAAAATTGATTGAACAATATAGGCATAAACCTTTCTTTTCAATGAGCTAATAGCAATTAGTAGTATAACTATCTTAACTATCTTGTGTGTATATATATATTTCTTTCCTTTTCTTTTCTCCTTTCCCTCATTCCAGCATCTCTTTCCTTTTGAGGAACTTCTTCCCATTTCACAGTATCTATGTACATTTTGGGTCCTGTTTACTCTTTCAGCTTCTTACTCTAGAGAGACAATATGATGTTCACACACGCGAGACTGATTTATTTCATTTACGAGTACAGTCTCAAGATGCATCCATTTCCCTATGAATATCTCCTTTATCCTTCTTTATAGCTGATTAGTACTCCATTGTACAAAAATACCACATCTTTTTAATCCATTCGTCAGTCCAGTGTGGAATTTTTTTAAGGTGCTATGGACAGTTCCCAGTCCGTTTTACCACTAGGATACGTGCCTAGTCCGTTTTAATTTTTTATTTTAATTTGAAACAGTGTCTCATTAAGTGGGCCAGGCTGACCTCAAACTTTTGATCCTTCTGCCTCAACTTCCCAAGTAGATGGTTTTACAGACCAGTGCCACTTGCCCAGTATAAAAGCATTTTACATTTTAGCAATTACAAATTGTGCTGCTATGAACATAGGTGCACGTATATCACTGTGATATGATGTTTTTAGATCTTCTGGGAAAATACCCAGCAGGGGGATAGCTGGGTTGAATGGGACCTCTAAACCTAGTTTTCGGAGGAATCTCCAAACTGATTTCCACAGTGGTTTCACCAGTCTGCATTCCCACCAGCAGTGGAGAAGGATTCCTATTTCTCCACAGCCTTGCCAGCATTTGTTATTGGTTGATTTCTTAATGCTAGCCATTCTTACTGGGGTAAGGTGGAATCTTAGTGTTGTTTTAATTTGCATTTCTCGAATGACTAATGATGTTGAACATTTTCTCATATATTTATTTGCCATTTGTATCTCCTTGTCTGAGAAATGTGTATTCATCTCAGCTGCCCATTTTTGGACTGGGTCTTTGAATTTGGAGGGGCTGAAATTTTTTAATTCTTTATATGTTCTAGATAGAAGCCCTTTGTCTGAGGGACAATCAGCTAAAATTTTTTCCAAGTTTGTGGGTTTTCTTTTGACTCTGCTGGTGATTTCTTTAGATGTGCAGAAACTTTTCAGTAGGATGAGATCCCAGTTGTTGATTCTTTCAAGTGTTTCATGTGCAATTTGGTTTTTATTCATGAACTCTCTGCCTACCCCTGTCTTCGAGGTTTTTACCTACTTTCTCTTCCAATAGATTTAGTGTTTCTGGTTTAATATTGAGATCTGTGAACCATTTTGATTTGAGTTTGGTGCATGGTGATAGGCTTGGGTCTATTTTCAGTTTTTGGCAGGTATTAAGTCAATTTTTCCAGCACCATTTATTAAAGAGGCTATCATTCTTCCAGTGAGTTTGATTGGCCCCTTTATCAAAGATTAGGTGGCTGAGTGTGTTTTTGGTTGTGTCTGTTTCTTCCAGTCTGTTCCATTGATCCTCAGGCCTGTTTTTTAGCAGCAACCCAAATGTCCATCCACTGAGAATTGGATAAGAAAATTGTGGTACTTTTATATAATGGAATATTACTCAGCTATAGAGAAAGATAAACTCGAGGCCTTTATATTTAAATGGTCACAACTACAGATCATACTCATAAGTGAAATAAATCAAACATACATGTGCAGGCACCGCATTGTATCACTAGTGTAAAACTTGAAAGAGTTAATTTAAACTCGGAGGTATGATAGACACTGTGAAATGATAGGAAACCACTGAAGAGTAAAGGGCTTCTGGGATGTGGGAAAAGAGAAGGGAAAGAAGGAGAAATTTTGTATGTATGTATATACAGGATAGTTAACATGGTTGTTCTTCTGTCTTCTATTTCTATGCTGAAAGAAACTGTCAATGAGTCTTTGGTTGACCAGTATTGCATGTCTATATCTGTTTTCATGAGAAGCCACTTTGAAGATATCAATATGTAATACAACCACCATTGTTAATTCCCTACCACTTTGTTTGTAACTCTGTATTGTCTGTATTGTGCTTGTGATATGTTGTAAAATGTTGTATGTCTGTTAATGTTTCCCTCCTTTTATCTTTAAAATAAAAAAAAGCATTTTAATAAAATAATTTTCTCATTAAAGCACAATAGGAAACTATGTTGGATTCATAACATATAGAGAAGTTAAACGTGTGCTGATGATAGCACAAAGGAAAGAAGGCAGAATAGAAGCTCATTGTTTTAAGGTTCTTATTTTATACATGAAGATAAATAATACTGTATGAAGGTAAACTGCAATAAATTAAAGTAGATATTGTTCATCTAAAGCTAAAAATGAAACACAGTAAAAAAAAGTAAATAATGAACACAGAAGTAAATAATGAAAATAGAAAAGAAGCAATAGATAGACTTAGCCACATTTATACTATCAATGCAATACTGTATGCTGTCTGAATGAAAAATGATTATTGGACTTCATACAAAGCGTAATTTCCAATTATATGCTGTCTATAAAATATGCCACTTAAATACAAAAAAGTAACTTTAAAAAATCAAAGACCAGAAAAGGTATGCCACACATATGCTAATCACAAGAAAATCAACAATTCCATTAAAAATGGTCAGAAAGAGCACACACTTCAAAAATAATATATACGTGTAATCAATAAGTTCACGAAAACTTCTTTTTGATTTCTTAATGATAGCCATTCTTTTTGGAGTAAGTTAAAACCACATAGTTGCTTTAATTTCCATTTCTCCAATGCCCATTTGACATTTTGCATGTATTTATTGGCCATTAGTACTTCTTTAGATAAGTGTCTATTCATTTTTTCATTGGGTCTTTAATTTGCGGGTCTAATTATTTTGAGTCCTTCATACATAGTAGATGTTAGTCCTCTGCCAGTTGTGAGAAAGGGCATTGAAAAGGACATGAATAAGTGGAAATATAACCTCTATTCCTGCATAGGCAGGAATCAATATTGTCAAAATCCTCATACTTAAATATATGTATATATATATATATTGCACGTGCACACACACACACACACACACACACACACACATATATATACACATAGCAATCCTAGTCAAAAAACCAACAATTTGGGGGGGTTTTGTTTTGTTTTGCTTTGTGAGTCAAGATCCTGTTCTATAGTCCAGGCTGGCCTCAAACTTGCAATTCTCCTGACTCAGCCTCTCAAGTGCTGGGATTACAGATGTGCCCCACATCTCCTAGCAAATAAATAGTTAATTTATGTCTTAATTAAAAACTAATCATTTAATTAAGTTGTTAATTTGAAGTTGTAGTGACTAGACCACACTAAAGTAACACATCAGAAGATGTAGGGGAAATTACATAAGCTGTATTCTTTTCAGTAAATGTCAGAAATATCATTTTGAAAAATATGGTTTGAACAGTAAAACATATGTAGTTCAAGGGTATGTGTAGTGTTTTGTTGAAGATTTTAAAGTTTATGAGCTTTTAAAAATTAACTGCCTCATTAAAAATGAATATAAAATCATCTTTCACATAACAGCAGGGCAATAAAGCTATCTCATTTAATTTATTTTCCTTCCATTTACAGTTCTGAAGCTAACATTTATGTCCCCAGACACACTGACAAATTGTCTAACAAACTGCTTCCTACTGAGTATGTTAGCCTGAAAGTGTAGCCCCACCTTTGAAACTGTAATCTAAAACTAGGTAAACCTTTGTATATCCTTAAAATAATAATCTAAAATCAAATTATTACTCAATCCCCCATCTCATTTCAAAGGTGATAATCAAGCATGAACTTACAAAAAAGATATTAGGAGCTGTTTGTTGTTTAAAAAGGAATGATAATATCTTGGACCCACTTAATTCCATATGGATTCCTTGACTATTTTAACGAAGAGGTTACTGGAACTAAAATACCCTTCAGCTTAGATATGGACGGCCACGTCAGGATGTAATGTTGTACTTTTCCTGTTAATTCCAGTAGCACAATCTGCTGTTTAGACAGCAGGCCATTAATTCCAGACCCTGGAACTATCCAATCTAACCCACCTCTGCATCTCTCCACCGCTGATCCTCTGAGTGCCCTGACCCTTACAGACACCTCTCTAAAGCTTTTTAATCTCCTCTCTCAAGACATTCTCACTTACCTTTGGGTGGGTATTCAGGAAAAAGAAGGGTCCTGACCAAGGTAACTTAAGGCAGTCAAAGGTGCAAATTCTGAGTGTAGAAAAAGAAGCTGCTCTTCATAGTACAAAACACCTGCACATCGGGGCATTCCCTGATTTCCATGTTACCACTCCCAGACCATTAAAACCATAGCCAGAACAAAGGAAGTACAGGCTGAGAGCAGTCAGAATTTTAGAAATCCCCATTTTCAATATGAATACTTTAAAAGCAAATATGTATATTTACATAAATCTACATATATTCATAAATTTCTTTATAATTTGAGGAAAAACATATTTAATAAAATATGATGAGAAAATAAAGATAATACAATATACTTGAATTCAAGAACTCAAACCCATTAAAAATTTTTAGATTTTGTATGTTTTTAAAGACATAGCCAGCAATTTCAAACTTGGTCTTCAACAGTAAATGTGCTACATTCACCAAAGTAATAACATTGAACAAAATATTCAATGAGTTGAGCACTGTGCACACACTCCTGCAATCCCAGTGTTCCAGGAGGCTGAGGCAGGAGGATAAAAGGATGGAGCTCCAAGCTGGATTATACAGTAATCTAGAAAGACCTTGTTTCAAAATTGAGAAAGAAAATTTAAGGAATGGGCTGAGAATGTAGCTGAGTACAAAGGCTTTAAACTCAAGCCCAGCATACTGCTGGTGCATACCTGTAATCCCAGCACTCAGGAGGCTGAGGCAGGAGGATTGTTGCAAGACTGAGACTAACCTGAGCTATAAAATGAGCTCTAGGCCAGTCTGAACTACATAGCAGGACTCTGTCTCAAAAAAGACAAAAATAAAAAATAAATAAATTCAAAGTCAGGGGAAATAAAAAGTCATGAATGGTGTTAAATATTCTGATTCATTACAATATTTTTTTTTAAATAACGTACCATGAAACAGTGAAATGAACAGAAAATGAATATTGGTTAAGTAGTTGGAGATAAGAGAATTCTATATTTCAATTCCCCAACAAATAAATATACATTTGATGCATTCCTTTCCTTCCTTGTACTTATATTAACTTTTAATTATTTTGATTAAAGTGCTAATCTAATCAGAGTCCTTACCCTACTAGAACACGGCTCCCCTGAGAGCAGTGCTTATGTTGAGTTTGCTCTACTTTACATCCCAGCATCTGACACAAATGTAGCAGAAAGTAGGCTCTCCACGGATATTTTAATAATTAATAAAGTAAATAATTGAGTCTTAAAATCATATTAAAGAAACCTAGGAGAAGTTACAAATTATATTTTAAATTGTAGGATAGGGAAGCATAACCCAAAAAGACATAGAACAAGAAACAAGATATGAAAAAGATTGAAGTAATAACAACAAAGACTTTTAATATAGAGTAAAAATACCATAAAATTCAAAAATAAGCACATCACTAAGAAAATCTCCACCTTAAGTTGTATTAGAGAAAATGTTGATGTCTATAATATACGTGAACTCGTAAAAATAAATGATAACAAAAATGTAAAGGATAAAAAGTGAAAACATATGAACAGAAGTCACAAAAAATAAACATAAATGTCTAGTAATACCTGAAAAGAAAATTATAGAATTTATATGGTCTGATTCAATTAATATCAAGAAAATATACAATGTACTAACATAAGCAAATGAATCTGTTGCTCTGACAGACATCACCTAAAGTTTTTATTTTTTATTTTTATTTATTTATTTAGTCTTTTTGAGACAGGGTCTCACTATGCAGTTCAGCCTGGCCTTGAGCTCACTTTGTCACCCAGGCTGGTCTCAGACTAATAAGGACCTTCCTGCCTCAGCTTCCTGAGTGCTGGGATTACAGGCATGCGCCACCACCCCTGGCTTAAAGTTTTTCATTAATGAAGGAACAAGTCAATGAGTAAATAGAAAGAAACCCGCAAACAGCCAGCATGTTAATAACAATGATTACTTATGGACTGGAGAGAAAAATGAGGAGAGGGAAGTGCTGGGGGATTGCAAGGGGAATATCACATTATTTTTAAAGTTTACTTGATTATTTTAGCAAGTTGCATTTGAAATTGTGAATTTAAACTACATGTAAATTAAACTCTAAAGAAAGAAATCTAGCTGTTAGGGAAAGGCTAATGTGAAACCACTAATTTGGGAGCCAAGCCAGGTTAAATGAATAGTCCTTCTAAACAATGCAAAACTGCACCTACATTCACAGATGCCAAATGAATAGTCCTTTTGAACAATGAAAAGTTGCACCTAAATTGACAAATGCTGCTTAAAGCAAAAGGTGAAATCAAATAATGAAATTGGTTTGGTCAATAAGGTAACTCTCACCTATTTAAATAAAAAATTATTAATTACTTACATAGATATAATCTCAAGTGAATGGATAGTAGTCTGAGCTTTATCTTTTTGTATCTTATACTTCATATTTTTTATTTAAATAAACTCAATAATTCATTAAATAACTAAGATGACTTTGAAAAATGCTTGTACCTAGGAATCTCTTCCTTGTCTATGATTATCAGTTGAAGATACCTGCATAGAAATCTAAATTACATCCGTCACACCTCTGGATTGGAGTTAGATTTTAGGAAGAATGCTGAGGCAGATCCAGTATTGGTCTTACAAATATGATACCAAAAACCCTGAGGGAGGAAACATAGACAAGCTCATATAGCAATCTTCATGTTCACAATTTCCTTTCTAAACTATTTAGAATTGTGGATAATTTAATAAGCTGTGTTCCTCTTGGTGTAAAATCTGTTACCCAAATTAAAAGATTGCTATGTCTCTGAAATAAATTCAGTTACATTTAATAGAATTATGTTTTTCTGGCTGATATTCATTTGCTGCCAGGCAAGCTAAAAATATCAAATGAAAAAGCCAATCAATGCATCTTCCTCCATTACAAAGAGGCCTCTCTTTATCAACTTAAATGGCAATTAAATAGTTCAGTAATTTAAAGCTACTTCAGTTAACAACATAATATACTCCTTCTGTGTGTCCATTAACTATCATAAAGTCAACCAGATGGACAAAGTCACAATAAGATTTAACTGGAAGACAAAATTTATCTTGGAAAAAACTACTTGTGAGTGGACGAATACATATCTTAGACTAGAATCAGAGCATGATGCTTTTAAAGAGAAGCAACAAGACTGCAGTAGGAATTTTTTCTTCTTTTTATTTTATATTTATCTTCTTCACTCTTAACAAGTAGACTAGCAGGATACGTGTAATTTAGCACTCATGGGTTTTCCTATAATTACAAATGGAATCACAGGGCCATTTATATATATATATCATAGTAGATTTCACAATTGCTATTACTACAACAGGAGCTAATATACCAGATTTAACTCCATTGAATCCTCCATCTCATTTTGTAACATTGGTAGAAATGACCTAGTATGCCTATTTAGAATTTAAAATACATTAAAAATATTGGGTTATAGTAGGTTATCTTCAAAATCTTCAAAAATTTCAACAAAGGCAATTTTGATGTAAGGAGCCCTGAGTGGAGAAAATATGAATCCTTAAATAGGGATTTCTGGTTGAAATGCTTAGTAAAAATTTCAACACAGGCAATTTTGATGTAAGTAGCCCTGAGTGGGGAAAATATGAATCCTTCAATACGGGTTTCTGGTGGAAATGCTTAGTCACAGCAATCTGGTAATTTCGGTTTCTAAAGAGTGAACAAACAGCATTATTTTCTGATAAGAAAAGATAATAAAATGCATATCATTTTAATTGTTAAGCATAATGCTTCACAATAGTGATGTCTCCTTTGCAAGAAACCCTCACCTCAAAAAATGTATATTGCTTATTTTAATGTCAATCCACTTTAGAGACATTTTCATTTTACTAACAAATAGCAGATAATAACAAATTTAAAATTATGTGCAAATGTCTTTTTCAGAATATGCAGTAACAAAGTGCCAATAAACAAGCTACAAGCTGTTTGTGGCCTAAGATATGCAAAGAATTAATTTTTGTGCTGGCATATACTGTAATTAGAAATGCTTCTGTGCATTATGACTAAACCAGTAACTATGGCAACAAGAGCAAGAAAAAAGAGTGCAAAAGAGAGAGCCTGAATAAGTCAGTGATGAGCTGTTTTTCATCTATTCATCTTGAAAGTCTTTGTAATAAACAGAACTATCTATATAATGCATACCAAATTCTATTCCAACTCCTAACATTCATTTACAATGGATTAAAAATATATTATCCCTTTAACACACACACATAGACTATTAGCCAGAACTTGCTGCAATTGTTCCACCATTTAGAAAGAACACACAGTTCTTAAAAATACTACCAGAGAAACGCTATTACAGTATATGTGCATCTCCCTTGTTTTTAGTGAGCTGCATGAAAAAAATGAGAGGAGAAAATTCAAGTAGGAAATTCACAATTTTTGCAGTCTCAGTCTTTTTGTCACACATTTCAACAAAACCACCTGTCTCTGAGTTGCATAAGGCAACAAGTACACATTAACAGGAAACAAACATGGTCAGAAAGGCAACGGGTTGCAACACATTTCTTAATAATGTGCTATACACACTTCTAGTATGGCAGTCCTCGGGAGACACAGATCTAGAAGCTACCATTTCAGACAATTTGAGGCCAAAGATTAGACAGATAGATAGATACATAGATAGATAGATAGATAGATAGATAGATAGATCAAAACCATGAAATAGTATTGGAAATATTAAAGCCATGTGAAACAAGAACATCTATCAAAACTAATTAAAGCTTTGAGAATTTTTTTTGAGAAGAAGCTATTTTTTGTTTATGGATCAGTTTTTGAAACTAGAAAAGACTATGTGAGTGTGAGCAGGAACGATTTCTGTATGGAACACAGAACAAGATGCAACATTCTCAGTTTCAAGAAAAAAGTACTTTATGGAGTATCTTATTGAGCTAATATAAGAAATTGAGTATATCACTTAAAAAGCTGATGAATATAATCACATGTATTAAAGACAAACATCATGTTCTTATTTAATATAAACAAGAACATATAAAGAGCTGCAAGTTTTTATAAACCTTAACTTAATGTAAAGTTAACTAATGTAAAGTCCATTTTTCCAAAGACAGAAAAATGATCTCAACTAAAATAGGGTGGTAAAATCTATTCAGTGTTTCAGTGAAATTTTTAAACAATTTGGACCCAGTAATCAGTGTTCATATTGTCTTCCATCCACTTACTCACTGTGTGAAGCAATACTGAGCAGAGGCCCTGCAGGAAGCACTGCTTTGGGATTCAGGATGTGACCGTGAATAAGAGGTTCAAATCTGTCTCAGAAAGCTTCCATTCTCGTGAGAGAGACAGACCACATTAGTAAAATAACTAACTGAATAGATAAATAGAACAATAATTTAGATTGAGACAAGAGTTTGAAAAAAATCCATGGGTGTAATGCTGAATATGAACCATCAAAGCTACTTTGCTAGGCTAGTCAGGGAAGAACTTTTCTGAGGTGAATGAGGTGTTCAGGCAGGTGGCCACTGGAGCAGCTGCAGAATTCAGAGCAAAGGCGCTAGGAACAGAGAACAGCTGCACATGGGAGGACAGCGGGGCAAAGAGGGCAGCAGGCAGAGGGTTCTAAGCAAAGAGAAGACCAGGCCAAGAAAGGCTGCAGAGGGTCCCGGGGGCAGATGACAGGGAAGCTGGAAGGTTACACTAGCAGCGGCTTTTTAAGTGTAGCTAATCTCTCAGCACATTAAAGTGCTTTCAGTTTTGAGTGCGCTCTCTAAAATTTCCTAGAAGAAAGGCCAAATATGCTTATACACAGCCTCTGCTCAGCTCCCCATGCGGGAGCCAAGATGAAAGATCTCTGCTGTCCTGAAAGTCAGGTTCGGGAAAGGAAGAAAAAATCAAACATGAACCTGTTTTCAAAAGTGCTTTATGTACATAACAAAATGGAAATTATGCAGCTCTTTATTGCTTGTCCCTAAGTCTTGGCTATCTTAACCATTTTCTCTATTACAATCCAGTAAATACCACAAAAGGAGTAGAGAATTTTCTAATTTTCAAAAACTGAGGGCCTCTGTATGTTTTTAAAATCCAGCAGTACAACACTTTTTTTTTTTTTTGGTTTTTCTCCGGTACCGGGAACAGAACTCACGACCTTGCGCTTGCCAGGCAGGCGCTTTGGCTGCTGAGCTAAATCCCCAGCCCCCTGCACTTTTTAAAAAACTAGCTGATAGCTTCTCAAAATTTCAGGCTATTCATTTTTCAATCTTTCGTTTGTTTTATTTGCATCTGAACCTATCACATTAGAAAGTCTTCGTGTGATTTCCACAGTAACCACTAGAGGGAAAACTTCTACTGAGGAAAATCATTTAATAGTCTGTTCACTAGTTTCAAAGGTTTCAAGAACTCTAAAATAACGATGTATTCAGAATGAATGATTATAAAAATCCTATCAGAAATAACATATATTTTCAAATTATCCTTAATAACATTTGTGCTATAACATATATTCCACGATTGATTTATATTCATCACTGTATTTGTTTCTCTATACGAATGGATAGTAGAGGAGTCATTATGGTATTATAGTAATAATAATCACACATTATTTGAATTAGAATATAAATGACTTAACCAAAGGCATTTAACATTTTAACTGAACAGTCAATATGAAAACTGAGATCTGAGAATTTGTTCAAGTTCCCCTGCCCTTTTGCAAAGAAGAAAAGAAACTGAAAAGTTTCTAGGTTCAGGTTTCCTAGCATTCTCTAGATTCCTCGAAGAGGTACATATTCAGGTAATTACTGAATACACACATGGGTGCATTAGTGTATGAATGAAAATAAAAACGAATGAATGAAGTTCTACTCTTTCTCACTGCAACTGTATTGCCAAAATGAGCACCCTGACTTTCCAATTACATTCCATGATAGAGTTGGTAACCGCAGAGACACCTGAGGATATCATTTGTAAGACAAGCCCAACAATGATAGGCTTTTGGGATCCATCTCAAATATTACATAATCTTTATTTTATAGACTGAATGTTTTACCCCAGAATTCACATTCATAGGACAGAATTCTAATCCCCAATGTGATGATAGTAGGAGGTGAGGCTCTTGGGAGATAGTTAAGTCATTAAAGTGTAACTATTATAAATGGGGTTACTTTTCCTGTAAGGAGAGACTTCAAAAGAATGGATTTAAAAAAAAAAAAAAAAGAAAAGAAAAGAATGGATTTTCTTTCTGCCACTTGAGGACACAATAAGATGACCCTCTACAGAGCAGGTCAAGGGCCCAGCAAGAGCTCAATCATGCAGAACCGTGACCTTGGACTCCCAAAATCTAAAATTATCATAAATAAACATTTGTTGTTGGTATAAAGTATTCTGCTTGAGCATTTCAAATTAAAACACATCTTATTTCAACTCCATTATGCTGTTTTATTTTAGACAATTTAAATTCTAAAACCCTGATTATTCTGACAAATCTTTTATAATGAATTATTATAACCAAGAACCATAAGCATTACACATGGGTTAATGTAAGCATATAAGAAATAGTCAAAGGGAAAAAAGGAAGAATTACATCTGAGACTCTGTCCTTTCCTTTTGCAGGAATCTTGAAGCACTAACCATAAAGTTACACTATGGATCTATACCTTACCCAGTAAAATGGTAAAATGGTAATATTGTTAGTACCATTAATCATAACGACAAGTTATCCAGTGTGATGGCACATTCCTATAATCCCAGTTCTTAGGGAAACTCAGGCAAGAAGATCACAAGTTCAAATCCAGCCTTGGCAACTTAGTTAAACCATGTCTTAGCATAACAAAACTAAATAAATAATGGGCTAGGGATATAGCTCAGGGTTCAATTCCCAATACCACAAATCATCACCATCATGATCATCATCATCATAATCATCGTTACTACGATAAGGAAATGGCAAGTTTTGAAATTACCTACAAATACTTGGAAGTGATGATTTCCTGGGACCAATGAGACACTTTTGCTGTTTTATCACCAAGACGGCATTTAGTGGTAAGTGTATATTTTGGGTAATGGGAAAGAGGTTCTGGCCCACTCTTCACTCGTGGAAAGTTTCTCTCCACACAACTAAAGACTAAAAAAAAAAAACAGAATAAGCAGCTAACTCACTGTTCCAGACAACCCAACACATCAGGAAATATTTTCAAGAGAAATACCCAAACATATTAAATGGAGTTATCAATGAGTGGTACAATTACAACTTATAATGATTCCTCACACTATTTTGTGATTTTTCATTTGCTTAGAATGAAACAAGTATTCCTTCTTTGATAAAGGGAAAGTTTTTAAAACTAAAAGTAATATAAATTTAATGTCTCATCTCATTAACTTCTTTTTGTGTAAAAAAAAAAAGATTTTTTAATTATTGAAAACATTGCTTAAGGTCTGTTAGATTGAATCGTACCTAGCACTCCTTGTTTCTTCTTCTCAAGAGCTGACCTCAGAAAAAATTTCTTGGAACCAACAAAAAATATGAGGGCATGTTCTCTGGCAGGTTCTCCCACAGTCCTTCAGCAGTTTGATTTTAAATGCATGAAGATAAGGCTTAACTGATAAGCTCTACAGTATCTGTTCATTCTTCACATTGAGCACATTCCTGGAATAGGTGTTATTCCAAACAGCTTGTTTTAAAAAATCTGATTTGGTGCATTAAATTGTTTGCATGAAAATACATTAAATCAAATTGAAAAAAACACTTGTAGCTTTGAGAGTTGAAAGTATTTCCAACATATTTTATAAATCCATTTGTGAAAGAAGATAAAATTCTTACTAGTGAGACAGTATATAAGTACTATTGAATAACAAATGATTTTTATAAAAAAATAAGAACTCTACCAAAAAACCTTACACGCACATGAAGTAAGCCCATAAGAAAAGCAATTCCTTATATAATGAATAGATGGGGGAAGGGGTTTTATATGCTTTCACAAAGTTTATTATTTGCTTCTTATACTACTGTGATATTAAAATATCTATTCAAATGCAGACACATAATTTCATCCTTAAAAAAGAATAGATGAAATCATATTAATTTTCAATCTGATAGAATACTAGTAAAATATACTAAATGTTTATTTTTATCAAATTTTATTTACATTATGTTAGTAAATTCACAAAAATTAAAAATAATTCCAAGTTCCATTGACTATTAAGAAATTCCAAGCATATACCAGTATTTCCTATATAACTAAGAATTTCTTTTGAAATATGGAAATAATACTTATTAATTTTTGCTGATTGCACTTGATTTTAGCCACAAGGCCAAGAAGCAGTTTAACTGTTGCTGATTTTCAACAAAATTCAAATATTCCAAATTTAACCACCAATTTAAAGGGAAAGAACTGTAAAATAATTTCTGACTATTGACATGGTTCCAAAAGGATAAATATAGCTTCTAGAGAGTTTTCATATATAACTTCACTCTCAGATGAACAATGGATAGTCTGCTATAGTCAACAGATTCGGCAGTACTATTTCTGTTATGCTTAAGTTTGTTGTATGAGATAAAAAGACAAAACCCTAACTTCAATTTCAAGAAAAGTATGATTTTAATAAAATTCCTTTAAAATGCCACAAAATGGTTTTAAATACCTTGATTTTCCTTTCATTTAAATGATTACTAGCAAGAATTCTTCTCTTCCTGCAAAAATTACCAACCCTAAACTTAACATTGGTTTGCAACTTATCAAAACTACTTAAACATCTCAGAATCTACAGTTCTTAAAATAGAAATATTTACAAGGGGTGAAGGATATTTTATTTGAAATATGGTATTTGTATGGGTTTTTTTCTTAAATATTTAGAAAGACTCTAGGATTATTTCAGGCTTCTGTTATACTGATGCCACTCATTCCAAATGACCACTGAAAAAATTTCCTCTGCAACCTAGAATTTACTACTCTTGAATGTGTTGATAAATGATCTTGCATTGTACCTTACCTACTGCATTTGTTTCTGTACCAGGAATCAAACTCAGGACCTTGCACTTGCCAAGCAAGGCACTGTGCTTTTGAGGTAATATCCCCTGCCCAATACCTACCGCATTTAAATGGGGTGTAAAATGTCAACCCCTTATGATAATTATCTGCCAAAGGGACCCCTGTACAAGGCATTTTTCCTTATAAAGAGTCATTTTGCTTGAAGTTTTCAGTGGGAAAACTGAAAGGAAGAACTATACATTGTGAATTCCTTGCACTATGGATACAGAACTGAAATCGGAGTCAAAACACTAGAAATAGGGATTGATACCCATGATTTCCATACCATCAGGTGCTACACGGACAGGAAAGTTAATACAGCAGGCAAAGTTGAAAGAACAAAGATCTTTCTGGATTGCAGCCTCAGTCTTCCTGTAAAGAACCAAATATCCTCTTGATGTTTCAGTTTTCTTGACTATAATTAGGGAGAACATCACTTCTCTACCTGGATAGACTGTTAAACCAAAGCGAAGTTAAGCATTTAAAGTACCTAAAGTATACATAGATAATAAGTAATAGCTGATTATAAATAAAAAAATTCTAATAATTTTCTGAAAAATGCCAGATTCCATCCCAGAATTAGTTAGCTTTATGAAAATCACAGATTCTTCATATTTATATTATGAAGATAATTAACTGTATTTCTCAACATGAAGGGTGTTTTTAGATGAGATTAAGATTTAAAATAGTGAATCTTAAGTAGACCACCCTTCATAATGTGGGTGGGTCTATAGCCTTGCTTCTAGTGGGTCTCTGGCTTGCTGGGCCACATTGTAGATTATGGACTCACTAGCCTCCATAATAATGTGAATCAATTCTTTGTTACACCTCCCCACCCACATGCATGTACACACACACACACACACACACACACACACACACACACTATTGATTCTGTTTCTCTGGAGAACCCTGACTAACCCAATTATATTAAAGGGCCCATAAATATATTAAAGAGCAAATTAAAAGATAGATAACAACAACAAACAGGGAGATAGATCTTTTGCAACTGGGAAGGGGACCAAGAGATAGAGAAGAGAAGAAAATGAATCAGGATGTGTTATGTACAAATGGTCAATGCCTCCTGATGAAACTAATAATTTTGCACTGTAAAACTGTGCTAATAAACATAAAAATTAACAAATTAGATGAGAAAAAATAAATAAAAGATTCAGGAGAACTAATCCAATACCTGAGTCAAGTGGCTAAGCATTGCCTTTTAAGAGCCAAAAATCTGTTCTTTTTTCTTTCTTTCATGCTTGAAATATTAAATTTAAAATATTGTAGAAACAAATTTTAAGACAAAAGATACTTATATTCCTCAAAAAGTCTTTAGATGTTTATTTCTGTGCATACACTAATACAAAGCTATATTCTGGAGAATCTTAACATCCTAGTTGTTAATTGCATAATGGATTCTTATAATGAATTCTGCCATAAAGCAATGATCACAAAATGAGTGCTCCCAAAGGAACTGAATTAAGGTATTACTTTTTTCCCATTTGCCCATTGTGACAAGACCTGAGCCTACAGTAGCTCTGTCTTCTCATGGAAGAACTGTTCTAAGAGCAATTTAAAAATTATTTCATCTAAGCAACATGAATATAACAAAGCACTAATGCATTCACCAATTTCAGTTATTTTTCTTTTTTACAAATATTTGCTAAGTGCCCTCCAAAAAGCCATGAAATCATAAAATAAAATAATGAACTACTTTGTCCACTAACATGTCCAGTTCTGCTGCAGTATAATGGGCAAAGAAAATAGAAGTGCTGTTATCAATTAAATACAGAAGATTCTCCTTTGATTTAAGAATACAGCATGCTTTCTATGTATCTATCATTCTGCATTGTATAAAATAAAAAGGTATGTCAAAGAACAGAGAAATTTATTCTACATCAAGACATTTCCAAAATTTCATTATTTTTATAGCTAAAAGACATAAATGTACTCTGCTCAAGCATTGGCCATATCTTGACAATTTTCCACAGAGTGGTAAGTATTTCAAGGGAGGAATCATTCTTGAAATGTTTCAGGAAACAGTTTTCAGGAATCTGTGTCATATCAATTTTGAAATATGTAGCATGAAGCATAGAAAGAATGAATTTACTAGTTGCAACAGGAAAAGCCAATTGCCTCTAAGATAGTATATGACACATATTTAACTGATGCTTCCCTTAATTATCAGTATTCTTGATTAGGATCATGTTATAACTTTAGTATGACATACAAGGCAAATTTGAGGTCTGTGGAACACATGGAAGATGCACTGAATAATAAAATTACCTGTGATGACTAGTAAAACTAAGTTAGGATGTAAACCTTGTTGGTTTAAAAACATCTTATTTACACTCATAACTAAACAATCACAGCACAGATCCCTGGGTTTAACTTTATTCAATTAAATGTTTTAGCTCTTCTGTGGCCCAGGTTATGCCTTAACTTTTCTTAAAGTGGTCGTATAGTCTAGGATTGTGTTGACTAATAAAGTAGTCAGTCACATGAGATCATTTCATTTTAATTAAATTTAAATGAAATATAAAATGTATTTACTGTCTTGCACTAGGTGCATTTCAGCAGCTCAACAATCACTGTACCTAAAGCTCTACTAATGGACTGAACACATATAAACATTTTCATGCACTGGACAGCACTGCTCATTAACTGCATGTGCATTCCTTGCAATGAGGTAGCCTCAGTAAAAAGGTCATCTCAGACACTTAAGAGCTGTATAAGATTAAGCAAGTTTCCTCACCTTCTTATGATGCAGATCCATTATCTATAAAATGAAGACAGTAAATCAAATATAACTGCAATTAAAATGCATATAGTGTACTTAGAACAGTCCAACTCACCTAAAGAGACAGGGAAAATCATGGCAGGGTCTAAAACTACTAAATCTGAGGCAATAAGTTGGGTCATTTCTGCAGAGAGATAGGCATCATCATTTCTCTTTCCCCCTTCAGTGCTTAAAGAAACACAACTTCTACTTTCTGAAATCATGCTCAATTTTAAAATGTAGGTATAAGTACCTATGGTTATGCATAAGTTTAGCCTTTCTAGTGCTGCTATATCTTTTTTACCATTACTCAGAAGACTTTATAACCGTTTCTTTGAATGTTAAAAATGATTTGGGTCTTGGGTCAAAAAAAGAGTTAGATTTCAGACATTTTCTATTTGACTAGGAAAAGAGAAAGATGTTCCCTGGATGTCCGATAGCAAAGAATAATATCTTGTAGAACTTCAGCAAAAGGAAGATAATCAAGGACTACTGTCAATTATCAGCAGTACTGAGAAAGTATAGGCGCTAGAAGAGCCTATTAATATTTAAGTAAGATGGTGCACGCTTGTAGTTCCAGCACTCAGGAGGCTGAAGCAAGAGGATTGCCACATGTTCAAGGCCAGTGTGGGCTACACGATGAATTAAAGGACAGACTGAATTACATAGTGAGGCTATCTTGAAAGAAAGAAAGAAAAAAAAGAAAGAAAGAAAGAAAGAAAGAAAGAAAGAAAGAAAGAAAGAAAGAAAGAAAAGAAAATGGTCCTTTCCTTCCTTGTTGGATGTTAGAGAAATTAGAATCAATTTATAATCCCTCCAAATAAAATATAAAACTTAATGACAGGCTGGGGATATAGCTCAGTAGCACAGCACCTGCCTGGCAAGCACAAAGTCATAAGTTTGATTCTCAGTACCAAAAAAAAAAAAAAAAAGACTGAATGATATATATTCTGCTTGATGATCTCACCCAGATTTACTTCATTTTTATCACTTATTCATATTCTTTTTGGCATAATTCGTGTCACCATTTTAAAAATCTTAACTTTGTTTATATTTAGAATGTGTGTGTGTATATATATATATCCATAATTCTTTCAAATAAATAATCTGCTATATACTCACTCTGTCAAATTCTAAGTTATTTCTGTTCATATAACATTTTTAATTCCTTGGGGACAGGTTAAATGAGATAGGAAATCATACACTGTTTAAATTGTAAAGAGAAGTTTTTCAATTGACTAAGTTTAACTGAAAGGTACAAAAGAAAATCGATCAGTCCATATTCTGATACAAATTTTTAAACTTTTATGTATTCTTTTCTACTAAATATTGTATTCCTGAATAATGAAATGCCATTTTAATCCCAATTTTACTTTAGGAAAGCAAAATCCATATTTAGAGGCAGAGAGGAGGACCATTTGGCGAGGGAATATTATGAAGGTATTTATTGTTCTCTAACATAAGCATGAGAATAAAATAATACATTCAAGCATACATATTGCCAGAGACTACTTCACAATATTTCTGTCGGAAAAACATACAAAAATTGCAGTGCTTTGTACTAGAAAACTGCCAATACTAGAGCTCCTTAGCTTGCAGTGGCACTAGTCCTGGTGTCCTAAAGTCCTAAATTTATGGTAAACTGAAAATATCATAAAGCAAACAATGTATTTAATACAATCAACCTGCTAAATATCATTGCTGAGCAACATGGTTCACCATAGAGTATCTGTGGCTAACTGGAAACTATGGCTTGCTTGGGAAAAGGCCAAACCTCAAAATTTGAAGTATGACTTCTACCGAACATGCACCACTGTACACCACAAAGAAGCTGAAAAAGTAATAAGTCAAATGATCATAAGCAGGAGACCAGCTGTATACCATAGTTACAATTGTTTATATAAAGATAAGAGAAAGGGAAATTCAAAATGCTATTTTCTACCAGTATTTCTTGCAATATAACTAGGACTTACAGAATGTGTGGCTTTGAAATATTTAGAAGTAAATTTCAGGCTTTAGTGGAGGCTGAGAAGCGAAGTACCATGTATGACAGACACATTTAGCCTGTTACTAGACCTCTGACCTCTCACTGGGTTTCCATCAGTCTCTGCCACTCCATATCCCCCACCTGCACCACTTACTGAGCAAAATTTTTGCATTTTATACTAAAATAAATACTAAGACAGATACCTAGGAGATATGCAACAGGCACACTTGCCTTCAAGAAGCTCCATTTTAAATGAACAAGTGCCCACTCTGTCTGCATATCAGGCATTCTACAAGCTGTTGAAGACGCTCAGAAGAAATAGTGGAATCCATACTTGTAAACAACCTACAGCCTGGTTGAAACAATAAAGTGTGAAAAATGTCTGATACACAAGGAACATGAAGGCTGAACAAGTTAAACAGTCAAACTGAGAGAGGGAGTAGAAGCAACCAGGACATAATGCTAATGTCCAGAAGGACAAAGCAACTGTGGTCACGTACTTTGTTTTGGACATGATGATCAGAGTTAATGTTATAGTTTAGATCTAAAATAGTCCCCAAAGTCTCACATGTGTGCGAGGTGACTGGGTCATGAGGCAGGGGAATTAGACCCATCAGTGGATTAATTTACTAACGAATTCCATAGCTAAATGTGTTTTAGGAGGTGGGGCCTGACTGGAGGTGGGTCACTGGGTTGCGACCTGAAAGGGTATATTTTTGTCCCTCTCCTCCCTTCCCTCTCTGCTTTCGGGCTGCATTGTTGAACACCTTTTCCTCTACTCTACCTCTCTGCCACCCAGTTTCTGCCTTGGAGTCAGCCAAACATGGACTCAAACTGTGAGCCAAAATAAACCTCTCCTCCTTTAAGTTGTGGTTTTTGTGCATTTTGTTGTTTCCAGCAACTAGAAAACTACTAAGACAGTTCAGTATCTGCTCAGCGTCCAAAGGACCACAAGAGTTGCTCTGTGGTGCAAAGAGGTAAGACAGACACACTGTCTAGGTTTGGGGATTTTGCAAGGGGAACAATATAATACAGGACACATATTTTATAAAATTATTTATAATAGTCACTGAAAGAATTATATACAAGAGAGCGCGGAAAATCTGTCCACACACTAAAGACCAAAGAATCCAACTGAGGGCCTGGATCCCATGAGAATGTCCTGCATGAGTCCAACTGGAGGCCCAGAGCTCATGACAGTGTTTCATGCAGGCCTGTTTCATGGATCTGTGCTGGGAAGGCCGAAAGGTCAGTGGTAGAAGCTAGAAAGTCTGTGCCAGTGGGATGAAGAATCTGTGCTAGCAGGCTGAGGGATCTGCACTGGAGCCAAGAAGCAATGCTCAAAGGAAAAACCAGGGCTCCCTGAAAAGTACCACGGCCATCCTCAGCAATAGTAAGGTCCTGAGCTCCTCCAACCGTGAACACAGCTGAGTTCCCATTAGGAAAGCCAATGCAGCAAGCTTCTCCAGGACACTTAGCAGTGCACAACCTTCTCCTCTGGAGCCAGGAAGCGGTGCTCAAAGGGAGGACCAGAGCTCCCCCAAAGTGAACCGAAGCTATTCTCACTGCCAACAAGGTCCCGAGCTCCTTGGAGGATGAAGACAGCCAAGTTCATCAGGAAAGCCAGCATGACGAGCTCCTCTGACAGAACCAACAGCTCCTTACAGCTTCTACCAGCTCCTAACAGCCATTCTTAGCTCTCAGTAGCCTTACTTCTTCTCCAGTTCTGCCTCTTATGCTGCTGGAAACAATCTCCAGGTGGGCCTCCCACACCCAGCACCATGTTTGCTCAGTTTAGCTAGGCTTGACCACTGGTTATCAATCCACTACACACATCTTTTGCTAGAGATCCTGAACTGACTGAAGAGTCAGTCAGGTCAGAGGGTTGATTAGTTTTAAATTTGTGGAAAATTAGTGAGTAAAAACAAGCAGGAAGGCAAAGAAAGATCTAAATTAGGTGTTTTCATAATCAAAGCACAAGATAAAAGCATAAATTAAAGCACATCAATAGAAGAGGAAAGATTATGGAATTTGCAGATTAAACAATCTAAGATATAAAACATGAAATAATGTAAAATCATATTTTTTAACATTTCACAAGTGGAATTACTCTGTGCTATAAATTTCGTGACCAAATGAGAGACTGATGAAGAGGAGTAGAGATAAATGTTACTTATGTAGAATAAGTCAAATAAATAGACTGTGAATAGCTGCAGCATTGCACGTTTGTACCTGGATAGCAGTCTATCAGTATTATGGTCGATTACAGAGTGACTCTGCAGGCCAGATTTCTAAAGAAAGGTTTGGGCCAAGAAGAATCTCACCTTTTCTTTTATAATTCCATTGAATGGAGTTATAAATATCAACAGTACTTTTATTTAAAATTTGCCAGGAAATACAATAAGATAAAGCTGTGAAAACAGTTCCCTAGCAATTCTGAATGCATCATTATTACATTTTGGATGAGCACATTAAACAACAATGTAAGAAAAAGCATAGACTACTTCTCTGAACTTGTTCATCAAGCCCAAATTCATGTGACAGGCTTAATAAGGAAACTATAAGGAAAGCCTACAATACTAGAAACAAAAATACTGAAAACTATCACTAAAATCTCTTCAGTGGCAAATTTCTTGATAATACAATGTAGAAGTAGAAGACTTTATGAAGAAATCAAAAGGTTTGCAGAAAGCCAAAAACACAAGGCAAAACTAATGGTGTGAGACCCCTGATCAAAATAGAATTCAGTTTAGTAAGACTGTTCTATAACTCTTAAGAAGAAATGCTGTGAATATCACAAAACAGTACAAGAAATCAATCACCCAGGTGAGTTGAAATTTTTATAAAATTTTCCACACCAAAGTGTGAAGTAAAACAATATTGTCAAACAAAATATTGATGAGAACCTGAAAAAAAATATAGAATCTTTTCCATTACGTCTTGGGGCAACGAGAAATATAGGAAGTATCTTTTTCACTTACAGTAACTCTAATTAATCCAAAGACAATCCCACATGTCAAAGTGCCTATCTTTCTTTAACTACCACAAGAAAATCAAAGTCAATATCAGGTAGTATCACTTTGAAAGATGTAGATGAAAAATTTTCAAATTAAAAAATTTTGCACAATGTTAAATAAATTTTCCACACTCACAAAATTTTAAAAAATACAATATTGGTTTTAATTCTCTGAAAATCAAAAATAATCTATCTTTCCTGTGTTAATCAATAGTTAAAAGAAGTAAAAATATAAAAACTTAATTTCTATCTCTTCCTATCTTTCTAACATTACTGTAAATTTTAATCCTTGCATGTCATGAATATTTCAATGTTTCAGAGTAAATGAGAATGTAGAGAATTGTATATTCCTGACTTTCTATAAAAAGATAGTTGGAACAAATAAAATACAAATGGCATCAGCACCTTCACAGGACTTGAATGGTAGCCAATTAAAGAAAAAAGAGCTCTGCAAGTTTAGGAAACCATTGTTCATTCAGAAGCAAGCTTGCTGTTCTACTACATAGCATTACGTTACAGATAAACAAATTGCAATTGTAACTGAAGTGTGTTTTCAAAGCCATTGCCGCTGAGAACCACAGAGCAACTTTCAAAATCTATCTCTAAATTCCTTTCCTGGGTGACATGTAAAACTGGACAAAAGTGTATTCTAAACGATACTGGCCTTCCTCCATTCTCCTCTGAGCAGGAAGGCAGGTTCCCACAGATCTCTAAAAGTCTCTGGGGAACGTTTGCCTCTGGTCCCCTTAAAAATATATTAGTAGCGCATTAAGCCTGAATCCAGATTATATCTTGAAATGAACCATTGTGATATCTGCCAAAATCTGTATTATCTGCTCTGCCATAGCACTAAGGTTTCCAAAAGCAGGTACAGGTTACACTAAAAGAAACCTAAATGGCTTCACCCTACAAAGTCACAGTTCACTCCCTTGTTGTCGCCCTTATAAAATACTATTCTAAGCCATTTCCTTCTTCACTGAGAAGAACCAAGCTTTCATGTCTTCATATAGAGGCTCAATTTCACAGGCCTGCAAATGTGAGAAGCCTATGAAGAGTACAGTATCTGAACATGTAATAAACTTGCTGCAATCCCAGGTTTTATAATAAAAAAGTCTCCCTTTTTGTCTAAAAGATCATATAGTTATAATGCAGGGTAGACACTAGAAGAAAAACTAAATCATTTTACAAAATTAAATCAGAAATACTGGCCAAAAAACTGCTGGAAGACTTGGAATATTTTCACAAAAAATAACAAATGTTCTAAATGATAGATATGTTTACTCTAATTTAATGATACACAATATAATGTATACATGTATCAAAACATTATGTGCTACCCATAAGTATACATAATTTTTCTGTGTCAATAATGAAATAAAAATTGTAAAGAAGAGGGGAAAAAGAAAGTTTCCAAGATGTTAAAACACAAAAAATTATAAAATAGCTATGCTTAAAATTAATATCTCTTTGATAGACTGATGTCATTTCCTTTGGCTATGTATCCATTAGAGGGACTAATGATTTATATAGTTATAGTTTTAACTGTTTGTAGAAATTCAATACTGTTTTACATATGACTATAGTAATTTATATTTCCACAGTGGCTAAGATTTCTCCTTTGTTTGCTAACAGCATTCTAACTGAGCTGAGCTTATATCTCATTGTGTTACATAGATGGATGATTATAATCAGCAATATTGTACTGAGTAATTCAAAATAGCTAGAGGACTTTCAGAATATTCTTATCACAAAAAGGCTGAATGTTTTGGATGATGAATAACTTAAATATAATGTGTTGATTAATACACAATGTACAAATGTATCGAAAATATCACATTGCACCCTAATGATGTACAATCACTATATGTCAATAAAAAATTCACTGGATAAATTGACATTAATTAGGAAATTAGTGTCACATGTTGTTCTAAGAAATTTATAATTTTAATTTACTTACTCCTTAGTAAGACTTTGTGAGATAAAAATCATTACCCACATCCCATTCTACATAGGAGAAAATTGAGGTACAAAGAGGTAAGTAACTTCACCAAGGTTGTACGGTCACTAAGAAGCATCCACTACATTACTGCCAAATATTCTACTTTGGAATTTATGGATATCCTGACTTATTTTCTTAATCACTTCCCATTAAGTCACACAGACTGTGAATGAAACATATATTTAAACTAAATTGTTTTTAATGGAGTTGGCAAACTTGAGTATGCTTTTAAATAATTTGAATATAGTAAAAATAAAATTTTCATAGCTAAAAAACTAGAACTATGGGCATAGAATTTAACCATTTTATGATGAGTCAGTTATTGTGTTGAGGTCCTTCAGGGTCTCGGAGTCCTCATTATCAACTGTTATGTGGTAACCTAGTTTTCAATGAGAGTCTAAATTTGTTTTAGAACAAGCTTGAAAGTTACATTTTAAAGGACCATAATATAATCATGCCACAAGTAGCTTTTTGACTCTAGAAAGCATACTCCATCTTCACAGACTTGATCTGTGGAACATAAAAACAATACTAAATGATTTCATATATCTCACCAGGTACTAAGCCAAAATAAAAATGGATCAAAGATCTAAATGTTGAAACAAAAACACTTAATCTGCTGGAAGACAAAATAAGTACAACTCTTGAAGACAGGTATAGACAAGGACTTTCTGAACAAAGCCCAAGGGCAGAAGAAGTAGTACTGAGAATCAACATATGGGGGCTTATCAAATTAAAAGGCTTCTGCATAGCAAAGGAAACAATGAGCAAAGTGAAGAGACAAACTACACAATCGGAAAAGATTTCAAAGGTCTCTTTAAATCCAGAAATTGCTGGAGTAAATGTACAAAACTCAGTTTTAACTACAGATGTTCCTTTTTTTTTTCTTTTTCATCTCTCTTTATTCTGTCTCCTAGGACTAGGTTTCCTTTGTATCAAACAAAATGCAGAATTTGTTGGCAGTGTTTACATTGAGATGTGGGGGAAACTATGGAATGCTTCACACGGGGCCCTGCTCATCTTTGTATCATTCCAATTTCAGTGTATGTGCCGCTGAAGCAAGCACCAAATGTTCTTGACTTCTGGAAAAATGATACCTAATTGGATGATGCAGTCAATTTTCTTTAAGAATTAGAAACAAGCTACAAATAATGCAAGCTGATATACATATACATGTTTAGCGCACAAAACACATACTTTGAACAAGAATATGACAGTTTGTGCATCCTAAAGCTTCCGCAAACCAATATGCTAATTCTTCAAGCTTTATTAACCCAAACCCTCTTTAAATGTAACTAATGATATAAAACACATTTCAAGTTGGTGGGCCGTCAGTCACAGGCACTATCATCTGGTTACTCTCATCCGTTTCATATAAACCTCTTAACTGGAACCTATCATTCTACTGAAATACAAAAAGTTTCAAAATGCTTGCTAAAACTCAAGTTTAGATTACTTTTAAGGGAGAATTTCATTAAATAAAAGTCAAAATAACCATAAAACAAACTTCCAATTTTTGGCATTGTGTAAGGAGTTCAAAAGTCACCACTCCATTCTAACAAATAAAGATTGAACATATTGAAAATCAACAACTCTTCTTATGTCTTCAGGGAACTGAGGTCCCAGGATGAATGCAGACTCCCAAACATGGACAGCCAAATATCTAAATACACTCACATTTGGGTTGCTTCCACATTTTAGCAATTACAAATTGTGCTGCTATGAACATAGGTGCACATATATCACTGTGATATGATGTTTTTAGATCTTCTGGGAAAATACCCAGCAGGGGGATAGCTGGGTTGAATGGGACCTCTAAACCTAGTTTTCGGAGGAATCTCCAAACTGATTTCCACAGTGGTTTCACCAGTCTGCATTCCCACCAGCAGTGGAGAAGGGTTCCTATTTCTCCACAGCCTCGCCAGCATTTGTTATTGGTTGATTTCTTAATGCTAGCCATTCTTACTGGGGTAAGGTGGAATCTTAGTGTTGTTTTAATTTGCATTTCTCGAATGACTAATGATGTTGAACATTTTCTCATATATTTATTTGCCGTTTGTATCTCCTTGTCTGAGAAATGTGTGTTCATCTCAGCTGCCCATTTTTGGATTGGGTCTTTGAATTTGGAGGGGCTGAAATTTTTTAATTCTTTATATGTTCTAGATAGAAGCCCTTTGTCTGAGGGACAATCAGCTAAAATTTTTTCCCAAATGTCCATCCACCGAGGATTGGATAAGAAAATTATGGTACTTTTATATAATGGAATATTACTCAGCTGTAAAGAAAGATAAACTCGAGGCCTTTATATTTAAATGGTCACAACTAGAGACCATACTCATAAGTGAAATAAATCAAACATACATGTGCAAGCACCGCATTGTGTCACTAGTGTAAAACTTGAAAGAGTTAATTTAAACTCGGAGGTATGATAGACACTGTGAAATGATAGGAAACCAGCGAAGAGTAAAGGGCTTCTGGGATGTGGGAAAAGAGAAGGGAAAGAAGGAGAAATTTTGTATGTATGTATATACAGGATAGATAACATGGTTGTTCTTCTATCTGCTGTTTCTATGCTGAAAGAAACTGTCAATGAGTCTTTGGTTGACCAGTATTGCATGTCTATATCTGTTTTCATGAGAAGCCACTTTGAAGATATCAATATGTAATACAACCACCATTGTTAATTCCCTACCACTTTGTTTGGAACTCTGTATTGTCTGTATTGTGCTTGTGATATGTTGTAAAATGTTGTATGTCTGTTAATGTTTCCCTCCTTTTATCCTTAAAATAAATAATAAAAAAAATAATAAAAAATAAATAAATACACTCACAGCTTTCAGGAGCACAAACCTCAGCTGGAATCAGTAGAGGCTTTGAAATCTACAAGTGTGATCAGTGGATTGGTGGATGCTCAATCCAGGCAATTCTGAGAGTTAGAAGCTCCATGAGGATCCAGTCTTAGGGATCACTTTGTATTTTAACTGTAAGAGGCTTGCCAGATTCTAACTGCAAGGATCAGACAGAACTCCTTTCATGGGTCCCTTGTGTATTTGAGTGGGAGAGGAAGGTAGGTAGCCACTTTGAAATGCACTCAAAGGATTCTGTTCTTCCTAATAAGACATATACTCAAAGAGAAAGATTCTACCAGAGCCTAAGTGGCCTAGAAGAAGGGTAAGTCCCAATTCCTGCCCATTTTGGTCTTTACGCCTTCCCTAGGAAAGAAATAGAGTGAGGATGAAAATGGAAAGACACTTGTAAAAAATTATAGTTCATCAGGTATGGTGGTGCACACCTATAACCCCAGCAGTTGGGAGGCTAACTCAGGAGGATCTTTGCAATTTTGAGACCATTGAGGACTACATAGCAGTACCCTGTCTTGAAAAACAAAAACTGTTACAGCTCAGGGATACAGAGACTATAGGCAGAGATCTAATCAATACAGTAAGGGATTCTCCCCTACCCTCATTGTTACCACCATATCAATACGACTTCTATATAATAGCAGGAAAATACAATTTTAAAACTCCAGATCTCAAAATATTACTTAAGAAGAAACTTCAAATGAAACATAAAGGTAAGAAGACAGATTAAAAAAAACAAGGACACTAGGAAATTTTAGTGTCTGACACTGCAATGAAAGTAAACAGTAAACATAGCCTAACTCTTAATTAGATAAACGTAAAATTTTATACTAAAGGCCTCTTTCACTCATTTATTTTTTACTAGCATGTAATGTACCACTTCCAACAAAAATTATAGGGTTTGTATTCAAGGACAAAAAAAAAAAATGAAGAGGCAAAGCAACCACCAGATTCTGAGCCAGATTGAGATATGGAAAAAATGTTGAAATTATCAGAGTGTAAATTTAAAGCAATTATGACCACACTCTAGTGACTCTAATGAATAAAGTAAATAGCATGCAAGGTCAGAGAGGCAGTATAAACAGAAAGATGGAAATGAAAAAAGAATTCTGAAAAAGTTCTAGAAATAAAATCCCAGTAACAGAAAGGAAGACTAGATTCATCAGTAGATGGGGTATAGCTAAAGAAAGAATCACTGAGATTAAATTTTTTTCCATAGAAACTTCAAAAACTGAAATACAAAGAGAAAAGAGAGATAAGACAAAATACCATAGAACCATAGGACAATCACAAAAGGTATAACATATACATGATGGGAATGCCAGAAGAAAGAGGATAAGGAACAGAAAAAACAATGAAGCAATAAACATTGATAATTTCTCAAAATTAGTGATAGACACCAAACTATACATCTCGATGCTCAGAAAACGTCAACCAGGACAACAACAACAACAACAACAATCCCTCAAGCAAACAAACAAAAAAAAAACTAGGAAAATTATATTAAAGCTACAGAAAATCCCAGGAAGAAAAAAAAAGAGCTGAAAAGAAGCTGGAGCTGTGTGGAACTTACCTTAGACAAGCACCAATATGAATTCTATCTGGCTCCTCTCCAAAACCATGCAACCAAAATGGGAATGGAGTAAAACATTAAAGTACTGAATGCTCGAAGCATTGAGAAGTACTCATTTAAAAAAAAATTACGTTTCAAAAGTAGAGGTTAAAAAAAATACTGAGGGAATTTGTTACCAGTAGGCACTGCCACTCAAGAAATGTTAAAGTAGGCTCATCATAAAGAAGGAAAATTATTTCCAGAAGAATTGAAAACATCATACCATAGTGATTTATGTATACCCACGTGTATAGCAGCACAAATTATAATAGCTAAATCTTGGAAACAACCCAAATGACTATCAACTGAGGAATAGATAAAAAAGATGTGATATTTTTATACAATGGAGTATTACTCAACTATAATGAAAGATAAACTCGAGGCTTTTATAGGTTAATGGATACAACTAGAGACCACACTCAAGTGAAGTAAATCAGACTTGCATGTGTAAACATCATATTGCCTCCCTAGTGTAAGAAACTGAAAGAGTAAGTAAGATCCAAAAGATAAAATAGACATTGTGAAAGGGAAAGAAATTGCTCTAAAGGAAAGAACACAAACACACATAATAGCTAAGATAATTGTACTACTAATTTCTATTAGTTTATTGAAGGGAACAGTTAGTGCTTATATTGTTTGCTCAGTTTTGCATGCCTATATCTGGTAATCTGAGCAACTACTTTGAAGATAATAATATGCGATATAATAATGATTATTAATTTCCTACCATCTTATTTTGAAATTCTGTATCATTCTCTTTAAAAATAAAACAGAAGAGAAAAATTATGAAGATTAGGAACGAAGATCTACATTAAGAAATTAAGGGCATTAAAAAAGAACAGAGGAAATAAAAATAAAATATTTGTTTTTCTTATCTTTAATTGATGCAATACACAAAAGTTTCTTCAAAATAATTATAGAAACACTGCATTGAGTAATTGGTAATTATGTCTATAGATAAGTGAAACAAATGACATCAATGTGCAAAGAAGAGGGAAGAATTTGAAATGATGTGCTGTAAGGTACTTTTATCTGGTGGTACTATTATATGTGCTAAATGGTATGAAGTTGTACGGTATTCTTTAAACTCAGAAAAGACAGGAAAACAACTGAAAACAAAAGAAAAAGGACAAAAGCAGCAACAACCATCACTGAAAACAGTAATAAGTGGACAATAATCCAACTATATCAATAATCACTTTAAACTTCAGTGGTACAAATGTACAAATTACACAAAAAGATACTGTCCAAGACTGCAAAAACTGAATTCGTCGACATGCTATCTACATGAATCCCACCGTAAATACAAAGATATAGAAAGAGCTGAGCATGATAGTCCACACCTATAATCCCAGCATTCTGGGAGGCTGAGGCAGAAAGACTGCAAGTTCAAGCTGAGTCTGGAAAACATAGCAAGATCCTGTCTCAAAACATAAATAAAAATATTCTTATATTTATTTTTTAAAAGATACACATAGAGTAAAAATAAAGGGGTGGAGAAAGTATACTATGCTACATTAGTTTTAGCTACCATAACATAGTACCTTAAACTGGTGCCTGAAATTATAAAAATGTATTTTATCACAGTTTTGGAAGCTAGAGATTCAAGATCAAAGTATCAACGGTGATGGTTCATTCCATTGCCTCTCTCTCCTTGACTCACAAACCACCATCATTTCCTCCCTGTGTCTTTACATGGTCTTCCCCCAGGGTGTTTCTCTGTCCTAGCTTCTTCCTGCTATAGGGACTACACTCATGCTGGATTAGTTCCATCCTAAAAACCTCTACCTCTTTAAATTACTCAATGTACATTCAGTTATTGCAATAGAAGTGGACTAAAAAAATTGGTGACTATTCTGTATGAGACTGAGAAAAATGTGTCTTGTAGTTTATAAATCTCAATTAGATCCAACAGATTGTGCTGTTACTGACAAAGGGTTGTTTAAGTTTCCACCTATAACAGTTCTATCAACTTTTGCCTTATGTAAGACACTCTCAGTAGGTATAAGCACTTTCTGAATTTTGTGGCACACGATTCAGTCCAAGTACTACTACATGAATCAAAAGATGGCTGAAGTAGATATACTGACTTCAGATAACAGACATCAGAGCAAGGAAAGTTATCAAGAATACAAAGGAACACTATATAACGATAAAGGGACCAGTTATCCAGAATCTTTAATATGTATGCTCAAACAACACATTGACAACACACATAAGGCAAAAGTTGATAGAACTGTTATAGGTGGAAACTTAAACAACCCTTAGTCAGTAACAACACAATCTATTGGATCTAATTGACATTTATAGACAAGATACATTTTTCTCAATCTCATACAGAATAGTCACCAATTTTTTAGTCCACTTCTATTGCAATAACTGAATGTAGATTGAGTAATTTATAAAGAACATAGGTTTATTTACCTCACTGTTGGAAAGCCTAAAACGTTCAAGATTTGGTAACTACATCATTTAGAAGGGACCTTCTTGATGGTGGGGAAGTCCCCAGAGTCCCAAGGCAGCATAAGACATAGGACTAAATTTCAACATGAGTTTTGGTAGAGACATTCATGCCACAGAACCAGCATAGATAATAATTTGATTTCTAAAATACACCTTAACAAGTGAAAAACAGACAATATAAAATGTGCTCGCAGACCACAAAGGAATAAAACTATAAATTATAAAAGCTATAAATTAGCAACAGAGAGATTAATGTTTAAGTTAGAACTGTAGTATTGGGTACATATTTTAGAAAAGAAAACAAGTCTAAAGTCAGTCATCTAATTGTCCACACAAGGAAACTAGAAAAAGAAGAATAAATTAAATTTAAAGTAAGCAGAAACTGATAGGGCAAGAGAAATTCCACTTTCTCTTTTTAATTCCATATCAAGAGAAGCCCCTTAAAGTTCACTTAAGCTGTAGTTGACCACCACTCTTCAACCCCTCCCCTTGGTTAGTTATCAACCCACTTAAAAGAGAGCAGAGTCATAAAATGGAAACAGAATAAACAGGAAAAATTGGGAAGTAGGCTAAAAGTTAAACTGTAGTGATCATTTGGAATCTGGCTGTCCCACAGCTCCTGAGAAGGTAAGCATTGTGCATTCTTGTAAGTTTCCCCAAAATGAGGTAATGGTTTCTATGGAAACCTAAAATGTACTTAGACTAAATGTGAGACCCAGATTGGGGTGGATGTCTTCACTGTCTCCTATAGAAACTGTCCATCAGTCGCCTCAATAAAGCTTCTTTTATTCCTGCTCTCTCTGTCTCTTGTGAATGTCATTCTCGTTGAACTCACTTGCTGTATCAAAACAACAGAAATTAAAGCAGAATATATGACACTGAAAATATGAAATCAATGCAGAAGATCAATGAAATAGTGCAAAGGTTCTTTTAAAATATCAATAAAATTGGCAAAGCCTTAACTACTTGAGCTAAGAAAAGATGGGGAGAAAAACAAATTTAAATATCAGAAATATCAGAATTGAAAGAAAGAATGTTGTAATTGATCTCATAGACATTAAAATGATGAAGCAATATTATTTTGTGTCTATAAATTTGATTTAAAAATGAATTATTGTTTATATAATCTATTAAAAATCACACAGAGGCCAGGCGTGGTGGTGCGTGCCTGTAATCCCAGCACTCGGGAGGCTGAGGCAGGAGGATTGTTGTGAGTTCAAGACCAGCCTGGGCTATGAGGTGAGCTCAAGGCCAACCTGACCTGCATAGCAAGACCCTGACTCAAAAGGACAAAAAATAAAAAAATTACACACAGAAAATCTGATCATCTTCCATGCTTCCTTCACTTCCCCTTCCTACATACCTTCCTTCCTTTCTTCTCCTCTCTCTCCTTATTTATTCTTATCAGTGCTGAAGACTTCATGGCTCTGTAATTGCTATCTTGACCCCTATAACCACAAGAACAAAGCTGAACATTCAGGATACTTAATTGGACCAAACTTCGTGGTCATTAATCTAGCATTGTACCTGATGATCATTAATCTAGCCCTGTACCAATGATGTCACCCTGCCAGTCTGTCCTATCCCAATTTTGTAACCCTTGCTTATGCCTCATATAAAAATGCTGGCTCACAGACATTCGCCACCTGGTTTTTGTTGGAAGTTATTTCAGCCAGGACCCTTAAATAAAGCTGTTCACTGCCTCCTGATTTTCTCGGATGTTGTTCCTTTCCCAGACTCAGTTTTGCTGCAACAGTAGGACTGGGGATGTAGCTCAATGGTGGAATGCTTGACTAGTGTGCACAAGGCCCTGAGTTCAATCCCCAGTAACACAAACAAACAAACAAACAAAGATAGAAAGACATTGTATCAACTTTCAATATTTATTTCAAGAAAATGGAAGCAGAGTTAATAATTCCTAACCCATTCTATGAGGGTAGCATTATGCTCATACCAGAATCATGCAAAGATAATATGAGAGGAAAACTCGGTGATAAGTCTTATGAACATGGATGCAAAAATTCTCAACAAAATTCTAGCAAACCAAATCCAGCAATATGTGGAAAACATTAAGCACCATGACCAAGTATGATTTACTCCATGTACACAAGGCTGATTCAACATTCAAAATTAATGCAAATCATCATACTGACAATTAAAGAGTGAAAAAATCACATGATTATGTCAACAGGTTCAGGAAAAGTATTTAACAAAACCCAATATTTTCTGATGATTTTTTATTTTAAAGAGAATAATAAAAGAAAGAACAATAGCAAAATATAAACAAAACAAAGCAAGGACATTAAAAATGATATAGGGTTTCAAACCAAATGATAGGGATTAACAGTGGTTGCTATGTTACATATAGTTATCTTCAATGAAGTTGCTCAGATTACCAGATGTAAGAATAGAAGATTGATCAAACCATTTCTCTCATGATTTAGAAAAAAGTTTTCAGCAAACTAAGAAAAAGTGACATCAAATTTTTTCAACTAGGTTATTAAATATCTACACCCCCCAATAGACAACATCATATTTAACACTAAGAAATAAGAAACTTTCTTGCCAAATCAAAGATGTACTTTCTCACCACCCACTTTCAACCTTGTAATGGAAATTCTAGCTAGTGTAATAATAGCAAAGGAAGAAAATAGTATAAAGATCTGCAAAGAGAAAATTCAACTGTCTTTGTAAATGACATGATTGTCTACACAGAAAATTCCAAGGAATCAACAAATAAAATATTGGAACTAGGGGCTAGGGATTTAGCTCAGTGGCAAAGTGCCTGCCTGGCAAGTGCAAAGTCGTGAGTTCGGTTCCCGGTACCGGAGAAAAACCAAAAAAAAAAAAAAAAAAATTGGAACTAAATAAATGGCTACAGCAAGTTTGCAGAATGCAAGGTTAAGATCAGGTTATAATCAGTAACTTTCTTTAATATTTGAAATTAAAAATAAAATACTGCAGATGTTAGCATCAGAAAATGTAATATTTAGTTATAAATGTAAGAACTATAAAATTCTGATCAATTAATCCAGAGATCTAAATAAATGGAAATGTTTCCCCTGTACATGGATAGGAAGGTGCAAAATTTTTATGATGTCAGCGCTTCTAAACTTGATCTATATATTCAATAAAACCCATTAACATGTTAGGTACCCAGAAAAGAGTTAGGTATCAATTTTGTGACTATCCATTACCTATTTGTGTTTATGTGGGCAATCAAAAGCAAAAAATAAAAATGAAGGACAACAAACAATACAGAAGAGAGACAGAGTTGTGAGACTTACCACCTGACTTCAAGATTTACTACAAGTAGCCAAAGTAGAAAGACTTCGGCCAAAAACAAAAAGAGATCAATGAAAGAAACTTAAGAGCCAGTAATAAATCTACATAGTCAACCAATTTTTGATAAAGTAAGAAAAGCAATTAAAGAACAGTCTTTTCAATAAAAGGTGGACATCTACACACAAAATACTGAATATAAACAGAGTTCTTACTTCTCCCTCAGAAATTAACTCCAAAATGAATATAAGACAAATATAAATGCAAAACAGAAACTATAAATATCCCACAAGAAACATAGGAGACAAATCTAGATTATCTTAGTTTTACTGATGAATTTGTAGACAGAAAACCAATAGTTTGATTCACAAAGGTAATTCTGATAAGATGAGCTTCATTAGAATAATAATTGCTGCTCTGCAAAAGATGCTATAAGGAGAATGAAAAGAACCCACAGACTATACGAAAATCTTTACAAAACATATTTGAGGAATGGCTGACACCCAATATACACAAAGGCCGCTTAAATATCAACAATCTTAAAATAAACAACACAATTAAAAATGGGCAATACATCTGAATTCATACCTCATCCAAAAAGACATAGAGATTTCAAGTGAGCATATAAAATGCACAAATTACAATCCCAGTGAGAAATATTTACATACTTGTGAGAATGGCAAAAATCCAAACACCAATAATATCAAATGCTAGCAAGGATGTAAAGAAACAGAAATTCTCATTCATTGATAAGACTTGTGGGAATGCAAAATAATAGCCACTTTGGGTGCTCTTAACAAATATTCTACCAATTACACTCCTAGCATTTACTGTCATGATTTGGAAACATGTTCACAGAAAAATCTATGCTTGAATGCTTATAATAGCTTCATTCATAATTGCAAACACTTGGAAATAACCAAGATGTCCTCCCATGGGTGAATGGATAAACAAATAGTACATTATATAATGTATTTTAGAACAATAAAAAGCCATGAAAAGAGATGAAAGAATCCTGAATACATTCAATTAAAAGAAGGCACTAAGATGTGTTATGTATATGCACCAACTCCCCACAAGGAATGTGGCCAATACATCCTACAAACATGTCTTAATAAAAAATAAAAATTAAAAAAAGTAAATAAAGCGAATCTGAAAAGCCTCCATCCCAACTATAGCACATTCTGGAAAAGCAAAGCTATGGAGACAGTATAAAGTTCAGTGCTTGCCAGAGTCCATCTGGAGGGAGGGTGAGAACCCCACACTGTTATTTTTTTTAATGAGTAATCATTAACCATGAAAAATTACTGAATTACTTTTACTTTCAAGGCCAGTTCAGCAGTGGCTTTCAGGCATTATTATTCCTTAAAACACAATGATACTAAAATATTCCACTGTGTCCTTTATCACTCTTTTTTTGCTTTTGCACAAAAAAAATTGGCAAATTCTCTGGAAATAAAAATAAAGTGCCTAGGCACTTTGATACCTCTCAGTAAACAAGTTTGTTTTCACCAGAAATCTGCTTTTTTTGTATTTACAAAGACATACCAGACTAGTGCTTTATTACAGAGAAGGAAATGGAGGGTTGAAGGTCACACTCCTGCTGCGGTGAACACAGGGACCAGTTGGCAGGCTGACGCTCTAATGTTTCAGAGCCACAGTAAGAAATTTTAATAAACAAAGAATTCACTGAAAAAGAGAAAGATAATACTATAAATCAATTACAATATTCTGTATAACATACGGTTTGGTTCAGTGTGTGTTTGTATATTTACACATGTGTCCATTGGCATCTTGATAAAAGAGGAAGAGATGAAGATACGCCAAAAGTAGTTGGGATAGTTCTTGGCCTTTTATGAAAAAAATCTTCATAGTCTGATTCCTTTCTTTATTCAAGTTAGACTGGAAAGTTCATACACAAAGTTGTGAAGCTGTCTGGAGAACGAGTCTCCTGATTGCTTGGTCACTTTTCTCACCAAGTGTTGGATCGCCTGATACACATACCCCTTTTTTCCCCAGTGGAAGAATGCAGGCTACAGTACAAAGAAGCAGGTCAGTGCCTGGACTCATATCCTGCCACTGGACAGCACAAAATGCTCCCGGGGAATGCAGTGAAAGTTGCAAATACAATCCAGCCTGAGACAGGAAAGTAAAGGATACAGACCAGAGGAAAGATCAAATTCCCAGAACAAAGCCTGCTGGTCTTTAGCACCAACCTCATTCAGATGGATTTCATCAGCCCTATATTCTAACATAGAGAATGCTGAGATTTTTCTATAGCCTTAGTATCTTAGTAATCTGGATCGAATTTGTAGACTACTGTCAAGCTCCCTGTGAAAGCTGTCATTAGAGTCATTATTGAGATAAGTTCCTTCTTTATATTCTGGTAAAACAAAAACAAACAAAAAATAAAAGGTGATTTTAAAAAGGCTTTATTTGTATTTAAGTTACTAATCATCAAAACCTACATAAGCCTATCTTCTGAATTCAAATGAATGTGCTTAACATGCCTAAATATTGTGTGAACATATTTCTTCTTTTAAAAATCTCACTGTTTTGCATAAAAATGAAGATCAAACATAAAAATGGCATCCTGTACTATGATATCCTGGTCTTGAAAGAGAAAGAATAGGAAACAGAAGGCATCAGGGGAATTGAAGGAGCAACAAAGAGAACTAAATAAGCAAAGAAAATGTACAAGGAAATTGAGAGATGCTAGAGGAAAGATCATGATGTGGAAGTCTCTGGATGAGTTTGTCTTTTACATGGGAATTTCTGAAACATAATATAGTATTTAATGTATTTTTCTAGACAAGTGAAAGTAGGATACAGATGGTACTAAAATCAACAAGATGGATGGGCTACAGCCTGCATTATTTCTAGCCTTTGGGTTTTATAAACAAGGCAGCAGAGAAAAAGAAATCAATCTTGTAAAAGTCAATTATGGGTTCCCTCGCCGTGGGGAAAGTGGAAGCAGCTATTTCCTTGGACTGGCACGCACTGCTGGAGCATTCGGCTGAGTACATTGTTCTCTGCTGTCTACTTGAAAAATATTTCCAGTCAGAAGACAGTCATGTGCAGTGTATTTGACTCAAATCCTCCTGTGATACCATTCAGGCTCCACTACCCTTCACAGAATGATTCTTTGTCTATGCTTTATTACTTATCAGTTCATTCACGGAACACTAGCTGAACTTTGAGATATATAAAAAAACATAAAATTTGTCAAATTTTGTCAAATTTAGCTACCAAAAGTTATTTTTGTTTTAAGCTTTCTTTTGCTGTAAATGAACTCAATAACAATACAATATTCTGGTGTACCTTAGTAAAAATAATAAGTTGAAGTTATTTTGCTCAAAATTTTAGTTTACCTTAAAACACAAACTCATTGATGGTCAATGAACTCATGCCAGCAAAAATTTCTAACAGGATAAACAGGTAGATAAACAAAAATCCTGGGGCTGGGGATTTAGCTCAGTGGCAAAGTGCCTGCCTGGCAAGCGCAAGGTCGTGAGTTCAGTTCCCGGTACCGGAGAAAAACCAAAAAAAAGAAAAAAAGAAAAAAAAAAATCCTACACAAGGAATTTTACATGTGATCCTACGTAGCACTTTACTTTAAAAGTTTGTACTCTAGAAATGACTCTTTTAAAATTTTTTTAAAAGCAGTTATTAAAAATTGTAATTAAAAACTATGAGTTTTTAATATGATCTGAGATTTTTGAAAAATCAATTTGTAATACATACTACATACAGAACATAAAAGTAAAATTTCCCTATATTATTCTAGAATTCGTATATATTTGTATAGTCTAAAAAATGTGTCACTTTTATTGTAGATACTTAACGTAATCCCTGAACCCAGCAATTGAACTAGTATTGGTGGGAATATAAACCAATTGAGTAGAACGAATTTCTAAAGCATTACCATTTTCATTTATAAGACAAGTGTAAATGTTTCTTCACATTGTTTTATTTATTAAAAATCTTCTGAGTCCTGAATTACAGCCTCAAAACCTCTCTCACGCTGTAGTTGAATTTTCTTCCTAATATATTTATCCACACTGAAAAGCAGCACCACTCTTCAAAGCTCTTATTTGCAGCTCTGGGGTTGAAACCACCTTTAGTTGTATAGAAACATTTCTCTGGGCACTCCAGCCGTTAGTCTCTACTCCAAGATAGCTTCATTAGCAAACACATGGTGAATAACTCTGACCAGAGATGATCATCCTTAAACATCTTGAACCAAACTGACACCGACCCAGTAATATCCTTCTTATTATAAGACTTTAGGTCAATATTTCAGAACTATTGGACTTATAAATAAGAGAATAAAAAGTAAGGTATCAAAGATAATAGCAAAGAAGCTTCCCATGTATTCACTGAGGCATCAGGCAGCATAGTCAGAGCATCCAACTGATACAGATACTGTGCCTTTGAGAGGCCATATAACCTTGGATAAGTCAATTCACTCTTGGCCTCACAATGCACACTATAAAATAAAGGACTTTGGGCTAAGAACATCAAATATCAGCACTAGAATCTATGTGTAATGCCTACAATCTAAAATTTAGAGAGAATGTTCTTTGTTAATGTAAAGAAAAATGGAAATATGAGGCATTTCCATTACCTCTGTCTCTGCACTGTCTGCTTTTGTGGTTTGATACACCTTCCAAACTTACTCAAAGTTTCCACTCTTGATTAGAAAGGAAAAATAGTTATTTCTACATCTATGCTATGGTAAAGTGTCCAAATTAATATTTATCATGAGCACTTGTATGCATCTATCATTTTTATATATTATCAATTTTAAATCCACAGGGCAATAAACAGTGCTTAGCACATGACGGGTGTTCACTTGATGTTAGCGGAAATGAATGGATGATCATACGACTATCATCTGTGACCACCAGTACCTCCACAATGCTGTGCCAATGAAAACACAGCCAAAAAAAAAAGTCAAAACATGACCAAGTGTTAAAGAAATAGATGTGAAAAAATTGAGAGGACTTAACTTTATAGAGGCAATAGTTTCTAAAATGAAGTCAAGGAATAGAAAACCTTAAGCATTAATGTCCAATATAGGTATTCAAACCAAAAACTAACCCACTTCAGTGGAAATTACACAAGGAAACATTTCTTCTTAAAAGCAAAGCTCAATCGAAGAAGTTATTTAGTTTTTCATCTAATCCCAAAAGGAATCTCACAAAGCTTAAGAACACAGTTTTGCTGATAGTCTTTGCTGTGGTTTTCTGTAGGTTTTTCCATCATACTGACAATGTGACTCCTTTGATCCTATCAAATTAAAAATTTGCAGGAAGAATACAAACTATCACAGGTAAAATGAAGAAATTAAAAGGGTGAACTCAATAATTAAAATCACTTTAACTCAAACATACATGCCAATGAGAAATGGGGACAGGATAAAAAAATGAAATTTTCAGTGAATCTCAAACCACACTGTGACTATCACAAAATCTATTAACCATTTTCCAGAGCAGCCACTCTGATAGAGGACTAAAAGGGCTGATTGATTTCTTCTGTCATAGGTGCTAATGAACAGTGAAATGGCCAAGATGGGGCTAGAAAGAGGAAATATAAAATGTCCATCAACACATTTGCCCACTTGACTCCTCTTCACACTTCCATCACCTCTATTTATCCAATTTTAATAAATCATAATATGATGTTATACATGGATTTTTACAAGTTTTATTACTTTCATAACGTTAGCTTATCATTTGTGGCTTAATAATACCTTATATCATTAAAACAGTTATTAAGTAGATCCTTAATTCTGTCTTGTCCCTGTCTTGTTCCCTATGCACAAATATCCCCCAAATGTCATTTAAATAGCAATACAAACTTGTCAAATCTCTGTTTAAAATGAGTGGCACCTTAATTCTAGTAGGATAAAATTCAACAGGACCAAAATGCCATGGACATATGGGCCTGACACGTCACCAAAATATCTCTGTTAACACTTTTCCTCATACAAGAGCCAATCTAAACTACCTTAAATTCCAGAAGACCCATAATCTTACCTCTCCACTTCAGATGAACACACCTCTTCTCTGTCATACACCAGTCCCTATCTGCATACTCTGCTTCCCTCTGACAAATATTTTTAGAGAGGCAGCCACTGGTGCACTCTCCCTATGGTAGTCTGAGTCCCCTTGTGGAGACTAACCTGAGTCCTGTTCTTCATAGGGCCTAAAGTAAAAGAAGTAAAGTAAAAGAAGCTGATATTTTGAGCTCCATCTCCTAGTGTGTTTGTCTTCAATACAACTTGGGTGAGAAATAGCTAATATACTAATATATTGGTCATGTGGAATACCAATTTCTGAGTTGGAATTATCTGTTTGAATCTCTCACCCATTAGCCTATGAATATTTGTAGTATCAATAAACACGTTTGACTTGATCATCATTACATTTTCAGCACATAGCTGAGTGTCTAGCATGTAGTATGTGCAAGACAAGCATGCATTCAACAGTTACTTTAAATTAGAAGGTGATAATGAAAATAGCTAAACTTAGGGGCTGGGGATTTAGCTCAGTGGCACAGAGCCTGCCTGGCAAGTGTGATGTAGTGAGTTCGATTCCCAGCACTGGAAAAAAAAAAAAAAAAAAAACCAAGAAAATAGCTAAACTTCTCAATGTGCATTAAGTCCTCCACAGCTCCAGTTTTTACCAGTTCTAGCTAACTCCAGAAATATTTACATACTTACACCATACACTGAAACATTATTAATTCTTTCCTTTTTTGGAAGGGGAATCAAACTCAGGGCTTCATGCTTGCCAGGCAGGTGCTCTGCCACTGAGCTACATCCCCTGCCCAAAAACATGATTAATTCTGATAGGGAGTGCTAAAGACTAAACCCAGGGCCTTGCACATGTTAGGCAACTAGCCTATCACTAAGCTATTCCAGTTTAAACATTAATTAATTCTTATTTATTTTGTGTTTGGTCATTTAATCTATTATATACAAAAATTTATCTCACTAAAAAGAAAAGACTTATTAATCAAAGATAAAATAACATTTAGAATCATAACGTGTTTGATTTTAAAAGTATTTTTGTAGTTATTTTTCTAGAAATAAACTGTACTTACATTATGCCAAATTAATTTTTATGTAAGAGGCCCTGAGGGCTTTGTAAATCAATTCTTATCTCCTAGATGAGTTAGAAATTATATTTTAAAGTACAAAAGTAAGAGTTCTTCCATACCCCTACTTCATGCTAGGAATTAAAAATAAGCTACTTCCATTTGAAAACAGAAATAGACTTTCTTCTAATCCAGACTTGATATATCCCACTTTCACAATCATCATATGACTTGCACTAATTTTTCACCAGCTTTTATTATTCCACAATTTTTATCTTATTTGTGGTTTAAGAGTGTTGTCTCTCAAATCAGTGTTTTACTGTTAAAACTATTTTTTTTGCTCAATTCAGGTAATTGTCAGAAAAAAGAAAACATTGATAGTACAGCACTGAAGCTGAGCCAACAATAGGTGTCATTTGGACTCATGAAGTAGAAGTTCCTGACACAAATCCAAAAGGCAGTCTTTACATGGTATAAATGGGTGCATAGAAAAAATGGGAACTGTGACAGTTAAGCTTAACTGCCAAGTTAACTGGATAAAGAGACTCCTGAAGAGATTAAATTTACTCATCAGTTAATTAATCTGTTGATGTCATATCTGAATAAGCTTTTAGCAGATGGGTTCAAGCTGGAGGAGCTGGGTCACTACAAACATGCCTTGGGAGGGTATACCTCTCCCTGTCTTCACTGTGCTCTGCTTCGCTACTGCCATAAAATGCACAACTTTGCTCCACCATGCCCTTCATCTGTAATGAAGAAATAAAGGGAAGTGCCAAATTCTTACTCTTAAAGGACTCTTAAAGTCCTTCAAATTAATTTAATTAATTAAGAGAGGATTCTTAAAGTCCTCTCAAATTCAGACTCTTAAAGAGTCAAATTCTTTATTTTCAGATGACATGATTCTGTACACAGAGTACCCAAAAAATTCCAACAAAGACTCCCAGAATTAATAATCAAATTCAGCAATATAGCAAGCTACAAAATCAATGAACAAAAATAAAGTATATCACTCTGCCAAATTCTAGATTATTAATAACTACTTTGAAAACCTATACTCCAATAAATTGTACTAAAATATATAAAAATTCTGAGTAATCTAATAACAGACAATGAACTTGAAAAGTAATTAAAAAAAACCTATCAACTGAGAAAAGTCCAGAATGTTATGGATTTACATAACATTGTGTTCTATAAGAACTTAAGTGAATATCTAATGTGAAGCCAGCTGTGAAGCCAGCTATGATCTCGCTGTGTTTTTGTGTTGTTGTTGTTTTGAGACTTACTATGACTGAAATCTTTGAAACCATGAGCCAGATAAACCATTTTCTCCTAAAGTTGTGTGTGTCAAATATTTTGGTCACAGCTCCACTTCAGCTTCACACACATCACTCCTTTGTCACACGCCAGTCCCTATCTGCACACTCTGCTTCTCTCTGACACATATTCTTAGAGAGGCAGACACAAATTCAATGTTTAGGTTCAGTGATAACCTTAGAGGGAAATTTGATTCAGTTATCATTCAACTCGGTTTGCAACTAGAATCCTGGAGAGAATTAAGTTTGTGAATCAAGGTATCACGGTATTTTCCTAATTTTTTCTCAAGTTCATTATTGATATACTTTATTTTTGTTCATTGATTTTTGTAGCTTGCTATACTTCTGAATTTGATTATTAATTCTGGGAGTCTTTGTTGGGATTTTTTGGGTACTCTGTGTACAGAATCATGTCATCTGAAAGTAAAGAATTTGACTCTTTCTGTTAAAAAACATATTCCTTTTATTTCTTTTTCTTGCCTGATTGTTCTTGTTAATGTTTCAGCTACTACATTGAACAGAGATAGTAATAATGGATATGCCTGCATTGTTCCTCATTTTAGAGGGAAAGCTTTCAGTTTTTCCCATTTAATATGATGCTAGCAGTACATTTGTCATAATGGCTTTTATTTGATTAAGATAAATTCCTTCTATAACTATTTTCTTCAGGGGTTTTGTCATGAAGCAATATTAGATTAAGTCAAGCGTTTCTCTGCACAGATTGAGATGATCATGGGCTTTTGGTCCTTGCTTCTGTTTATGAGAGGTATTGCATTTACTGATTTGTGTGTGTTGAACCATCCTTATATTCCTGGGATGAAGTCTATCTGATCATGACATATGATCTTTTAGTTGAATTGTTGGATTCTGTTTGCCAGTGTCTTGTTGAGGATTTCTCCATCTGTGTTCATTAGAGACTGACCTGTAGTTGTGCTTTTCTCTTTGGATTCGTCTAATTCAGGAATCAGGGCAATGCTTGTTTCCAGGAATGACTTAAAGTCATTCTTTAAGAAATCCTTCCCTTCTGATTTTGTTAAAGAATGTGAGGAATACTGGCATTAGATATTCACTTAAGTTCTTATAGAACACAATGTTATGTAAATCCATAACATTCTGGACTTTTCTCAGTTGATAGGTTTTTTTAATTACTTTTCAATTTCATTGTCTGTTATTAGATTACTCAGAGTTTTTATATATTTTAGTACCATTTATTGGAGTATAGGTTTTCAAAGTAATTAATAATCTAGAATTTGGCAGTCTGTTATGATTTTGCCATTTTCATTTCTAATTGAAATGATGTAGGCCTTTTCTCTCCTTTTTCTGGTAAAATTGGCTAAAGGTTTGTCTTTTGTCTTTCAAGAACCATTTCTTTGATTAACTAATCCTCTGTATAGGTTTTGTTTGTTTGCTTTAATTTCATTAATTTCTTCTCTGATTTAAATAATATCTGTCCTATGCTGGCTTTAGATTTGGATTGTTTTTGTTTTCTTAAGATACTACAGGACATTATTAGGTTATTTCTTTGGGCTTGTTCTGTTTCTGTGATGTGGGTAGTCACAGATATAACTTCCCTGCCATGACTACTTCCATTGTATTCCGCAGGTCTTGGTATGTTTTTTTTGCCATCATCCCTTGATTTTAGTAACTGTTTAATTTCTTCCTCATATTTTTCTGTGATTCACTGATTCCTCAAAAGTATATTATTATCCAGGCAGGGTGGCACATGCCTGTAATCCCAGCAGTCAGGAGGTTGAGGCAGGAGGATCACCATGAGTCTGAGGTCAGCCTGGGCTACAAAGTGAGTCAAGGCCAGTCTGGACTGCATAGCAAAACCCTGTCTCAAAATAACAACAACACAAAAAGAGTATGTTATTTAATTTCCATGTTTTTGCATAATTTCTGAGGTTTCTTTTGCCACTGATTTCTAATTTCACAACAATATTATTAAGTAATATGTGTTGAATAATTTCAACTGTTCTGTATTTATTTAAGCATGCTTTCTAGGCTAGAATGCCATCTATTCTGAAGAATGTTCCAAGTCCTGCTGAAAACTATATAGCCTTTTGTTCTTGAGTGGAACACTCCAAAGATATCTATTAAGTCCATTTGCCTTTTGATCTTATATTGTCCAAATGACCAGTGTAGTTATGGCAATAGGGTATTAAGGTCCCCAAATTGTATTGATGCTTATCTGATTTTTTTAACCAGGAATCAAGCTCAGGACCTTGTGCTTGCCAGGCAGGTGCTATGCCACTGAGCTATATCACTGGCCTTTTGTCTTATCTCTTATGTCCAATGGTATTTGTTTCATGAAGTTGGGTGTGCTAATGTTTGGTGCATATATGTTTAGAATCTTTATCTCTTCATATGAAATTGTGTTCTTAACCAAGATGCAGCAATATTCTTTGCCTTTTCTGAGTTTTGACTTGAAGTCCACTTTGTCTGAAAATAGATTAACAACTCCTTGTTTTCATGCTCCCATTGTAGAGAATATTGTTTTCTGTCCTTTGATATTTTTAGGCCATGAATTTTATTAGGAGTTAAGCATGTTTCTTCTAAGAAAGAAAGTTTTTCTGGCTGTTTTTCTGGAAAAGCTCCTGTTTACAGTGCTCTGAAGTCAAGATGACACCACAGCTAAGATAGCCAAGGACAAGGGCTACTGACACTCCCTATTCCAGAGCAATAAAGCTCTCAAACTTACAGATCAAGCAGTTCTCTTAATTGGCAAGAATTATAGCCTTTGTTTCTCATGGTCATTTTCACCAGCTTTTGCCTGCAATGTGCCCTCCTCTTTCTGCATCCCCCAAATCTGTGAAAAAGAAAACAATGAACAGCAATGATCTGGAAAACCCGTGGTCTTTATTCCCAGAGTTTTGAAACTCCTGGACTTCCCACAAACCATACCATTTGTCTATTTTTATTTAATCCTTCCACATAACTCAGTTTAGGAGACTCGGGCTTAGGTCAAGTCCCCAGTGCTCTTCACCACAGAAAGGCCTTAATTCTTCACCAATTTTGAAAAATAATTTTGCAATATATATCATTCTGGATTGGAAGTGATTTTCTTTTAGGACCTGAAACACTTCACTCCAAGCTCTCCTTAATGCTAAGGTTTGTGTCAAAAAGTTTGTGTAATTCTAATACATTTACCTTTATAAGTGATTCAATGCTTTTCCCTAACACATTTAAGATTTTCTTGTGTTGGACTTCTGGGATTTTGCCTATGATGTGCCATAGAGTTGTTTTCTGATCATGGCTATTTGGACTTCTGTAAGGCTTATCTGTCTGTTCAATTCTTTCTCTATATTTGTAAAGTTTTCTACTATTATTTCTACAAAAAAGTTTTTTATGCCATTTGTACTATCTTGTGATTTTTCACTAATTCCAATTAACCTTAGTTTAATCTTCTCTGCTAGCACAGTTGAATCCATTTTTTACTTTCTCTTGTTTTTTTTAAGGTATCTCTGAGTTTATGATCATCTGCATCAGCCCTATTTTCTATTGTTGACAAACTATCTTTACATTGGTCACTTCTGTTGCCAAACAGTGGGTCCACATTGGTCACTTTTGTTGCCCATACATTTTACAGATAGATTTTTGTTTGATAACTTTTTACTGCTCTACTCCTTTACTACACTAGTCATTCATATTTTGTTTCATTTTGAATAACTCATCTAGGTTTTTATTAGTGTCTCCTGTAAGCTCACTGATCACTTTATTTATTAAGTCCATTTCTGGTTTAGTTATGTCTTCCCTGAGCTCTACAAACAGCTTACTGATGTGTTTTATGTCTTTTCTTTTATAATTTCATACAATTCAGCTGTTCACCTTTTGATGTGCTCCCATTAATACCCACTGATCAGCTTCAGGGCAGATCACAGTATTTGGAGGTATAGTGTTGCTTTGTCTTCTAATGTTTCTCTTGTGTGTGTGTGTGTGTGTGTGTGTGTGTGTGTGTGTATGTGCACATGTGTGCTGAGGTTTGCAGACTGATTGTAGTGGAAAGGCTGTTGCTTTCTTTAGTTAATGTCTGACTTTCAGTGATACACTCTGGGCATGGCTAACTATAGAACTTTATTTCTGTCCCAGGATCAGACTACTTCTGTTAATTTGGAAGGTAGGGTACATGTCATTGGCCCAGGACCCACTTCTCCAGAAATGAACGCCAGTACTGTTGACAACACTAAGACAAACCACATATTGGCAGAGAGTAAGAAGAAATTATTAGCAACAATTATGTCACCCTGGCAATATCAACAAAATCACCAATAATAATATAGCCAAAGACAAACTGGATAGTGACATACCACAAGAAGCAATAAAAGTCAACATTATACTTCCATTAGTCATATAATAGAGAACTATAGTTACAATAGAAGCACAAATACAATCCAAATGTTTACATACAGTAAATATCTATTAAATGCAATAAATATACCATCACTTACAGTAGAAAAGAATTCAACAATAATAGCATACAGTTAGCTAATTACCTAAAAATAAAGAAAGCTTAATGGCTTAATGATTATACTAGTGAAGATGGAAAAAGTGGGGAATGGGAAAATAAAAAAAGTAAAATGAGAAATAAAGAAAAAAGATGGGGAGGAGAAAAGGTGAAATAAAGAAAGGATTTTATTAAAGAAAAGATATTAAACAGAATTACATAAAAAAAGAGAATAAACAAGAAAAAGAAGAAAAAAGAAATCAGAGAGCAAAGTATAGAAAAAATAAGAAAAAAAGAAAGCCAAAACTAAACCAAAAAATGAAAACTAAACCAAAAAATAAAAAGAAGAAAGGAAGGAAGGAAAGAGGGAAGGAAGGAAGGAAGGAAGGAAGGAAGGAAGGAAGGAAGGAAGGAAGGAGGGAAGGAAGGAAGGAAGGAAGGAGAGAAAGAAAGAAAAGGAAAGAAAGAAAGAAAAAGAAAGAAAGAAGGAACAAGAAAAAAGGAAAGATCAATCATTTTTGGAATGACTGGTTTCTTTTCAGGGTCTGCAGCATTGACATGGAGCAAGTATGGGGTAGAGATAGTGGGTTACTTGCTAACACCAACTTTGTTTCCATACTCATGTTTCTTGTGTGTGAATGATCAATCTTGCCACACTGTTCCCACTGGGCTTGATTGGTCAGTGATGTCTGGCCCAAGGCAGTACTCAGTCTGGCCGCTTCTGGTTTTTATGTCCCTCTGTGTACCCCAATGTATGACTTTCTCTACCTAGCTTTATTGCCTGTGGACTTGGGAGGAGCTCCACCCTGCTCCCGCAGTCCCTCTGTTCAGATATCTCAGGCTGCAGCAACTGTCCAAGCTGAGGCATACTCTTGCTCACACTGGTAGATGGGGAAACCATACCAACCACTGACTACTGTGCAAGATACAGGCAACTGGGCAGAGGTGGTTCAAGCAAACTTCTAGGCTTATTTCAGTTACTTTCACACCCAGCTCCCTCTGAAATTCATACTTGACCAGCCTGGCTTCTCACCAAGGAGTGTGGGATTCCTATGTCTTTCCTGGTCTGCTGGTCTAAGTTCAAATTTCTCAGAAGAAGACTATATCTAGCCTGCATCCTTTCTGCATCTGTCTCTTGTGGCCATCTCCCACTGTGTAGGGTGACACCAGAAACCCTGAAATATAGTTGTTCTGTACTTGTTCTGTGGTTCAGTCTTAAATAATTAACTCTTTCTCAGAATGGCTCCTGATCAAAGCCCCTCAAACATGGTAGGTGCTGCATTAGATTTCTTCACCAACTCTAGTGTCCCAAGCAGAAGTAATCACTTTGAGTAAAACTCCACACAGCTTTTGCATTTTACAATCACCATGGGCTTTTCTTGGGACTAGCACTGCAGGCCCACTTCATGGCTTTTCCCTGCATGTGCAGACCTGGACCTCTCCCTGGAGCTGCCAACCCTCTCAGGACAGAAAGTTTTTCTGCCCAGGAGCCAGGGTGAGTTTTCCAGCTTGCTCTTTTAAATTGTGTAAATATTCTGCAAACTGATACATTTACATGCTCTCAGTGAAATAAAGTTGAAATACCGAAGTAATAATTTAGTTTTTGAATAACTGATTAGTAGAAAACCACAGAATTCTCAGAAAATTTGAATAACTGGCCTCTCAAAAAATCACATCTGAGAGAATTCATCAAAGTTAAATTTTAGAATGTAACATGATTCTAAAATAATAAGGCTGATTTTGATTTCCTAATAATGGTAATTTTTCTCATGTACTAAAGATCAATGATCATATAAAGATTAAAACAAGCATGTAAAAAGCCAAATTCTGTAGTATTTCATTTGGTGGTATCTTCAAATGGTATCAAATGTTACTGAAATAAGCCACTGTTTTCAATGTCTTCTATTTAGAAAAATGGAAAATAAGTCTTATTCTTTTGCAATGATATCTTGAACTAACAGTTTTAATTTACCTAAAGTTGACATACATACTAGAAGAACCTATATGTTCCTAGTAAATGAAACATTTTCATTAATACCTAAAATTGTAATATATTAATGTTATTTTAAACAAAATTCTTGCAAAAAGTCTTGTTTTTAGAAAATAATATTTTTACAATATTTACATAATAAATTAAACTCATTTCAATAACCCTTTCACATGGGTAGTTGAGATGATTAACTCCAGAGTATAAAATAAAGTGTGTAAAATCATATTATGTATGTGCTCCCCCAACATTAGTATATACATACAAGTAAAGATTTCTGATTACTCTTAAGAGGTGACATTTTATAATCAAAGGGTAGAAAGTGTGAATCTGAACTGACCATTCCTGAATTCCTAAACTTTCCAACTAGTTCTTATCCTTCAGGTACGTACCTCATAACACTCCATGTGTGACTCTGTACTCCTTCCCTCGTGGTTGCCATCTTTAATCCAAATTTTATAAACATTTGAAAATAATATTTAAATGTTGCTTTTAAACAAATATTTATAAATACCAAGTTGTGATGTACTATCATTTATTATTATGTTAGAATATCTTTGTGCTTATTTTAATTATTTTAATTAAAATCTATTTTAGGTATCACTTTAAGATACTATAACAAAGGTTGTTATATATTCACATAGCATTGTTTCCTTTACTCTAAATACATAGGAAACTAAAATTGCAGACATCCATGAACCCAAGGCCTTCTACCTAAATTTGGCTAATGAATTGTTACTGTCAATTTAGGGATAAACTCAAAAATCTCCCATTGATTTTGCATTGTTTGCCTTTCATTTACCATCCACAAAAATCTGAGGCATTTAGTAACTGAGGGCATTATCAGGCAAAAGTGGGCAGTGTTCTCACTACCCTATTTTCCTGCACTCTTTCCTTATATGCACACTGTTCTATGACTCACAAAAAAGAAGTCTTTATTGTGTGAAACTTCTCACTTAAGATGTAAGTATTTTTAACAGCAAAGAGTCTATCCTGAGTCAATAAGAAATAATACAGCAGCAAAAGACTCTAGTGTCTAGTTCAGATGTTCTCAATGTTGGCTGCAGGTTAGATTTAAGGACCACACTCTTAAAAATATATGAGGCAAGTACCCTTTTTTTTTTTTTTAAAGCTGTCTAAGTTATCTGGCACCCCTGTACACTAGGTATACTCATATTCACCCACTAACGATGATGTCTTAATCCAGCATATTTTCATCATTTTCCATGTAAAGCCAAAAATTGTCAGCTTAAGGCAAAATCATATATATTAAGACATGAAATCATTATAAGGAAAATTATACATCTACAAGTACAGGCAAAATTATACATATTAAGACATGGAACCATTATAGGAAAAATTCTACTAAATATTAAATAATACCCACTAATTATGTCCTTGTATTTCAGGAAAATGTTAGATTTTCCCTAATTAAAATGAATTTTGATTTAATCACAAACACATATTTGAAGAAAAATTTAGGTTCCTCTAATAAACACCTACCACAATAATGTACAACTGACAATAGCTTCATGAGGAATAAGTATACAAACACAATAGATCCCCCAATTCTCCTCCAGCTCCACAAACTAATGATTTGTTTTTCAAGCAAGCATCAAGCTATACTGCTTAATATTTAATCGCAACTACAATAAGGTTATTTCAATACAACTTTTCCAGATGGTACGGTATAAGCAAAAATTATCAAATCAACTGACTCAACTACTCTGTTCTTAAGTTCAGCAGTCTAATTCAAAACCATGACCAAAGCAGCTATCAAGCCTTTATTTGTGTAACTCCTAAGTTATGGATATCGGCCTCATAGATATTGAACCACAGAGGAAGATCACAGGGAGAGAGAGAGGATAAATGCATTTCACTTAGCATATGCTGCTGAAAATAAATATCCTCCAACAATAAGTATGTAATATTTTATTCTATTTGCATTATGTTACTTCAAAAATAAATAATAATAGTAATAACTGTGAAAAGAAATCATTTGTTGCTTGCTCTGTGAGTGTTATAGCTGGCTCTTGGTAGAACAATACATTTACTATCTAGCTGGATTACCATTATGAACTAACTATAACTTCTGCTATTATTTATTTAACCTAGTAATAAAATTTATAAACTCAGTGTTGAAGATTAAAAGGTCTCAGTATTGTGGGAGATGATTTACATATTGTTATAAGTCTGAGATGGTGGGATTTGAACCTCTGACCCATGACTTATTTCTCTTCTTTTTCGAGACACGGCTTATTACTACTTTCCATATGTGTCAGATTAATTTCTACTAACTGACATATTCTATTAAACAACTAAAAGTTCTTCCAAAATAAAGTAAGTTTTTAAAATGGGGATTGAATTGGTTGGTGGGATGAAATAATAATTATGTTTTCAAGTCCGAGTGGGTAAAATCAAGACAGGCTTTTAAAAATGCTTTTTCAAATTTGAGCATAACAGGAAATATTTATGTCAGTGTTAATAATAGTGATGTGACCTCTGAAAAACTTAATGTGAATATCACTCTGCAAAGGTTAGGTATCTTTTAAATATTTTTTTACTTTTATTAGTACACATTTGAAGTGCATATTGATTACACCCATTATAAGGAATCAGTACATATACACAGAACATTTCCACTCTGTTTTTCCCCCTTTTACCAGCATGAGATTCAATTATTCATTGGAAAAGACCTTATAAAGTCAATTATCATAATTACAGAATAAAAAAACAGACTAATAGACCAAAAAATATAAAACATGTAAAATAATTCTACTAAGTCAAGGCACATTAAAGTGTACTGTCTTAGTTTGAAGTTTTTGCAAGGGGAAAAATATAATACAGGACATATATTTTATAAGATTATTTATAGTAGTCACCGAAAGAATCATATACAAGGGAGTATAGGAAATCTGTCCACACACTAAAGACCAAAGAATCCAGCTGAGGGCCTGGATCCCGTGATAATGTCCTGCATGAGTCCAGCTGAAGAACTAGAGCCGATAACAATGTCTCATGCAGGCTTGCTGGAGGCCTAGAGCCCCTGACAACATCTCACTCAGGCTTGTTTCATGGATCTGCGCTGGGAAGGCCTAAAGGTCAACAGTGGAATCTAGTAAGTTTGTGCCAGTGGGATGAAGGATCTGTGCTAGCAAGCTGAGGGATTTGCAGTGGAGCCAGAAGCAATGCTCAAAGTAAGGACCAGTGCTCTCCCAAAAGGTGCCACAGCCCTCCTCAGCAACAGTGAGGTCCCAAGCTCCTCTGATGATCAGGAAAGCTGAATTCCCATCAGGAAAGCCCAGTGTGACAAGATTCTCCAGGAGAATGAGCTGTGCATCTTCTTCACCTCTGGACCAGGAATCTATGCTCAAAGTGAGGACTCGAGCTCCCCCAAAATGGACCGAAGCTGTTCTCAGTGACAACAAGGTCCCAAGCTCCTTGGACAATGGAAACTGCCAAGTTCATCAGGAAAGCCAGCATGACAAGCTTCTCCAAGGGAACCAACAGCTCCTTACAGCTTCTCAACAGGTTCCAACAGGCTCCCAACAGCTTCTACCAGCTCCCAACAGGCTTCCTTCTTCTTCTCCAGGTCTGCCTCTTATGCTGCTGGCAACAGTCCTCAGGGGGCCTCCCACACCCAGCACCACACTGGTTCCGTTCAGCTGGGTGTTACAAGTTGACAACCAGCTGTCAGTCCAGCACAGGTATACACTGTCTGCACTGGATTAAAATATCATTTTTCCCTCTTTTTTCCCTATTATCTATCTTTTATTTTACTCTTTATTTATATATTAGGTTTTTCACACAAGAGAAACTATGCAATGTCTAAATTGGTGTGCTTTATTTACTTCACTTAATGGTATGGTCTCATGGTGAATACATTCTCCTACAAATTACTGAAATTTATCCTTTATAGCAGAGTAGTTAGGGAACTTAAGCCCCCCTCTAAATCACTGTAGCAGCACATTGTGTACGGATTTTGGTCTTTATTAGCATATTTTGGCATTTGAAAAGTAATCGAGTTAATACAGTGTAAAATGAAAGATTATTTACTGTGTAATGACTGAATAATTTGAAGGATTTTAATTAAATGCAGCTCACAGAAATTCTCACTTCTGTCTAACCAAAATTTTGTACATTACATGCTACTAAAGCAAATTGAGAAAAAAGATTGGAAAGAAATAGAATTTGAAGCAAGAATGGGGGAAAATTTTTATTCTATTTAAAAGCTGATTCATATTATTTTGTCTTGAGACTGTATCACTTTGAATGTTCTTACTCTGATTTGTTTATGTTTGTGATACTGGCATGCTGCTACTGTCCTATTTCTTTCTTTGTTTCTCATTTACTATGCTCTTTAAAATTAAAAAATAAAGAAGTAAAAATTGAGCAAAATAATTTTTATTTTATTATTGTTACTTTGAGAAAGCATAAAATAATTAACAAAAGTGACCCACTACCCAAAATTAGGAGTAATATTTAATCATATCTGTCATGATATGATCCTTTAGTGTGCTGTTAATTGGTTGTACTATAAAATTCACCTTTTCCTGATAGTTCATCTTTTGGAAAATGTATAGTCAAATAGCCACCACCAAAATCAAGATATAGAGCAATTTTCCACAAAATTATCTTAATCCTTTGTAGTTAACCACTGCTTCCACCTCCATCCTCTGTTAATCACCAATGTGTCTTTTTATAAAGTTTCCTTTTCTAGTATGTCATGTAAATAGACTGATAACCTTTGAAATCTGGCTTCTTTCACTTAGCATGCATTTGGGATTCATCCACATTGTTTTATTAGTTTCTGTGCTTTTCCAGTTAAGTGGAATTCCATTGTATGGGAACATCAGATTTTGTTTGTCCATTCACTTGCAGTAGGACATTTAGATTTTTTTCCAGACTTAAATAGATACAAAAAACTGATTACAAATATTTATCTATTAATTTTTGAGTAAGCATAAATTTTCATTGCTTTAAGATAAATACACAAGAGTGGGTTTGTTGATTCATTGTAAGTATATTTTTAACTTTGTTAAATGAATTTTCTAAGTAACATTGGGTATTGCCAAACTAAATGCAAGAAAGTTTCATTTCTCTGTTGTCCACACTGTTTTGTCAGGTTTTTTGATGGTCTGTTTGTTTGTTTTTTCCTCATTTTGGTTTGTTTTTAAGTATTAATTTTCAATTTCCATCACCATTAAATAGAAATACAGTTATTCATATTCATTATGTACCTTGGTATATTATTAAACTCATATTAAATCTTAGTGAATTTTTTTGTAGCATCTTTTGGAACTTTCTTCTTACACAATGTTATTTGTGGATAACAGTGCTTTATTTCCCTCTACCATTTGAATTAATTTCATCTCTCTTGCCTTCTCTATTGGCTAAAATCTCCTGTACAATGTTGAAGAGAAGCCATGAACATAGACATGCTTGCATAATTTATAGTCTTGGGAGAAAAATTATTTAGGCTTTCACCAGTAAGTGTGATCTTTAAGAAACTTTTTCATGAATGCATTTTAAATTTTGTCATATGCTGCATTTGACACCTAGGGAAGTGATTATTTTTCTTTTTCAGTCCTTTCTAATTATGAATTAATGATTAATTTTCAAATTTTAACTTAGCCTTGCTTTCCTAGGATATTGGATTCAATTTGCTAAAATTTCCTTAAGGATATTTGCATCTACTCTCAAAAGATATATACCAGAACATAAGCCTTATCTTGTTTTGTTTTGTTTTGAAGTTTTTGTGTGGTTTTGGCATCAAAGGAATGCTGAATTTATGAGTTGGTGTCTTGGTTACTTTTCTCTCGTTGCTGAGACAAAATACCCAATGCCCAAAATGAAGGAAGGAAAGGTTTATTTAGCTTACAGTTCGTGGAGGTTTCAGTCCATACTTGGCTGGCTCCAAGGCAGAAGATAGCAAAGCAACAAGAGCAAAGCGGGGGAATGGCAGCCGAACAGCAAAGCAGCCAGAGCAAAAGGGAGGAATGGCAGCAAGCAGCTTCTTTCCCTCCCTTACATAGTAAACAGGCTACCCCCACCTAAGGGGCGTGTAGCTCTCACATAATCTCCATGCCCTCCTCTTCCACAGGCTCAGGATGTATACAAAGTAAGCACTCTGGCTTCCTGCTGATTCACTTAGCCAAACCTCTAGACTCCCCAAGTTGACACAATGTATCAACCATAACAGTTGGGAAGGGATTTTATTCTTTTTCCTGCAAAGTTTTGTGGTAAAATTGTTATTTTATTTCATATAAATCAGATTCAACAGTGAAGCTATTTATGCCAGAGTTTCATGAATGTAAGCTTTACAAGAAATTACTCCCTTGATTTGACACATATACGACTACTCATATTTTCTATTTTTTTCTCTTTCTGTACATACTTTATTCATTTTTTTTTCTAATTACCAAAAATTGGAACATCATGTGGTAAATTCATGGGGTCATTTATGGTTCCCTTTTCTAGGACATTCCCATGGTTTTATTTTGCTCATTCTCTGTTGAGCTGTGTAGGGTTTTTTAATGTTTTGTAAGCTATTCACATGTATACACAGCTACACTTTTGTAATATGTCCTGTATTTCTTAATGTTTTATTGCATCATAAAGATGCTTTCAATTCAGGAATGGTCAACTTTGTCAGGTATTTTAAACTTACTACATTTTCTCTACAATTAAAAAATGTGTTCCCAACCCAGGATCATAAAAATACTCTTTTACTTTTCCTATGATTTTAAATTGTTTTTAAAAATTAGATCTTTATTAGATTCCTGCTATTACATCCATAAAACACTTATTCTTATGTAGGGGGTAAATGTGAGGTAGTAAAAGAATTTATTTTCTATGCACAAAAGTGTTTTTGTTTTACATTATTGGGGAAAGAATCCAGAGATGTTTTACCACTGAGCTACTATACAACCCGTTGTTTGTTTGTTTTCAGGCAGAGTCTAAGTTCCCTAAGCCTGACTCCAACCTGCTACCCTCTTGCCTCAGCTTCCCTAAGTGCTGCGATCACAGACATGCACTACCAGACCTGGTTCAACATTATTTTCTAAATAATCATCCATTAGTTAGTAATCCTTCCTTATCAGACATCAAGGACATACAGAAATTTGAGCATATTTTTTGATACTTTCATTGAGTTCTATTTTTCTATGTACTTATTCTTAAACCAATGTTATAATTACTTCAATTGTAAAACAAATCTAGATGTTTGAAAGGCCTAGTCCTCCCACCTTTCGTTTTTCTTCTTTCAGAATTAGGTCAGTTTGAAGAATATCACTATTGATTATATTCACTGCTTTGATTAAAGTTTTTCTTATCCCTACTAATCTAAAATTTCCACTTTTTAAAATGAAAACTTCAAACTTACATAAGACAAACTTGACTTTCATAATTAATGTGTACGGAAACTACTTATTGAGTATATTCTCGTGATCAGACATTTGCTAAACTATGTTACATATGGAGTACATTTTATTATTCTTGTGGGTATAAATAAAAGAACTGAAGCTTAGGGAATATGGATTTTTTTTTTCTAAATTAGTAGATCTAGAAATTAAAAAAAATTTTCTAAAGAACAAAATGTGACAAATATGACTTGAATTTGCCACAGAAATTTGCTTTGTTCAATTTTGATTAAAAATTAATGAATTGAAGAATTTAAAATTTTGCTCAATTGATTGATTAAGTAATATAAGCTTTTCAGCCCCTTTCATGACTGGAAAAAGCCTAAACTTTAAAATGTTATGCCACAAAAATAGTTTTTATAGAGGCAGAAATTACAATTATTTGTGACTGTTGGAAAAGAAAATTCCATTTTATCCACATCTTATATAATAGAATTTAATGCAAAAAGTGTATGCTCTTAAATATACCTTTCCCTGATAAATATTGTTATTTTCTATCAAAACAAAATTGTTGACTATGAAAGGTCCAGAGTAATGGAAAATAAAATTTGTTACTTTTGTAGCCAACTTCGAGTTTTTCCTTTTATTAATAGGTAGGTTCAGTTTGATAACTTAAATAACAGCATCCAACAACTTAGTAATTAATCAGTTTATAATTAAAAGATTAAGTCTTTTGAATGCCTCATTACTGAAAGTAGAAGAAAAAAGGAAAGGAAGTAGTGAAAAATAATTTCTAGCTTATTCATGCAGCAATGAACACTAGAAAAGAATTTTTAATTAACTCTATGAAGTTGTTCTCCAGTGAAAGAGTATATTCATTTCCCACAGGAGATGAAACTTTTCTGTAGTTGTACATCCAAAAACTAAAGAAACTTAATTGAGATGCCTGAAAGATAGTAAGTAGGACTTGTTGCTATGACTTCAACAACCAGCGTGCAGCTAATCAGCATCCATTGCAACCACTGAAAAGGAACTGGCTATTTCAGTCCTTAGTTTTACTTCTAAAGATGCAGTGATCAAAACTGAAATTTGACCTAGAAGCTGTCATGACTCTAAAGACGCCTAACAAGAGATTTGGCAAGTGTTAATAAGAATGGGAAAATAACAACCAACAAAGCATTCAGATTTCTCAAATGTTCAGGATAAAGTACAGAAAACCAGCCAAGAGCCTAACAAGCAAAGATTATACCCAATGTAGCGTGATGGGCAGGCTCATTACTCTGATTTGTTGTCAATGTTAAAAGACTAGATGTTTTTCCATACTAAACAGCCAATAAATAAACAGTGGAATAGAGGAAGAAAGCTGGTGACAAAGAAAACAGAAGGACTCAACTTGAGGAGAGCAAGCAGCTACTTGTACATTGATTCTGTAGTCCCTGCAGGAACTGGAAAATCATAATACATCTCTGCCTACCAACATGGAGGTACTTCCTGTGCATATCTGCATCTGAAATTTATCAGTACATCACACCATATATTAATTTAAGCAGGCCTCAGTGAAAATGAAAAGATACAATTACAGGGATATAATCCATATCTAAAAATTGCCTATTTGGAATGCTTTTTAAGAAATACCTTCTTTTAATTTTTCTGCTAAGGGTCAGTCCTTAACATAGAAGACAGGAGAAAACTGAATGAGTCTTTCAACCCCAAGAATAACAGCCTTCTTCCAACACTAATCATTTAAATTTTAAAAGCCAAGTAAAAGCATGAAAAAAAGAAATAACAGTGTAGTAAAGGAAAGAAAATTTGCCCCAGAATTACAGAGAACTAAAGGTAAGAAGGTGAAAATTAAGCTGCTAAGCAAAAGAGATTTTTTCTTTTTCTTTCATCTGAATAAAATCGTGCAGTATAAAACATAAAAAAATTTTCATAATGATAAAACTATTGGTAGCCTATCATTAAGAATACTGAACTATATCACATTTTCTAGAAGCTAAAATATTAAAATACTGAATTTTAAACTCATTTTGATCATTATAATAGTCCACTAAGTTATGATCTGTACTTGAATATGTTAAATTATTTACTTTACATTTAATTAGATATTTTTACATTTTGGCATCAAATTTTATAAATTTCTGATTTTCTCATGGCAATCGATGACAAAGTGGATCTTAAAATCTAAATTGGAAGTTCTGTTTAGAAATAGAATAAGCCAATAATGTTAGTTTACTAAGCTATTCTGTCATCTGTAAAGATGCTCATGTAGCGCAGCTCCCAGTGAGTATGTGAGCTAGCAGGAAATCATGGAACATCACCATGGACAAGGAAATTGACACAGCAATCCGAAATCACTGGCTTCACTTAAGTGCTCTTATTTAATAAAATAAGAACTGATCTATAGAGTGTAATTAATTGTCCACCACCACAATCATGAATATTTCTAGTTTATTTGACCTTATTATGGAGAACTTTCTCTGTCATCAGAACACCAATTTCTTCTGGATTTTATTCGAACAAATAAAACAGTGGTTTCTTCTTATCATAATCTCTAATATTTCCTCCTTTTCTATTGCATCAGTAAGCAAATCTGTTCAGATGATTATCCCAGTCAGAAACAGTGCAATTGCAGAATCATGTAATAGAATGATTTTCTTAATTCTTATATCTAGGCTTCCTATAAGATACACAACAATAATCCAGACTGTTTGGGACCAAGGGCCAAAAGAGAAGGGAAGATATTTATATATCAATATCTGGTTTTCTGGCCATGCAGTCTTGATTATAGGTTGGATTAGACAAAAAACAAAAGAGACAAGTGCATAAGGGCCTTGTAAAGAAAACAAGATAGTTTAGAGGTGGAGTAACAGGATGAGGGAACAAGAAGGATAAAATTTCATGGTTAGCAGAACTCCTGTTTTGCTCACCACCAGAGCACTGTTTATATTGCTCTACAGTTTGTATTAGCATGTGTCCCCACACAGCCTCTTCCAGAGGACGAAAACAGCATTAGTAGCTTTTTAATAAGATAGCTGGAAGGGAAGCAGATTAGATCCATCCCAGAGCACACTCACCCCATCTCCACAGCTTTCTTCCTGCTCTTGTTTGTTGTTCCTATACCACCACAACCTCTACTTTTTGACAAAGTCACAACCATCAGCTTCTCTTCCAAGTACTCATTCAGAAACCTTCTCTTCATAACTGTAGGCTCCACTGAACTCTTCCATTCTGGTCCAGTGATTTTAGCAATGACTGCATCTAAACTAGGAGTCCAATATAGTTTTCTATGTGCAAGTTTTAGATCATCAATGAAAACATAAGTACTTTGGAATCAGAAATTATGCTTCCTGTGTAACCCTCATTATGTCACAGGTAGAAGCAGGGTAATCATATGATTTCTCTTAGAAATACATGTTCAATTGAATCAACACTAAAATAAATTCAAAAGGCTGCTTTTTCTGGGAGGAGTAGTCTCCAGTGCCCCTATATACAAAAATGCTTCCACAACAGTGGTTTTAAAAAGGTCTAATGAGCTATGTGAATTATTATTGGTATTTTAAAATTTGTTTTCTTTTTTTTCAGTTGAGACTCATTTTACCTCTCAGCTTATTGAAAGTAGATTGCATTTATCAAGTTAGGTAAAGTGATGCTTATTAAAGTAATTGCTAAAAACAATTGCTATGACATGAATGAAATGTTAATTTTTCTATTGATTTTTATGCTGTGTGTATGCCTAAAGAATCAATTACTTTCAAAGTGTGCACTTATATTAATTGCTGCTGTGGTATTCTCCTCTCTGGAAATATCCCCTTGAATTTGTTTTCTGATACATAATTAGCAAATAAAATAATCTTCTTTTTAAATTTTTCCTTAGAAGAGATAGAATTGTAGAATAGTAACAATAATGGATAATCTGGTGACAGACTTCATATATCTAGTATGTAAATTTTTGTCATTTTTGTGCCATTTAGTAAAAACACCAAAAAGAAAAGAACACAAAAAGCTCCCTGCCAATCCAGTGTTCATTTTATGTACTTCAAATCTGCGCTAAAGTAGTTGGCTTAACTTAGTACAAAAATCTACTTAATATAGCGTCTTCAGAAATTTTGAAAGCACAATTCCAATTCAGCACTTTTCCTTTGGATATGTATGTTTTTCTTTACCAAAAGAAATGACAAACACAAATTATACTCAAAAGGAATTAAATCAGCAAAGAGTTATATTTTATCAGATATTTCCTCCTCTTTGCCTTGATACTTAAAAATAAAATCAATGTAATTTGGGGGGATTTAGAGATTAGTTTTTAACCATGGTGCTAATTTTTACTAGCAGGAAACATGACCAGTCATTAAAATACCACATCTTGAATTTATAAAATGATTCCTTCTACATTATAACAACCTCATAGAACACTGTCTCATACTCACAATGTAAAACAAATCAAACAAAACAACAAATCCCCATCACCACACATACAAAGAGAAATACTTCAAAATTTGATATTGCTACCAACATGAGAAAAGTAAACTTGTTAAAACATATCAAATTAATTTCTTACATATTAATAACAAACAACAACTATTATTTATATGCCACAGATGAATTAAAATGAGTGACTTGTGCATAAATTAATGAAGCATCAAATAATTCCTAGAAATATTATTTGTATTTTATCTTAGGACTTTATATCCTTATTCTATAAAGGTAAGCGTAAAAATAATCTTAGAGTGCAAAATAACAAACACAATCTTGTGGGTGAAGCCTTAGAAGCCTTCTATTTTGGAAAGTCAAGGTTTATACTAACAAGGAGAAATCTGTGTGCAGTTATGAGACACATGGCTATGAGAATAGCCTCATCATTCTTTGATGTGCATGTGGTGCTTATTGTGATTTATCTTCTTATTTAGTCAATTATTCATTTACAGGCATTCAAAGGTGACTGGAATCTTACAGGTCGCTTAACCCAAGCCTTTCATTTGCATTTGTGGGAAATTGTGACACAGATCAATAGCTCAGTTATTGCAATATGAATGAGTATCTCCTGACTTCTGGTTGAGTATTTAGCCATAATATGTTTCATTTCTGTTGACTCATTTAAGTTTGTATTTATCTACATATTCTTACTATTCCAGGTACATATATTATTTACAAATAGAATTTAAATATAATAAACATAATGCAGTTTCAGAACAGACACCATGGTGTATCTTTACTAGTCAAATATAGTATGATTTAAAGCAATCAGGCCATGTATTAGGACATTTTAATAATTCTTAAATACCATCAGACATTTTTATATTTTTTCTTTTTAAAGCTATATTTAATAAACTAAGTTTACATTACAAGCAGTCTTGTAGGAAACAGCTCAGGAGTCTTTTATTCTGTGACACTTTTAGTCTATGTCTCTTCCCTAGATCATTACTCGTTGTTTAATACACACATGAATGAGTTTCTACCTAAGAAGTCTTCTTCGGACCTTAGGTACACTAACATTCTCTCCTTCCTTCCTCCTTCCTCTGTCTTTCCCTCCCTGTTCTTTTTTCCCTGATCCTACAATGTGTTCTATGAAAGCAAACTTGCTTTATCACTCCTTATGAAACTGAATTAATTTCAATAGGCTTAAATTATTAAAAAATTCCTTAAAGCAAAATAATTTTTTTCTGTTTTTCTTTCTATTGCACTGAACACAGCAGGTTACTAGTTTCAGAACTACTCTCTAATTCTCTCGAAAATGCGCTAACTCTATCTGATTGACTTTTCAGTTAATTCTTCTACATCCTTCTTGCCTTAATGCTTCTGATTTCATGAAGGGCTTTGGTTTAGTCTTAAATCCTTCTCACAATCATATCCCTAACCTTATTTTGAATAGATACAATCACTCTAAAGCCTTATTTACTGTGCCCTGATATCAAAGCTAAGTACATTATATCCCCCATAAAAGACTCAAATTTTGTATTCTGTAAACTTTCTACATCAACAGGGAAAGCAGTATTAGACAAGTAGCTTAATGGTATGGACATTTTTTAGTTTCTTTGCCAACTATCTGCCAATTGCTGCCTTGAGGGTCTGGACCTGACCACAAATAATAGAGGAAATATATATATATATATATATGTATATATTCACGTGTAACTATAATGCAATTGTATTATAATAGTGCCATAACTGATTAGAGACAAAGTCCTGATAGCACATGGAAAACAAAGGCTTTCACAGGATACAGCGATTACTAAACTCCAGGTGCTTGTGTTTGTCTTCATGGTTTGAACATACTCTCCTAACAGTGTGAAAAAATGTATTTGTTGAGCCTTTACTTGGTTCAAATATCTTTTCCCGCATCTCATTTTTCTACAATATCTGTCTATTACATGTTGGGAAAGGAGGAGAGGGGTAGTGGGGGCAGGGAAAGCCAGTTAGATCCAGGAGAACGATTTCAGTTTTGAACATACTGGAGTTGAAGAAACAAAAGGAAAGCTAGGTGGAGGTAGCTATACAGAAGTATAGATTTGAAAATTATATAAACACAGATAATACTTGTAATCTTTTGGTTGGAGGTCATTAATAAATTTCCAGAATGCTGTTTCAGTAAACTTTGGAAAATATCACCCATAAACCTGGTGAGTGACTGACCAGTGAGGAAGAAGAGACAATTATAAAGGCTGGAAGTTTTAGTGAAATGAAACACAATTGTAAAGGTAATCCCAAAATGAAGCTCTTGGTGATACCTTTTAAAGTTATAACCAGAATTTACCACATATATTGCAGATGCAAGTGAAAGAATAACTGTTGTGATGGGCACCTCATCCCCATCAGGGAGGGAAGCATTAGGGAGTTTCTATCTCCTAATGCACACCCCAGACTTAATGCCTCAGCATCGACTGGACTACACATTCAAATTGCAGATCCAGCGCTTCAGACCAAACCTTTCGGGTCTGAATTTTAAAATTCAGGACCGAGGAATCAGTATTTAACATATTCTTTAAATTACTCTAATTGGACAATGCAATTAAAAGTTCTAGGAAATAAAGTTCATAGAAAGAGCAAAAGATATTTATTTAGTAAATGTATAGTTTAGGTATAGATCTCTTAGACGTAGTGCATGAAAATCTTAACAAACTGAAGAAGAAATTACCTTAACCGAATGCTTCCTTGCTTTTTGGAGTCCTCATGCATTATTCTGGTTATGTTGTTTATGTACTGAAATCTTCATACTTTGAGGTGTGGAAGTTTTGCTTGTTATATTACAGTTAGGGAGTATTGAGATGGCTTCCCATCATCTCTTCTCCCTCACCTCTTCAAATAGTTGAAAATAAAATGACCTTGAGTCACTGAAACACAGGAAGAATCTAATTTTTTTAAGGCCTCTAAGTTTCTAGGGTGAAATTAATTCTGTCATTAAAATTCAACCCATCTCATTTACTCTAATTTTATTTCATTTCTCAAAAATCTAGGAAAAAGTCCTATTTTTTTGTAGTTAGAATAGCTACAACCTTTGTCACTTAAAAATAATAAGATTGACATGAAGAACTTTATTAACTTGAATTTTATATAGTTAACTTAAACGCATTCTTTCTGAAATATAAGTATAATTAAGTCTCTAATGACACTATACCAATTCAAATTATATCTTTCATAAAATTAACACATTTCTGAAAAATAAAGCAAGTTCCTAAACAGAACATTACAAAGTATTTATTTTATAGCAGAAACACCATCCTGAATGAAGTGAACAATAATTTACAATAGTCTTGGTAGAGACAGATTCAAGTGAAAATAAGAAAAATTAGCTGATTTTATTTGAAATTATTTTGAGTAGCACTTATTCCAATATTTTACCAACACACTTCCACTCAAGCATGAATTTCTACACTGAAATGTTTTATTTTGAAGTGTCAGTGTGACTGAATAGATTTCTACAAATTTCTAAGTAAAGATTTGCTTTTATATGTGTGTTTCAGAGGGGCTGGGGATTTAGCTCAGAGGCACAGCGCCTGCCTGGCAAGCGCAAGGTCGTGAGTTTGATTCCCGGTACCGGAAAAAAAAAATATGTTTCAGAAAATATACAATGAATTTTCAGTTGTAAATGTAATGTGATATACACTTACTTATAAGGCATCTCTTAGGAATGAGATAAGTTACTTGACTACCTTCAGTAACTTCTTTCCTGATGGAAGCATGCTGCTCCTGACATCAACAGCACAGGTCTAATCTCCCTACCCTTATTCATTAGCTGTTTCTTATGATTTTTGTGGCCAAAACAATACAGCAAAAGTGACGTTCCAGGACATTTCACTGATGTCAGACCCTTATAATAAGATGTCCTGACAATTCACTAATGCTAGGTCATAAGAATCCTTGCAGCTTCTGCTTCAGTTTCTTGGGACACACATCCTTGGGATGACACTTCTTCAAACCTGGTCATCATTCTTTGAAAAACTGAAAGATAACCCCAAACTCCCATCCAACAGGCAGCACTGACTGGTAGCTACACGTGTGTTATCGTCAATGACCAGTTCAAGCAAGTCTTCAGAAGATTATATGATCCCATACTATTCTGCACCAAAGGAAGATTGCTGCATAACTACTCCTAAACAAGTAAATTAATATAATTATTATCTCATCATTTTGTGGACTATCCACTGAACAGTTCTCATTTGAAGTTTCATGCTGATGCAAGGATTCAGCCATCTGAAGACATGATTGAAATGGTCATCTACGATGCCACATATGACACAAGTTTTCATGATTTTATAGATCCTTACCAACTCCATTTTACTGGAGTTGAATGATAGAATAATATTGCCATCTGACCTCTTTTTGTAAAAATGTGTGGAATCTTGGATATAATACTAAATGTTTAAAGATGTCACATTTCACTTTTATTTTAATACACTTAATAATGATTGTGTAGACGGTGGTCATGTTCTTCTAAGTAGAATTTCTCCCCTCCATTTCCCTCAACCAGTATTTCTCATGCTCTTGCTTTAAAATAAGTAATTCACAAATGTGGACTTATGTCAGTAAGTCAGTAATACTCAGATCTTTCTTTTCCTTCTTATTCACGTGCCCTGATTAAATTCTCATTATGTATTTCCAACCTACTAAATAGTATTCTTTAGGCAACTAGCCATTACCTCTTAATTAATTTTTCAAAACTGAAATTAATCAGCTGCCCAAAACATCCAGAAAATAAATGATCTAGTTGAGCCCTTAAGCATTCTATTTCTTCTTCAAGGTTTCAAATCTTCAGAGAACATACTTTGTTCATTCTGTTTCATACTGCTCAGTTGCCTAGTTTTAAAATTTTAGCATAAGACATATATTTCATCCATCTGATACTTTCCAGTCCCACTGTTAATACACTGACCACAACATGCATCTTATCATTCAAGGATTGGCTTGATAGCTGGGTCTATCTGCTTCAATTTATTCTTTGTTTTAAACAATATGCTCACTTTATCTTCCTTAAACACTAATGTCGTCATAAAACCCTCTATGACTGCTTATCTTGTATTGTATAAACTCTGTATTCTTCCAGTTGCTTCTGAAAACTCTCCATATTCAAATTCTACCCTGTTAAGCCAATTCCATGTCTTAATGGTCCCCAGACCCTTACTGCTTAAAGGGCCCCTTATTGTAAGAATAACTTTCTTTCCCAAGTCCTTCACATCCTTTCAAATTATGTTTAGTACCAATTTCTCTCCATGACATTTTCTGTAATAATATCTGTCAAACTAAATGATATTCAGTATCATTTTATAAATGAAACAAATATTAATGGTGTCGGAATATGGTCAAGCAGAACAGTAAGTAATGTGTTTAATGAAGAAATTTAAAATATTCCTAACCTACCTCTCCATTGGAGCCCAAAATTTCACAATTAGCTTGATGGCTAAAGTTAAGATAAAATGTTAAAACTCACAGCAAATAGCTCTGTATATTTTAGTATGAAATAGTTTATTTTATCATTTCTAGAGAGGTGAATTTTGGAGAAGAAAAAAGAAAAATAAAATTCCCCTGCATATCTAACAGATTGAGTGCGTTGCTGAAGAAAGAAAAGCCAAAATCTCAATTTGCCTGCATTGCAAATAACTTTTCTTTTTTAGAAATAGCCTTGTGCATTATAGATATGACTATGAATTATTCAGAATATTTGATTAACCAATTGCTCTCATTCTTCCACAATGCTAGAGAAGGAATTTCTTCTAAGACAAATAAGAATTGATTGCTACATTCACTCTCCTCACACTATCTTACTTTCACTAAATGTAAGTATTAGTCATCATGATACTAGGAAATAGAGGAATCCAGTTTGTTGGCATAGTTCAGCATTCCCTACACTGTTTTTCCTGCTTATCCTACCAGTCTGGGCTCCATTTTTGAACCCGCTACCAGTTCTACTGCCACTAAATAATAGAGGTATGATGTAAGTTCTGTTCTTCACAAATAAATTAGAAGAAAGGAAAAATATAACTTCAATGATCAAGTGTTTTCTTTCTAGTTTCTGGACACATTTCCTTCCTATTCTTTTTCATTTGCCTCACCCCCACCCCATTTGCTCCTTGGTTTTTCCTTAGTTTTTCCGGTCTGCTTTGCTGGGTTTTTGATATGAATCACGACTTGGTCCCTTACCCTCTGTCATTACAAATGTGTTCTGTTCTTTACTCTCTCTTATTCCCTCCGTTCTCTTTCTTCTAAGTACTAACACCTACATGTGTATTTGGTGACTCCGAGTACCCATAGGAAACATATAATACATTCCAACCGAAGTTGGGAAAAACACATTTTAAGTAGCTGTCAGGTTACAGCGAGTTTTGAAGAGTCACAGAACAATCTTCAGATTATTTTAATTAAATTTTTAACCCCACCCTCCTCTCCCATGACACCTATCTCTAGTTTGCGATAGGTAATTTATCCATAGGTTCTGAAGTAAAGTCGAACACCAACTGTTTTCATTACAGATCGAAAATGTGAGTTAGACCAATACCTTTGAAATCATGAGTAACGTACCTACTGCAAGCCAGTCCATTCAAGCTTAAGTTTGTAAGAGTAGGTTATGTCATTCTTCCTAGACATTTTATTATCTTATCTCAATGCTTTTACTAGTTAATGAAAAGATTAGATCAAGTAAATTCTTCTCTCCACTTATGGGAGCTTTTCCACCGATGTGTTATTCTAACAAGAGTTTATCTGTGCAAGGACAACTGAATAAGATTTTTTTAAAGCCTGTTGTATTCAAAAGCCCTAAAAATGGGTCTTTCTAAGAGTTTTCCAGGGTTAAGCAAGCAGAGACTATGAATGTCTTGATCACAGCTAACATTCATAGGCAAAAATGTCCTCGGCCTTCGCTTGTTTGCTTTCTTCCAAGTTGGCCAGTGTCTATAAACGCCACCATTTAGTAGTCAAAGCATCCCCTAACTCTGGAGCCTGTGGGAATTTAGGAATTTCAACAGGAGCGCGTCAGCCCCACAGTCCCGTTACTCTGGAAGAAATCCCGCTCAACAAAAGACAAGGGAGAGGCGGGGGAAGGGCGCGTGACAGACTTGGACCGGAAGGCGTGAGTGTCCCGGGTTTGAATGGTAAACTCCGACAGCTGGGGGCCGCTAATCAGTAACCAGGGAACTACAGGATCGCCGGAGACTTCACACACAGGCGCTGCAAACCAAGTCCCGGGAGAGCAGGCAGCTTCCTCTGCCCTCCTGCTGCTTCCTCGCTGTCCTCTGAACTTTTCTCACCGGACCCCACTTCCTCCTCCTGCTGGGTTTGGGTCCACCGATCCAGGGTTCCCCACCTCTCTGCTCCCCCCACAAGCACTCCTGGGGCTGTTCCAAGCACACTAGGGACCTGAGCCACTCCAAGGGCGCCGAGCTCTATCACCCAGCCAGTGTGGACACCCCCGGCAACCACTTCGTTTACTTAGGAACAGCCAGCCTGCAGCCTTGGCTTCCAGCTCTGCGCGCAAATGGGCACTCTATTTACCGGGCACCAGCGACCGTCCCCGATCTCACCTCGCCCCAGCCCTCCTCCTCTCAAACCTGTGCAACTGAAAGTTTCAAGAAGTTTCCACTGCTCCTACCTTGTCTCAACTCGCTCCTCAGACCCCACATTAGGACGCGGGAACCCTACCCCCCGACACCGCGCAGCTCGCGGGTTAGCGAGACCCCGGTCCTCCAGCTCGCGCCGGGCGCAGCCTCGCCCCTCCTCACCCCCGGGAGCGCCCGGCGCCTGCCCTCGCCGCCAGGGCCACTCATTCCTCCGTCCGGTTTCCAGCAAAGTCCGCAGGCAGAGCTCGGGCCGGGGAGCGGAGATGCTCCGGGAGCACCGCGAGCGCTCGCTGCCCCGCAAGCGCGGTCCCCAGGCGTCGCCGCGCCAGCGCGCACTCACCCATGGCCGCGGGTCCTCCTGCTCCTCCTGCTCCTCCTGAGAGCCCGAACGCAGAGGGACCGCGCCGCGCGGGCCAAGCTCTCCAAGCCGCTCCGGCTCCCAGCACCTCGGCCGCGCCCGCCTCGCCCCTCCCAGAGGAGACGCGTGCAGGGGCCGGGAAACTCTGCGGGCGCAGCCCTCCCTCCTTCCACCTGCTGGGCGGGAGCCTACTTCCCTCCCTCTGCGGGCTGCCGGTGCCGCTTCCCTGCGCCCTTTCGCTTTCAGTTGAGGCTCCTGCAAGCACCTCTCTCCTAAACCTCTCACACACTTGCGGGACACTTTCAGTACCCCATGAGGGTCCTGTTATGCAAGATAATAAGCCTTAAGTAAAGTGAGTTCTCCGAAAAGAGTATTCCAGAAGAAAAGGTCCTATCAGGATGATTTTATAGGTCCTAAAATTTTGTTTTATGTTCAGTACCACCACTTTTTTTCCTAACGTAGGTGTTAATAAAGACAAGAAAAGAAAAATATCCGCTTAACGTACCCTTTATCATCTCTTTTTTTTTTTTTTCTGGTAAAAGTTTTTGTAATCTGACATGGTTATACAGTCCTAAAAACCACACACACACACACACACACACACGCCTCATAACATGGACAGGTCGCCTGGAAAACTGGAAAATACACTGTCAGTCTAAGAAGAGGTGTGTGAAAGACTGAGCTTCCCAGCCGTGAGGGTAGAATTGTGATTCTGGCTGGACCACAGAAACACTGAGGCTCAGGTTCCTAATTTGTAAAATGAAGGATCTGGAAAAAGTGATCTCTGAGGTCTTTTCAAGCTAAAAAAAAAATTATGTAATTTTGCTGGGTTTTGACCTAGTTCTTTCAGAACTCATACTGGAGAAGTTATTTCAGTAAGTCAGTCCCCAAAGTGTCTGAAGCGCCTTTGCTCTGCAGAGCACACCCTAAACTATACTAATCTATGCCATGAGCAAATGGAACAATCAAATAAAGTGGACATGGTTACTAACTTAGAGGAATATTGCTTTCCATGGAGAAGGGATACTATGAAAAAACAAGAATATATTTGGCAAAACACATGGATAAATGTAGATCATATTATTAAAATGTCCGAGAGACGTTTGCACAGCTATTTCTAGTGTAATGGAAGAAGCACACGTCTGGCAGAGATATTATAAGTGCATTTAAGTTAAATGGGAATATAAAGTCATTCTTCTGGGAGGGGAAAGGAAGTAGTCAATAAAAGTGCTCAACATATCATTCAGAAATGCATCACCATTCTGGAAATTGATTAATATGAATTGTAATTGATGCAAGGCATAACACTCAAATAGTGGTTCGATATAGATAAGTGATGAATTTTGGAGATGAATTTATAAACTCAGCATTAGAATCACCTCAGACCACTTACTACCTATTTTGTAAGGACCTATTCCAAGACCATTAGACTTCAAAAAAATAAAGTTATTCTTGTTTTTATTCTGGTGGAGTTTTATCATGATCTGATTTATAAAATATTGATAATAACATAAACTGAATACAACTGACTGTCATGCAGTGGGCTAAGGGCTTTGTACCACCTTATATAATTTTCACAACAAAAGAAAAATACTGTTATTTCTACTTTACAGATGAAGAAACCAAGCCACTAAGAAATTAAGCACTGGCCCAAATTCACATAGATAATAAGTAGAAAGGTGAAAGTCATATCATAGCAGAAATATATACTCCAGATGCTATGACCTTACCTGGCTCACCACTCTGTAGCATACAGATTAATTGCCATATGGATGAAAAAGCATTGTACAATCTTTCACTAGCAAGTACAACTCATAGACATTTTAAGCATACCTAGTAAATTACAAGAACTGTGTAATATAACACAGGTATAAATCATCTTATACCACCCTTTAATAATTAAAACCATCCTTTTTTTTGGCCTATTATAAGTGAATGTACAAAAATGTTGATGTTTTAATTATCTATACTACAGCAATTATATAAACAGGAAGAGTATTTCATGGGAGATTTAACAAAGTACATAATTCTATACAAGGATTAATTAGATAGATCTCAACTGTTTGGCTCAATGAGTTCATTTAATTTATGAAGCCAATTTTCCCATGTTCTTCCTTCCTCATTCCCATTACTCTATCATTCATCAAGTTCAAGCATTTTATGTCCCAGCCCAATGTCATATCAACAGATCAGTGGTTTGATTCATTCAAGTTGGGTGGTGAATTAAATAAATAGAGAAACAAAAGAGGAAACTGGAACACACAAACACGTAATAATTGCAGGCAAGAGGAACTCATAAACATCACTGCAAAAAATAACCTTACATTAGCAGAAAGAACCCAGAGAAAAGATTATGAGGTAAGTTTCAGTAAGAAAAAAGGAAAGAAGTGGTCAACTAGACTAGATATCACAGAGAAAAAATTAAGATGCAAATAGAATTCCCCTTGGTTTGGAAATTAGGAGGTCACTGGTAAAATATTAGCAAGAATATTGTCAAAGAATGACTAGCAAAGAAAATCAGAGAATAAGTAATGATGAAGTAAATATAGGCAAAGAGTGTGTACAAATTAGTCACAGTTCTTCAGGGAAAGAGAAGCTAGGGCAAGATCTGTGAAAGTGTCTAGGATCAAGAGAAATTTATTTATTTTGTAAAAGATAAAGGAATTGTGAATATGCTGGATATATTAGTGAATATAGACATGATAGTCTTAAAAATCTACTTCTTAGAGTAGAGGAAAAAGATGTGATCTGAGACAGTGAAAAACAAGTGAAAGAGGAAAATATTTCTAATCTCCTGAAATAGGAAAAGAATTTGAGAAAGGAAATAAAATTTTAAAAAGTAACTATGAAGCTTGGGAGGCAGAGATGGCCCAGATAACCTCAGTATTGTTTAGGCATTAAGAAAGTGATATACTGAGAAAGAACAAGTTAGGGTGCCAGATCTACTTAGGGAAAGAAATAAAGCTTATTATAACTTCCATAGTGAACAGGAGAAGGAGCTGACCATGGTATGTAAAGCAATGCCAAGTAGAACTGAGGTCCCAGCTGAGACTGAACATAAGGTAATGGAGATACCAATCTATAACTTTGTGACTATGTTAGTTCTGCTTAATAACCTGGATAAGGTGGGATGAAAACAGGAAAAAGGAGTTAAGGCTGCTGGCAAAAATAAATAAATACACACAAGAATACTTAAATTTTTTAAAAAGTAGTTTAAATAATGGCTTTTGATTCTAAACTCTACAGGAAGGAAGATGACCCCACTGTAATATTCATAGGTTAGGATGAAAACAAGTCAAGGCACTGAAAATATAAATGAAATTTATGAACAGATTCAGTGTAAATAAAGCATGAAAGATGGGAGTGGGTGGAACTTGATGTTCTGTTCTTGCTGTACTGGAATTTAAGGTTACAAAGACTGAGAAACTTGAAATAACAACAGAAACCAAAGAAAGGCCAGAAGAGTAATTTTGTAAAGTTTGATATAGGTGAAAGTTCCTCATATTCAGGCAAGACAAAATCAGGTTTTGAGAATATCTTTGTATATACACAGCAGTATTTAGAAAGAAAGAAAGAAGCTTTTTTTTTATTTTAAGGAGAAAAAAATAACAAAATAACAACAATGAAGACAAAAACAAAACAACACAAAAACAATAAAAACTATACAGGATTTCAAAACAAGATGATCGGCATTGACAGTGGTTGTTATATTGTATACTGTTATCTTCACCAAAGTTGCCCAGACTACCAGATGCAAGAATGCAAGTGCTATGGCTGATACATTGTGTCAACTTGAGGAGTCTAAAGCCTTGGCTAAGTGACTCAACAGTTTTACACCCTGGGGTGAAAAGGACATGCCCTTCCTGCTCTAAGATGCTTTCTGGTATTCATCCTGAGCCTGTGCAAGAGGAGAGCACTGAGATGGTGTGGGTGTGGGCCCATATCCAGCATACAATGTAAGGGAGGAAAAGAGGCTTGCCCCCTCCCCTTTGCTATTGCTGCTTTTTCTGTCATTCTCTGAACTGTTGCCCTCTGCCGTGTGCCACTCTGCCTTGGAACCAGCTAATTATAGACTGAAGCCTCCACAAACTGTAAGCTAAATAAACCTTTCCTTCCTTCATTCTGTGCATCAGGTATTTTACCTCAGCAATGAGAGAAAAGTAATGGAGACAGCAAGATTGATTAAACAATTAAAGACAACAAAAAGTAGTAAATAAAAAACATCAGAAATGATGCATAGCTTCATTAGACAAGTTGGTAGGACTTCAACAATGATTGTTATATTGCATATTGTTGTCTTCAAATTAGTTGTTCAGATTACCAGATAGAAGCATGCAAAATTGGTCATGAAAAATAATTTAAGCATTAACTATTCCTTTCAATAAACCAATAGACATCAGCAATATAATTATCCCAGCTATCCTTGTATACACATATATTTTTTTCTTCTTTTTGAAAAAAAAGTTTAAATAAAATGTAAGTGATATAAAGCATTTGAAAGACATAAAGCATTTGAACGACTGAAATGTAAGTGACACAAAGCATTTTAAATGTTAATTGCAGTTATGGATATTATTGGAGATAATAAATAGAGACAACCTATGGATTACCATAAATTGTTTTAATTCATATGTGAAAAACAGTCAAGAGGAAGCGACAAGCCCTGAAGAAGGGTAACAAATAATATTGTTGAGCGATCAAGCTTGTTTTCCAGGGAGTGGTGTTTTCATCCATGAGAGGTATATCATTTTGTTGTTGTGTGTTTTGTTGTTTGTTTATTTTAGTCTTGTAAATATTTACGTGGTTGTGTGTTAGATTTCCATTGTTGTGACAAACTGCTTGAAATAATCAACAGGAAAATGTTTCTTTTGATGGTTTCATGGTTTTAGAGATATCAGTCATTTGGCCCTGCTCTTTCTTAGGTCTGTGGCAAGACAGAACCTCATGATGGGAAGCCCACGATGGTAAAAGCTGCTCACCTTGTGGAATCCGGGAAGCAGGGAAACAGGAAGGAATGGGGGGTCCCAGCATCCCCTTCAAAGGCACGTAGACAAATGATCCACCTTCCTTCCACTACACTCCAGCTCCTAGTTTCACCATTTTCCAGTAGCACCACAGCCTGGGAACCAAGCTATTAAGACCCTTTGGGGACACACTAGATTCAAATCATAACAGTGATGCTTTTTATACAGATGTGACCCTCAGGATTTTTTCCAAGCAAGAAAAGCTAACATATCAACTCCCAAAGATAATCCCTTTTATAATCCATTAACAATTGCTCCATTCTTAGAATCATTTCCCTTACGGAAAGTGCTTTTGTTTTTTTTATTTTTGGTTTTCAATTGGATCAAAGGAAAATATTGAGAAATTAATGGCTTTTCCTCTGCAAAGTTGTAGTGAAGTATCTTGTAACAGATGTAGTAATATAGCAGGGTTTCTTTATTTAATATTTAAGCACAAACCACATACTTCTAAAATTGGGGGTTTTTTGTACAGAACCATCTCCTCTCCTTCACAAACAGGAAAGAAAACACAAAGAAGCCTAAAGGAGAAGAATGTGCCCCAGGGGAAAAGTCCAGGCTCTGAAGTTTCTACTAGGTCTGGACCAAGGACCAGGCTTAGAGCTAGGGGCAGATTCTCCCCTCTTCTAATGTCTCCTGGTAGTCTGTTAAAATTAGCACTTATTTCAGAGACAGTGCCTTAGAAGTTCTTGGAGTTGCTGGTAATCATGTTAATTTGAATCCCCTGGAGAGAGTACCACTTGGACAATCAGTTAAACCTTCATCCTTCACTGTAGAGTCCTCTCCGACTATCAGAGCATGCACTCTCAAGAGCTTGTACATCTTAATCAGATTCCCATTACATCTGTTTGCATTTAACACCCAACTGACCCGTCCATCCAGTCTCATTGTGCTCCATGAAATTTATTATTCTCATGCTCCACATAAAATATAAGACCACAGTTTAACCTCCTAACATTCTGTGTTGAGTGTAATGGCGCTGCCTGCTTCTGTTATGTTACCTACCAGGTGATGGCTGGTTTCTCTGTTGTGCTTCCAGCTTTATGCTGCCTTTTTCTAGTCAAATTGAGACACACCTGTTTATAGATCAAGGTGATGAATCTTACAATGGCCCTGTGCAAGCCCTGGCTTTTGCAAGAGAGGCTGGGATCATACCCTGAGGCCCATTCTGCTGGGCCTGAATCTTCAGAATCACCCAAAGTAGAGATAAATTCATTTGGAGGTTATACACAGTGGGAGTTGCTCCTAACACAGCTGCTGATGTTGTGGGTGGGAGGGAGGACCATGCTGGGGACTGCACTACAAGAGGGTGGGCTTCATCGCCAGGCAGGTGAGGAGACTGGCAAGCTCAGACACTGCTTCTGGCCTTCCACCCTGACTGCTGGTCCTTCTCAAGCTGATATTTTGTGTCACTACTCTGACTTTTCAGTTCCAATCTTATAGCTTCTTCAAAAGGCTGGAAGCTGCCAACAAACCTACAGAGGATGACTTTCAGGTTCCACTTATGTATTATAGTCTGTTACTAGTTTGACCTAGAAGAGCTCTGAGGCAGCCTAAGACTGTATCAGCTTGTTTCCAAAGGTGACTTTGTTATGGAAACAAAGTCCACAAGTCAGTGTTGCAAGCGCTATGCCTTTAGGTCCCTAGGGCCAATACATTTCTGGTGGCAGTATTGAATAACAGGCAGACTTTACTGTGAGCCTCTTTCTCTCATGCTGCTGTGAGGTACTAAGGAATGAAACAATATTGCCTCCACCAGTATACTCACAACAAAGTCCTTTCAGACAATTTCACTGTGACCGGATGATTCAAGGCCTTTGTGTTTGGACTTTGTTTTTTTTTTTTTTTTCCTCCGGTACCGGGAACCGAACTCACGACCTTGCGCTTGCCAGGCAGGCGCTTTTGCCGCTGAGCTAAATCCCCAGCCCCTTGTGTTTGGACTTTGTGAAACAGTGGCAAGAGGTTGTGGAGGTGCTGCTGGGTCTTGTTAATGATATTCATAGTCACTTCTTTGACCACTTCATTTTTGAGAAGTTATGCTGACTGACAGTTTTAAAGAGCTGATGTTTGACAGTATGGGTCTCCTCCTGAAAAGAGCTGACCTCTTAATGTGCTAGATTTCCTGATGGTTTTGAGAGCAAGCTGTCCCAAAGTCAACTTATACTTTGTAAAAGCTGGTGAGAATCACTTCCAAGAAAGCCAGGCCCAAAGTCTCCCAATTGGTCATTATAATGAAATCAAAACATAGTCTGAAACAAATAAATAAATGTATAAACCAAAACAATGCTAACCAAATTACAAAAAGTACAAAGACAAACTGAGAGAAAATATGGCAAAGATAATGAACTGAGAAAACACAGAGAAAGGAAAAATGAGAAAAACAAAAATGAAAAATAGGAAAAGCAAAAGTAAAGAATAAAGAAAAACATGAGAAGGAGAAAAAGTAGAGGACAAAAATGAAAAAGGAATAAGCAAAATATTCATAAAGCCAAAGAGAAAAAATTAACTTTGGCCCAAGTGCTTCAAGTATGGCAATTTCACTTCCTGAGCTACAAGAACCAAGTATGTGGACTCAGCTAGGGACTTAAGGAGCATCTTAGAATTCCATAAAAATGGCTCCATATGGGGTCATAGCAAGAAATAAATGTTTTTCTCAGATTTGGGGTGCAAGAACTCATTACCAAAAACAAGCAGGTGTGTACTCCAAAGATTCTGTTTATATGAGTTATTTATTATGTTTGTAAATTTAAGTCTATAGGATGCCAAGTGACTTTTCTATTTCTAGTTTGAAAAGCTATAATAATTTTAGGTTTTTAAACTATTTATAGTCTCTACACTTAAAATATGCAATGCTTTTGTCTTTAGACAGAAGGATACTACAATTTAGCTGACATCATAAAATTACACAAAATATTTCATCTCATGAAACAAAAGATACATGACTAACATCTAATATGTGGAGAAGATAGCTTTCATAATATTTTCATTTCTTGTTTAGAATCTTATCCAGTTTCATTGCAAAAATTCCTCCTTTTCAGGAGCCACAGTTTTGATTTATCCACTTTATTATTTCCAAATACAAAAATTGCAGCTGTTGGTTAAGGAAGCAAGTTTCTTCTTCCATTTCTCTGCCCTCTTTCTTTTCCCTTAATAAATTTTTAGAAAAGATTTACATTCAAAGCAAAATTGAGCAGTAATTACTGAGCTTTTCTACATGTCCTCTGCCACCTAATATTTCATTTTCTGGATATACCAGTTTTCTTATGCTTCTGTTAGTCTTGATTGTTCCAGATTTGGGCAATTATAAATAAATGAAGTTGCTGTAATGGTTGATACATTGTGTCAACTTGAGAAGTTTAGAATTTTAAGCAATTCAGCAGGGGGCCAGAGTCCTTGCTTTATAAACATTCTGTAGAAGGGAGGGTGGGGAGAGAGTGTGAGTGCTACACTTGCCCTCAGAGGTGGTTACTTGCTTAAAATATAAGGAAGGAAGAGGCTTGGACTTTCCACCTTTTGCTCTTGTTGCTTTGCTGTCTTCTGCTACCTTGAACTGTTGCCACCCTGCCTTGGAGCCAGCTGACACCTGACTGAAATCTCCACAAATTATCAGCTAAAGAAACTTTCCTTTCTTAATTCTGGGTGTCAGGTATTTTGTCTCAACAACAAGAGAAAAGTAACCAACCCAGTTGCTTTAAATGTGCATGCATAAGTTTGGGGAAGGACAAAGGTTTTTAACTCATTTGGGTAAAAATCAAAGAGTGCGACTGTTGGTGTGCATTGTAAGGCTATGTGTAGTTTTGCACGAAACTACCAAACTGTCTTGAAAGTGGCTGGCCCACCTGCATATCAATTGGCAATGAGTAAGATTTTGTTTCTACACATTCTCTTCAGCATGTTGGATTTCTGTCTTTCTCACACATGTATAACAATATCTTACTGTCACTTTATTTTTCAGTTCCACAATATGGAAAGCATAGAGATAAATATGGACAGATGATGTGGAGTATCTTTTCATATGCTGATTTCATACATTATGATAACATCTTGGTAAGGTATCTGGATCTTTTGTCCATTTTTTAGTGAGGGTGCTTGCTTAATTATTTCTCTGTTTTAACACTTCTTTGTATATTTTGGAAAATGGACCTGTGGTGGATTGACAACTGGTGGTCAACTTGTAACACTAAGCTGAACTGAACTAGTGTGGTGCTGGGCTTGGGGTCCTACCTGAGGATTGTTGCCTACAGCATAAAAACAAGAACTGGAGAAGAGAAGCTGTTAGGGAAGCCATTAGGGAGCTGTTGGTTCTCTGGGAGGTGTGTGTCATGCTGGCTTTCCTGATGAACTCAGCTATTCTCATTATTGAAGGAGCTTAGGACCTTGTCACGGAGAATGGCTACGGTTCACTTTGGAGGAACTCTAGTCCTCACTTTGAGCATCACTTCCTGGCTCCATAGGGGAAGATGGGGCACTGCTCAGTCTCCTGGAGAAGCTTGTCGCATTGGCTTTCCTGATGGGAACTCACCTGTTCTCACTGTCAGAGGAGTTTGGGACCTCACTGTTGCTGAGGATAGTTGTGGTACTTTTTGGGGCACTCTAGTTCTTACTTTGAGTGTCACTTCGTGGCTCTAGTGCAGATCCCTCAGCCTGCTAGCACAGATCCTTCATCCCACTGGCACAGACTTTCTAGCTTCCACCACTGACCTTTTGGCCTTCCCACCACAGATCCATGAAATAGGCCTGCATGAGACACTATCACGGGCTCTAAACCTCCAGCTGTCCTTGTGGGAGGCATTGTTATGCGCTCTAAGTTTTCAGCTAGACACACGCAGGACATTACCGTGGGATCCAGGCCCTCAGCTGGATTCTTTTGATCTTTAGTGTGTGGACAGATTTCCTGCACTCTCCTTTTATATGACTCTTTGGGTGACTGTTATCAAATAATCTTATAAACTATGTGTCCTGTGTATAATTGCTTCCCTTGCAAAACCCCTGGCTACAACAGGACTTTTATCAGATATGCTTCTGCAAATATTTTCTCCTAGTCTGCATCTGAAAACTCACATTTTACAGGTTATTATTACTCACTATATTTTATTGATTAAATGTTAAATGTCAAATATGATTACATTTAAGTGAGACAAATTAAAAACTATATATGCAAGGTTTCTGTGATGTTGAAAATGAATATTCATCATGGTCTCTTTAATAGTAAGTGAACTGTATGACTCTATAAAGGTGCATGCATGAGACCAAGAGATTTCTAACTTTGTAATTTCTGTACTTTTTCAAGAGATTATGATATATTATCATAAATATCCACAAGTTATTCATGTGCTAAGTTTTAAGACTTTAAGATAACTATATGAGTAGCTTTGTCTTCAAGACAGCATCTCACTGTGTAGCCCAGGGTGGCTTTGAACTGCGGCAATCTTCCTGCCCCAGACTTCTAAGTACAGTCATTTTGTATTGAACTAATTGAATTATAGACTAGATTAAGATATGTAGTCTGATTTTTAAAAATCCTGATACAAATGTAGGTAATCCTTTATTTACTTAAGAACATTGATTCTTCCTTTATACTTTAATTATGGAACTCAAATATCTATCTGGGAAAAAGAGTTTTCCAACACCCACATTAAGAAGACCTTTTCAGACAAACATAAAAGCAGACTTATGCTTTTACCAGATTTGTCATGTTTTGACTGCAAAGGGTTTGCAGTCTTCTCCTTCATTAAGCAGTGTTAATAAAATCACCCCCGAGTTATAAAATTCTTACAATTTCTATTAATAATATTAGTTTCTCTTTGAGGTTTCCACAATTGACTTTAAAATCATTTTTATTATCCTCCATGCCTCATACATCTAATCTAGACTTTAATGAAAAAGATAAAAAACCATTAGCAAAAGCTAATAGACAAATATCCTTGTGTGCTTAAAAATAAATAGTAGACAATGTAGGTAGCATCTCTCATATTCCTTTTCTGCTACCATTGTTCTTTCATGTGTTGTGCCTGATAAAGTACAGACCACTATTTCATGGACAAATAAATGCTTAGAAATAAATAAGATGGTCAGAGTAAAATGTATGGGTCGGAATTTTTAAAATTTGGACTTTTTCCTAATATTACAAAATAAAGTATCTTCACTTTCCTGTCATGCCACACTGCCACTATGAACTGATTTTGCATCTTTGTCTACACAGTTGGTTCTTAACCCTGGTCACACATACTTGAGAACTTTTAAAATTATGCCTGGCCCCATCACAATTTAAATGTATTAAAATTTCTTGCTATAAGTATTTTTGAAAGCTTTCTAATACCACTTGGTTTACAGCCACTGTGCTAGACCACATCCCCTGCTTCCTGCTGTGACTTGCTTCACGTTTGACAGTTCCGAGGCTGATATTTGGTTTCATATGCACTATGGCCAGAATTATGTGCTGCCAATGTTTATTCAGTAGTATTATTGAGCCTAGTCTTTAGGCACCTTTATATCACTATTTATTAAAATGTTACATCAAAACAGCAAATAATTAGTGCTATTCAAATTACAGATAAAAAGACTCAAACATGTTGAGTGTCTTCTGTATTTACTAAAATTCAAAGGCAGAATTGGCACTGACATTTTCATTCCTTCTATCAAACAATGCTGACCATAGTCTAATTTGTATCTCTTAGTGGTGACTTTATTCTCTTTTGGTGCTTGCTCCTGTTAGTACTTCTGTTCCCAGCTTTAGCCACTGAAATGTGTCCCCTTTAGGATCTGATCTGCAGAGCAGTCAGGATGGCCCAGCAAGGATCTGATTTGCCTTACGACTATTTTGCAACCACACTATTTCAGGAGCTGATAGTCTCAAGGGTCTTAAAAATTTCAGATCTAGGATCCCTTTATATTTTATTTTTGGATTTTACATTCATGTATGCTTAAATAATATACTATATTTCCTGCCACGTTCTTGGTGTAAAAGACAATTATAACAATTTCAGATTCTCACTGAAATTATTCTTATTTCTATAACTAAAACAAAAAAGCCAAAACAAACAAAACTTATGGCATATGAGCTGTGCTGTAGTTTGGATCTAAAGTGTCCCCTAAATATCCATTTGTTAAAGGACTGGTGCAGGTTGGCACAACTGGGTGTAGGTGGTGGTGAAATTTTCATGATGTGGAACCCAGTAGAAAGGGCTGGTGATTGGGGGTGTTCCCTCAACTGAGGTGGAGGACCCTGGCCCTTGCCATATCATTTCGTTCGCCTCTGCGAATGAGATGAGTGGTTTTGCTCTGCTTCACACTCCTGCCATGATACAGTTCCTGTCACATGCCAAAGCAATGCACCAATCAACCATGAACTGAAACTTCTAAAACCATTAGCCAAAATAACCCTTTTCTCTTTATCAATTGATTTGTTTCAGCTATTTGTTAGTGATGGAAAGATGACTGAAACAATCTCTCAGTCTTCTTTATATTTTATGCATTGTTCACATGCGTAAAGTGAGATATTTCCTGGTTTCTTTTCCTCCAGCAGGGTGGAATTTTTTATCTAATTTATTTTTACCATAACAACATTTATAGTGTCAGCAAGCATCAACTACAGCCATCAAGTGCTCCTCATAGCATTTGTAGTAAAACATTGGAATCACAGTGTCTCAGAGAATTCACTGAATCCAGAACATGGCTTCTGAAGCTTTCATGTATATTCAATGGAGATGTAGCTAAAGTACTATTCTAATATACTGAAGATAACGTACCTCACTACAATATTAATGTAGTATATTATAGTATTAATATATAATATAGTATTAATATATAGTACATATAATATATATTATACCATGTTATTTGCTAATATTAGAGATCTAGCTAAACAGCTATTTTAATATAATGATTACACTGCACCTGATAATGTGTATGTATATACATATATATATGATAACAATGACAAAGAGGGTTATAGTTTATATCTAGATGCCCCCAAAGGCTCAAGTGCTCATAGGTGGAGCTTTGGGGATGTGATTGGATCATGGGGGGCTGGACTAATCCACTGATGAGTTTATGGCTAGATGTGATGCTGGGGGTGAAGCTGACCTAAGAAGGGGTGGTCTGGTTGAAGGAGGTGGATCACTGGGGGCGTGGCCTGGAGGTTCTCTCTCCCTCCCCTGCTCCTCCACTCTCTCTCTGCTTCCTGTCCTCTGTGCCATGAGTGGCTCTCCTATGATATACCACTATGCCATGCCTCCTGCCTTGGAGCCAATCAACTATGAACTAAAACTTCTAAAAAATATGAACCAAAGAAACCCTATCCTCCCTTAAATTGTGAGTGTTGGCTATTATAGCCCAACAACTGACAAAGTACCTACATCTGGTAATCTGAGCAATGTAGTTGAGGATAGTGATATGTAATGTAACAACCACTGTTGATTCTTATTATTTTGTCTTGAGACTCTATATCACTTTGAATGTTCTTGCTTTGAATTGTTTATGTCTGTGACACTGGTATGCTGCTACTGTTCTATTTCTTTGTTTGTTTCTGATTTACTACTCCCTTTAAAATAAAAAAAGAAAGTAACTAAAAGACCATTTATTAACATATATTCTTTTTTTTATTAACATATATTCTGTCATTTTCTAAGTGCTTTATCAGGATTACCTTTCTTATTGCTCCAAAATAACCTACATTATTCCGTTGTGGTGGATGAAAAAACTGAGAAAAAGTCAATCACAGTAACTTATAGAAGCTCACAGAGAAACTCAGGAAATCTGATTTCATAACTTGTATTGAGTGAGTACACTTAATTTACAATGAAAATCAAAATCAAATTTGCCAACCATACCTTTTAGAAGGATGTGTCTTTTATGCTCAGTCTAAATTACGTGTACATGTCCTGAGGTATGACTTACAGGGGGAAGAAGGAGTTGCACTTAGTTTTATATTTCACAGTCTGATCAAGACAAGATGGATTAAAAGCAACAGTGCTCTAAAAGCACTAGCACTGTTGGGAAGATTTATATTATATTTCACCGATAAATATTTAGAAGAAGAGTTGCCAAAGACAACGCTATATTAACAATTTTGGCTGTCACCAAAGTGAAAGACAATATTTCAAAAGTTTATGTCTCTTTTTCCAGATTTGTGGAGAAATTTTAAAGTCTTTTTTTTAGTATTACCATTAATATACAAGAAAATATGGGAAATACAGCAATGCTCTGTAATTGTATCCAAAAATGTTAGGTCACATAATGCACTGTAAATTTTCAAATATACATTTAGTGTAAAAAAGCAGAATCAACATCACTTTTAAAGTCACATGAAAATGTTAAAGATATCCCAGAGGAATATGTCCATCAACACATGAATGAATAAAGAAAATGTATTTAAACACAATGGAATACTACTTTGCCATAAAGAAGGATAAATTTCAATCATTTACAAGAAAATGGATATAGCTTGAGACCATAATATTAAGTGAAATAAATAAAACACACAAGCTTGAATAATCCATATCTTCTCTAATATGAAGAACTCAAAGTATGAATAAATAACAGAATAAAAAATAATAGGAAGTAGGGGGGCTTTCTCAAATGAGAGGGAGGATCAAGAGATGAAGGAAGGGGAGGAAATGAGAAAGGGGTGGAACTAGGAATTGAGATGTGTTATGTACATGAGCCAGCTCCACATGAGGAATGTAAGTGTTATGCACTGTAAACAGGCACTAATGAAAAAGTAGACTGGAAAAATACTACAGAAGGTGTTGTAGTTTGGGGTCTTTGCAAGGGGAACAATATAATGAAGGACACATATTTTATAAGGTTATTTATAATAATCACCCAAAGAATCATGTACAAAGAGAGTGCAAGAAATCGGTCCACACACTGAATATCAAAGAATCCAGCTGAAGGCCTGGATCCCATGCCAATGTCCTGCATGAGTCCAGCTGAAGACCTGGAGCCCATAACAGTGCCTCCCACGAGTCCAACTGGAGGCCTAGAGCCCACACAGTATCTTATGAAGGCCTGTTTCATGGATCTGCACTGCGAAGGTCGAAAGGTCAGTGGTGGAAGCTAGAAAGTCTGTGCCAGTGGGATGAAGGATCTGTGCTAGCAGGCTGAAGGATCTGCACTGGAGCCAGGAAGCAACGCTGAAAGTAAGAACCGGAGCTCCTCGGGAAGGTACCACAGCCATCCTCAGCAACGGTGAGGTCCTGAGCTCCTCCAAGGATGAGGAAAGCCGAGTTCCTATCAGGAGAGACAATGTGACAAGCTTCTCCAGGAGACTGAGCTGTGTATCATCTTTCCCTCCAGAACCAGGAAGTGGTGCGCAAGGTGAGGACCAGAGCTCCCCCAAGTGAACCAAAGTCATTGGCAGTGATAATGAGGTCCCAAGCTCCTTTATGAAGAGAATGGCCAAGTTCATCAGGAAAGCCAGCATAGCAACCTTCTCCAAGAGAACCAACAGCTCTTTACAGATTCTCACACCTCCCAACAGCCTCTGCTTCTTCTCCAGTTCTGCCTCTTATGCTGCTGGCAACAATCCTCAGGTGGGCCTCCCACACCCAGCACCACACTGGTTCAGGTGAGCTCGGTTTTACAAGTTGACCACCAGTTGTCAGTCCACCACAGAAGGCCTTAGGGATAATAAAAGTGTGAAAGACAGTGATTTTACATAAATATAGAAGCACATACAGAGAGTTGTTAAATAGAAAACTAAACCCCAAATTCTGATCTTCTTTGTGATTGAGAACAATGAATGACTTCCTTTGCAAGATTTTGAAGACATGGTTCAAATACAAGGGTGGAAGCTTACTAGTAACATAAACTGGTTTTGATCAGATCACCAAGAGCTTTAGTAGTTTTTCTTGATCATGAAGACTGAAGGAAGCCGGTCTGGACCAGAGCAGTAAGGAGGAGTTAGTACTATTACCACTCAAAAGCAAGACAGTCAAGACAGTATCTGAGAGCAGGATAGGCAATTGGAAGCCAGCTGATTGCTCACATATGACAAATTCTTGGTGGTACATACCTGCACTCCATTTTACCCCTACTGTCCAGCCCAATTCATATTCTTAAAAATATAAATGTGGTTATGTAGTATTCTGGCTCAAAATCCTTCCCTAAACATTAACAGGCTTTGAATGGTCTGAAATCCCTTCTTGGTAGGGTACCACTCCCCACATTGATCTTGATAGCCTCCCTGCATATAGTCATCGAGATTTCACTTTGGTTTCCCTAATTTGTTTTCCAGGCAAGCCTTAAACTTTGCTGTTCCTTCAGTTTTTAATAATTCCTTCCCCCACCAAACCCACTCCCCTTTCCTTTCCTGCAGTTCTGTCGATGTCTATACTTTTCATTTTCCAACTTGACTATGTTGGCTATTCATGACCTGGTGGCTTAGGAAAACACACCTTCTAAATGCTCCAAACCAATCCTGTGGTCCTCCCATCCCAGAGCTCATTAGATTGTGTCATAATTCCATTGGTGTCTTAGTTACTTCCTCATTGCTAGGATAAAATACCTGATACCTACAAGTTAAAGATGGAAAGGTTTGTTTTATCTCACAGTTTATACAGGTATCAGCCCATAATCACCTGGCTCTAGGGCAGGACAGCTTGATAGAGGGGGCATTGTAGAGGAGAAACCTCTATAAACTGTGAGATAAATAAACTTTTCCTCCCTTAAACATTTGGGTGTCAAATATTTTGTCTCAGCAATGAGAGAAAAGTAACTAAGACAGCATCTTAGCTTCAGTCTCATTAAAAAGGGGAATGAAGGTCTTCCCAAATGAACAGGCAACTAAACTTTGTCCTACCCACTTGATTATGATTAGATCACATTTCACCCTCAAACTCAAAGACCAATGCATTCTTGTGCAGTGAGAGGCTTAAATCCAGCGCAGATTTTATACTTGAGTCAGGGACAGAACTTTTAACTACAGTGTGGGGACTGAGACCAGGAAGGACAGTTGTCTTACAAAAAGTGATATGAAGAATGAAAAATAGAAAACATTAATCTGGGTAGCTTGAAAGTACCTGCTTTCTCATACAGAATTTCAAAACTCAGCTGTAACTTCCTCCCCCCATAGGTATATACAATATTCATCCCATCACCAAGTGAAGTCCACCCCCCCACCTATGAAGCAGGCTGGCCTTGTGGCCAAAAGAATGAAGTAGGCTATGCCAGGCCCAGAAGTGCCCACTTTTGCTCCTTTAAATCCTTGAGCCACTTGGCAAAATGTCCAGGGTAGTGTGACAGAAAGAGGAGCCATGTGGAATTAGACACTTAATTCCATTCCACATTCCATTCTAATTCCATTCCACATGGAATTAGAAAACCCTTGGACCTCCCAGCTGAGTACAGGTATTGTTTGAATACAGTCATGCTAAAGACCCCAGACAATTCCACATAGACAGAAAAACCACTCAGGTCACCAATCATGAAATGTAGTAAGTCACTAACTTATTTCTTTACCCACTGCAGGAATACTCCACAGATAGAGGAATATATGGATTCTATCATCTGCCAAAAGGAGCAGCAGGAGAAAACCAATCGGGCAAGTGTCATTCACCCACCATCTCCTTGAAAGTGCTTTGGCCTATGGCTCTTTATTGGCTCACTACTGCCTATTGGATTATTCCCTAATACTGAGACAAGCATATACAGCTACTTAGTGCGAATGAACTGAATAAAATGATAGATGGCCAATTTAGATTCTGACAAAAAATAGAATTGGAGAGTTGATAAGAAATAGAAATCTTTCAAGAAAAAGTTTGACTATAATGTGACATTATAGAACAGTTTTGATTATTTAAATTGACCACAGCAAATTGAGAGAATTATATCCTGGCTTATCTGATGACAAATGAGAAGATAAAAAGGCAGCTGTGAAGCTATACAGCCTTGTCATCCTCATTATTTTATTTTTGCTTCATTGGTCCCTAAATTATGTAAAATAGCTTCAAACTGCATTAATAAATCATTAAACTGAGTAAGAGAAGTTTTACTTGTCTGTTGGTCATAATCATATAAAAGTAATAGTGACAGGAATAGTTAATTTATTCCATCATTTATATATGTAAAAGGTCATGCTTATTTCAGAGCCAACAGTATACTTTAAGAATAAGGGAAAGGGAAGAGATAATTACAAAGATTATTGTAATGATAAAAAATACAGAAAAGGATATCTAATATACACATGAAGTCAGGAATGGTGGCTCACACCTGTAATCCCAGCACTCAGAGGCTGAGGTAGGAGGATCATTGTGAGTTTGAGACCAACCTGGGCTACAAAGTGAGCTCAAGCTCAGCCTGAACTGCATAGCAAGACCTTGTCTCAAAAAAAGACAAAAATTATGTATACACATGATTTCTATCTTCACAAAATTATGATTTGATCTCTTTTCCAAAAATTTTATTATTTCATCACAGTGTTGTGTTCATCCTGAGATAAAAGAATGAATGAACACATTTCCTCAAACTTTACCATGACAAAGTAAGAAGAAATAAACAAAAAGTTCATTAAATTTGAACTCTCAAAAATAATGGAATGTATACATAAAATCCTACTAAATGAAACAATTATCCATTAAACAAATATGAGAACATGTTTATGGTAACAGCAAGGTATGTATCCTATAGTATAACAAGGTATAGATGCAAAAGGTATAGATCTGAAAGTATTAGCCAAGCGCTCATATGGATATTATGTGGAGACAGTGCCAGTAACAAACTGAACATTATACTTGATTATCATCAAATCACCAAAAAATGTCAATCTAAACTTCCATAGTAAAATTTTCCCAAATGTATTTTCAAATTTATCACATCATTAATTTTTATCATTTTTTAAAGAGGAAGACCTCCCTTCGCACAGATAATTGAGGAATCACATTTTAACATTCAGAGATAAAGAACATATCAATTTTAGAGTAACATTTATGTATAGGTAAACATCTTGCAACCCTTCAGATTTGCACTCTCTATGTAGTTGTAAAGTCCCTGGAATATAAGCAGAGTCTAGCATGTAAACTTATATTCAGCTTGGTAAATTTCAGGTCTGCCACTGCAGTGACTACCCAATATTATTTAAGGTTTAAATAATATAAGGTTTAAATATTTAATAATAAGGTTTAAATATTTAAGGTTTAGTGTGTTCTTCCTTACATATCACTTTCTATAAACTAAAATTGTTAATATAAAATTGAATTTTTTGTGAAATACTAACCATATAGTGTCACGCAGTTAAGAAAAATGAATCTCACAGGAGATTTTTTTGAAAGAAAATCTTTTCCAGCTGGGTATGGTGACTCACATCTGTAATCCTAGGGAGGAGTACCTACAAGCGTTCAAGACCAGCCTGGACTACATAGGAAGTTCAAAGCCAGCCTAAAACTCATGCCTAGACCCTGTCTCAAAGAAAAAACAAAAACAAGAAAACCTTTTCATATCTCTTGCTATGCTGTCTAAAAACTGATCCAGACTTGGTAAATTGCAACGTTTTAGAGAAACCTAATACCAAGTCAGTGAATAGAAAACATTTATTTGTTTTATGAACATTCTGTGTCAGATAGAAAAAAAGGTCTATTCTTAAGATATTCAGCATTATTACTTTTTAAATTGCCAAAATAATATAGCTAATGTAAATAATTACTTATTATTTAAGAAATAAATGAACTATGAAATCAGTAGCTTTTTCTCAAATGACCTATGCAAATTTTAGAGAACTTTTAGCTAAAACTGGCAGTAGAAAAGAAATGGGGACATAAAAATCCATCAAGAAAATAATGAAACCATGAAAGGGTAAACCAATTATAGAATATATCTTATTTCTGACTAAAGCAGAACTATTATGAAATTAGGCAATCACCACTTGGCAGCCAGTGTAGTAATAACTCATTCCAAAAGAATCATCAGCAGATGTTAAAATCAGTGGGTTTGAAAGTTAGATGAGCACCAGGACAATTTATATATCTGAGCTTCATATTATCCCTTGTAATACACTTACTAGTTACAAAGGCAAAAATATAACTGTACATGGTGATAATGACAACCATCTGCAGTTTGAATGATTTCAATATTAACATCACTAGTAGTTGGACAAGCTGACGTCATGAACCTCCTAAGATGGGCTGGCAGCACAACACATCTTTGCTCTTTTTCTACTGTCTTGGTTACTTTTTTCTCTCTGCTGAGACAAAATATGTGAAGCCCAAAATTAAGGAAGGAAAGGTTTATTTTGCTTACAGTTCGTGGAAGTTTCAGTCCATACTTGGCAGCTTATAAGGCAGAGTGGCACATGGCAAAGAGCTACAGCTCAGGGTGGCAGAACGCAGCTAAACAGCAAGCACACACCAGGGTGGAATGGGAGAGGAATGGCCCCAAGCACTCTTTTCCTCTCCCTTACTTATGCAAACTATCCACCCCAGGGTGGGTGTAGCTCTCACACCCACAATTATTCAACTCTAAAAGCCTGCCCCATGGTCACATGAGGCTTTGGAGGGGACACACAGACATATACCATAACATCTACCAAAAATGCATGAAGTGAGTCCAGTCAAGTCAAAGTGCCCCGCACAAGTTTAAGATTCTACAGAATACCTGATCTATTTCTGTTAAAACTATTGAAATTATGAAAACAAACCAAGAAACCGTGAAAAATTTTCGAGACTAGAGAAGACCAAAAAGCCATACAAGGAACAGGAATGTGTGATCTAAGAATGTCTTTCATTATAATGAACACTGTTGAGAAAATCAAAAAAATTTATTTGAATGTCTATGGATTAGATAATGGTATCAACATTAATTTCGTGATTTAGAAAATTGTGCTTTGGTTATGAAAGAGAATGTTTTTGTTTTTAGGAAATAGTCACTGAAATATTTAGTAGTAAAGGAACATCATGTTTCAAACTTGGAAAAATTATGTAGTGAAAATTATACTGTCTGGGTGTATGATATATGTCAAAGATAAAACACAAATGTGGCAGAAATAAAAGTAGCAAATGTTAACATTTGGAGAAATCTGATTAAAAAGTATATGGAAATTCTTTTAATAGTCATAACGTTTTTATGTCAAGATCAAAAATTTTAAAAATATTTAAGCTCTATTTTTTCAAGCACTGTCAGTTTTTATGATCTCTGATATATTTTTACTCTACAGTCCAAAATTTTATAGCTAAATCCTACCAAATCATTAAATGTGAGCAAGAAAAATAGTTCTTTTTCTCTGTCCAATATGGAGGGCACTATAGACTGTGCTAAGTTTTGTTTGTATGTCCTCATGTCTACAGACAGGATCTTGCTAAGTCGCTAAGTTATAAAGGCTAGGGTGGACTGTGCAATGCTCCTACCTCAGACTCCCAAAATGCTGTGATGACAGGTATACACCATTATGCTTGGTTCTTGTTAACCTATCTTTTGATATGGAAATGTTGGCCATCATCCTTAGGATGGAGAGGAAAGGTATTGCATCTTTTGCCCCATATCATATATTAACAACTAAAGAACAGTATGAAAAATAAATAAACCCTATATTCCTTCATTGGAACATGAGATTTTCTATTTAAATTAATTTCAAAGTAATTTACATGTGGTCCACCAAAATAAATTTTAGCAATTGTTTTTTAAAATAACTCTAAAACACCAGATTTAGTGACAGATGTAGTGCCAATTGTAATTTTATGTATGTATTTTCTTAGATAATTTTAAGGAGGGACTGTTCCTGGGGTTTTTTACTGTATGATTATAAAGGAAGTAGTAACCTAGTCACACATACATAGTGTGCAAGTCCCTAAGCCAGGGCACAGAAAGGGGTCTCTAGTATGTCCAAAGTAATATGAAGCTTGGCTCTGTGAGCAGAATCTAACCTTTTGCCATTTACTTTCTGTACCCTTTTCCTATATATGTTTGTATGTATGTGCATGTGTGTATGTATGTACCCTGTCAGCCTAATGTTTAGCATGGCTTTTCTAGCCCTGAACTTTGATTTCTTGTCCAACATAACTTATAATTTATATGAAGTTTGAGGTTGCTTTCAAGAAATATTTTAACCAGTCCCCCCTGGCAACTAGGGCACTACATATTCTTCGTATCCCACTTTGCTTCCAGGCTTGCCTGAGTGACACATGTCATTGCCATTCCACATATTTTGTGAAATTAGGTAATGAGGTCATTTATTTATGATAAGAAAATCTGCAGTGTGATTTAACTAAAACTTTCTTTGTGAGGACAGAAATATCATATTTGGCTATTGGCTTTCTTTCTAAAATTTGTATAATGTTCATTAAAAACTGATATTCACTCATTTATTCATGTACTCATTCATTCATTCATTCTGTAGTATGCGTCTATTGGTACCTACTGGCTGTCTTGTCTTACATATTATGGTGACACAATGATAACCTTAATTATTATATGTTAACTTGAATGTATGAAGAAAATCCTAGCTAACTAGTAAAGCACAGTTCTGGGTGTATGTGTGTGTGTGTGCATGCATGCATACATGTGTGTGCATGTGTATGATTGAAATATAGGCCAGAGAACTGAGGAGAGAAGATGCACCACGATGTGGGTGACACAAACCAATAGGCTTATCATCTGGATGGAATAAAAAACAGAAAGAAGAATGAAGTGTACGTGTTTCTAAAGCGCTCTAATCTTTACCATCACTTTCGGAAACCACTCTCCAGTTTCTTCAGTCTTTCAGTGCACACCCATACCAGCAATCCACAATGAGCTTCTAGGCCTTCAAGACTGGGTTGGGGCTGCATCTTAAATTTCTACTGTTTTGTGACTTCCATCTCGCAGTGAATAGCTACTGGATTCTCAGGCTCTCCAACACACAGCTGCTGTGGACTCTCCCTACTCTGATCCAGTAAATTCCCTTATGCAAGTATACATATATTTCTTGTTGATTCTGTTCCTCTAGAGAACACTAACTAATGTAAAGTAACACAAGCAAAGCTCCTGCCTTTATATTCTAGTGGGAATAGGGGCAGATGACAGACAGGTAGATAGATAGATAGATAGATAGATAGATAGATAGATAGATAGATAGATAGATAGACAGACAGGCAGAATAGAGCCTTTGTAGAGGATATTAGTTAAGAGAAAAAGTATGACAAAAGAGTTGCTATTCTATGTAGTGTGATCAGGAAGAGCTCTTTAATCAGAACTCTAAAGGAAGCAAAGGTGAAACACACATGGAAATCTGAGAAAAGTCCAGAAAAGACCAATGTTTAGAAATTCAATTTTGAATTACCAATGATGTTGAGATTGTCCTTAGCAATAGTGAGAAAATATGGGCATCTATGACACCAGTAGGTAACATTTTTCCCACTGTGTGATTGCATGACATAGAACATGGTAATAATGTACAGCTTTAGTATAATAAGGGAGAGCTTCTTCTATATGTTTAATATCAAAGAAGAAACTTTATGTGGGACATATTTCATTCCAAATAGACAGGAAAGGAATTAAAAACCTAAAAGAAATATCCAACTCACTTCCAGTGTTTGAGGTCAAATACGTAATTGTAACTGACGTCAGCCTAATCACAAAAATGGATTGTTAGTACACTGTGTAGTGAATTAGGAAGAAAGTGTTCAAAGAAAAAGACAAACTGTGATGGGCGAAAAGGGAAAGAAACAAAGGGAAAAAGAAAAAATATATTTGTACACAAGATAGTTAAGACAGTTTCACAGCTAATTTCTCTTTGTTCATTGAAAAGAAAGGTTTGCACTAATACTGTTCAAGCAAGATGTCATGCCTATACCTTGAACTCTGAATAACTTCTACAAGACAGCAATGCCCAGTGTATTAACTATTGTAGCTCTCCTATTAACGTGCTTTGAAATTCTGTTTTATTTTAATTTTTTTCTCTTAAAAAAAAAAGAATGGGTTGTAAATCTTCAAAGAAAACCAGTCTTGACTCTTTACAAAGTGTGTTACAAGTGAAATTGTGACTTAGAGCTTGTCCTTTATTTTCTAAAAACTTAATTAAAATACTAAAACCTTGTAAACATTGTATGCTTTTGTTACAGTCATTACACCTTGATAAAGCATTCTATTTAACAGGTGACCAACCATTCTAGCTTGCCTGGAACTGACAGAATTTCAAAGGTCAGGAAAAAGAGTTCTTTTGTCCTTAAAATCAGGGATGTCCTGAGCAAACCATCGTGATGATGGTTGTTCCCCTTCACCTTATTGCAAGACCTTTTGTGTTTAGCCAAATATATATATATATATATATATATA
>NW_004955403.1:31633648-31680248 GCF_000276665.1 Chinchilla lanigera | reverse complement strand
GGATTCTGTCCTGATAGTTACCCACTCCATCCATGATATCTTACACTCCCTTTATTTAGGTTAATTTCATTTCATTTTACATTATTGCAATCCTTTCTGAGTCTGAATTCAATCCGGTCTATCCAGTAAAATAACACTCATGTATTTGACAATTTACTATTGTTTATCCAGTTGTATTATGATTAAGAGAGTCAGCATATACCACATAGTAAATGATTTATTTCTCCAAGAAATTAAAATCCAGAGACATAATGTTTTATCCAAGTAACTAACTTCTGTAGCTACACTGCACAAGACTTCTTAATACTCAGAGAATAGCTAATGAAGGAACACTTGGCTCCCCTATCTACACAAACATTCTGTCATTAAGCCTCAGGGCATTTGGGAAGTATAAGCCTTTTACTTGTACTTTTTCTTCTTTTACAGTGGAGTCTGCTTTCCTCCCTGTATTTCCTGTGGTACCTCTGTCCATAAGCCAGGCTAAAAACTGGGATGCCTTTTCTGCTGCCCCTCACACTCTATGAATATAAAAAACTGGCCATTTGATATGGAGGGATTTATTGGTAACCTATTCTGTTCACAGAGTACCTAGTGTTTGAAATCTTGCATTTAGAGTGAGCAGGAATTTGATGGACCATGCTGGGGATAAGTAGAAAAGTTGATTAAGGAGTGGTGAAGTGGTGATGGGACAAGTCTACATGATAGACCCATGGTGGACACGATGTGACCGAGGAGCACCTGGTGTCCCTGAAACTATTAGGTAATGTCAACATTTTCTACACAAATGATCAGGCATCACTCATCTCTTTTTTTTCATTATTTCTCTGTGGTGTTTCAGAAAGCTCATGATGTGTGATATCACAATAGGTTAAATGAAAAGCAAGTGTTGAAATCCAGTAATCATGTCCTATTAAAATATTCAGTAGGGGGGCTGAGGATTTAGATCAGTGGCACAGTGCTTGCCTGGCAAGCACGAGGTTGTGAGTTTGATATCCTGTACCAGAAAAAAAAAACAGAAAACAACAACAACAACAACAAAAAATTCAATACAAAGATTTCCAAAATGTTACACTAGTTTTGTTTTGTTTTGACAAATTTAACTATTATTATAGAAAATGCATTATCTACTTGTACTTGCAATAAGATTTCTTAATATTATTTTTAAATAAATTCATACAAGGTGTTAACTCTCAATTCTAACACCATAAATTTCTAAACCTACACAAGCACAATCTTGTGGGGACCTTCAATAATTGTCAAGTATATAAAATGTTGTAAGACTAAAGCGATGAAAACTTCCGCTATAGACCATCCTATCAAAGAGAGCTAAAAGAGAGGAAATAGAAAAAACAGGGTCAAGAATTAGATGTACAGTCACATAAAGAATTGACCCAAGAATGCTAGCAAGAAATAAGATTGGAGACAAAAGTCAGCATGCAAGTAAAATGAGTTGGTAGAAAAATACTTCAATTTCCCTGAAAGTGGAACAGTCTAGACTTAGGAATCTTGTTATGGTTCATTAATCAGAGTTCTCCAGAGAAATAGAACCAATAGAAGATAGATGAATAGAAATATAGCTAGATAGCTAGATAGCTAGATAGATAGACAGACAGATAGACACACAAACAGGTAGATAGATGCATGTATAGGTGATTGTTATGGTTGAAACATTGTGTCAACTTGGGGAGTCTAGAGGTTTGGCTAAGTGACTCAGCAGGAAGCCAGGATACTTGCTTTGTATACATCCTGAGCCTGTGGAAGAGGAGGGCATGGAGATTATGTGAGAGCTACACGTTCCTTAGGTGGGGGTAGCCTGTTTACAAAGTAAGGCAGGGAAAAAGAGGCTGCTTGCTGCCATTCCTCCGGTTTTGCTCTGACTGTTTGCTGTTCGGCTGCCATTCCCCCTTTGCTCTTGTTGGTTTGCTACCTTCTGCCTCGGAGCCAGCCAAGTATGGACTGAAACCTCCACAAACTGTAAGCTAAACAAGCCTTTCCTTCCTTCATTTTGGGTGTTGGGTATTTTGTCTCAGCAACGAGAGAAAAGTAACCAAGACAGTGATGTAGATAGATAAATAGATACATAAGAGGGGATTTATTAGGGGATCTGCCTTACATTATTATAGAAACCTTAGCCCTCCTTCCATAGTGTATCTTCAAGGTGGAGAATCAGAGAAGCCAGAAACATGATTCAGTCAGAGTCCCAAGGTCTCAGAACAAGGGAAACTAATAGCTTAACTCTCAGTCTGAGGCTAATGGGCTGAGAAGCCAGGGCTGAGAGAGGGCACTGGCACATGTCCAAAAGTTCAAGGGTGAATATTGTGGAGTCCTGGTGTCCAAGTGGAGGAGAAAAGTGTTCCAGCTTAAGGAGAGAAAGAAAACCCACTTTCCTCCTCCATTGTGTCCTATCCAGGATCGCAACTAATTGGATAGTTTCTGTCCACACTGAATGCAGATCTCTCTGCTCCATCCATAGGCTTACATACCAGTTTTCTCTGGAAACCCTCTGATAGCCACACCCTAAAATAATGATTTGCTTTTCCAGATATCCCTCAATCTAGTCAGGCTAACACTTAAAGTTATTCATCACACATGGCTAATTGTAGTCTCATTGCAGGTGGATATGGAGCTATCCAGGCTGGGAAAGGATGACAATTTCAAATATGGAATGTCCGTGTTCTAAAGAAGCTACAGTCATGTGAGGAAATGCTATTATTTATTTATATGTAGGGTTTACACCCATGAATTAAAGTGAAATACTTATTTCAGCTGTGCGATTGTTTTTCAAACATTCAAAAATTTGAGTGAAAGTGAACAGAAAGGTGATTGAGATATTTCCAGGATAGAGGAAACATGGAATCAAGAAAGATTAAAAGCAACCAATGATAATAATGAAATACTGTAATTCAAAGAGAAATGAAGGAGCAAATGGTGGGTTGGATAGTTTTTCAAAACAAAAACAAAGTCTGTGTTGAATTAGATTTCTTGAAGGAAACAAAAATATTGGTGCTTGTGTTCTAAAGAAAGTGACCTGGAAAATAGGAGGTGATTAGAAAGTGGCAGATTCAGAATAGAAATTCCAGAGGTTTCATAGCAATTGATCTTTGCAAGACAATCTTCCTGGGTGTCTCTACGCTCCTGAATTGTCGGGATCACCCTGAACCATGTAAATGGCCACAGTACAAAGAAGGAAACACTTTCCTCTATCCTAGAGAAGTATCTTGCTCATATTTTAGGAACAATAAGTTCTCAGGACAGTTTTCTTATTTTCCAGCGTTCATTGCTTATATTCCTAGGTAAAGGTCTCTCCATCCTCCCTCAAGAGAAGATCTGTTTACTTTTTAGATTAAAAGTTCGTATCAGTCAGTTTCTCTTCCTCTGCCCCATCCCCAGCAATTCTAATGCAACCTCTCAGGTTTTTTGAATGATTCCAGCTCCTTCAGGTATATGTGAATGTTCCTATATCTTTCAATGGGAAATTGGAGCATGAGAAAGGAATGCACACACTGAGCAGTTAAAACAGATTGGCTCTCAGGCCCAGAAGTTTTATGCTTCTGATGTTTTTGTTTACTTGTGCATTCACATACAGATACATCTACCTCTCTATATATACCTATATCTAGCTATGACATGACAATATGACTTTTAAACTTGCAGGTTGTATAACATCTTAAACTCTTCACAATTCTAGAATTAACATTGACGATCCCAAGATTCCCAGGGTGAAGCTGAGTTCAATAAAGCAAAATATTAACAATGAACATGATGAACTGATAGATATGACTGCAAGACAGGTCATGCATGAGCATGCATACACCAGTAATAACAAAGGCACAGTTAGTGGGGAAGAACTTGTGCCAGGAGCTAGTGTCTTAAACAGAATAGGAAACAAAAAAACTGACACCTGAAACCTAGCTTGTCATATAAATCCAAGACAAAAGCTACAGAAAGCTATCATTTTGTTTACATCACTTTCTTTTCTTTTCTGAAAGAACATGTACTCTGAAGTTTCTTGGGATGAATATAGGAAGGAAAGCAGAAGAAAGAAAAGAAAAACCTATAGAGGTATATCTTACAGGTCTGTTACCCAAGCGGCTGACATGAATGGAACATGGGGGTGAGATGGGGGTCTATGGAAAGTATTTAAATTTATTAATGACACAAAATAAATCAGACCTTCATTTTTATTTAAAAATCAGAAAAATTAAACAATTCTTGCTTCCCCTTATTCTTAAGATGCCCTTATATAAAATATTTAGAAAATGATGAAATTTTACATGACAGTAATTTCCTCTATGAAGACATCCCTGACTCCTCAAATCACCAACCATTTCTGAAACCCAATACACAGACTGTTGTAACTTATTACATGATGTAGAAGTTGTTTTTCATTGTTTCCATTTGATTGTGACATGCAAAACCCTGAAAATTAGTTCTCCTGAGTTAATTATCTCAGAACCATGTGCAGATCTATCTTACGGCCAGTAGTCAGAGGTTTATGAAGTAAGGAAAGAGTAAATGAATATGATAGCATAAAATCAATGTGAATTAAAAACACTACATTCTGGGCTGGAATATAGCTCAGTGGCAGAACACCTTCCTAGCATGTACAAGGGCCTGGGTTCAGTCTCTAATCACACACACACACACACACACACACACACACACATACACAAAACAAAACAAAAAATCAGTACATTTTGCTTGACATCTTGAAAATAAGCAAGAGGTTACTTCACAGTTTTTCCTACTGTATAATATAATTATGTAATGTTACAGTACTAGGTCCTCCAGCTATTTTATTTTAAAGTTTCTATAGGGCTATACCTGCGTGAATGTAGATATATCTCTGGACAAGCTCGATGAGATAGTTTTGGAATAATCAACAAGCAATCCATGTATGTATTTATGTATGAATGTGTTATGGTTTGTGTTTAGATGTCCCCCACCCAAAGCCTCATGTAGTCATAGTGGGGGCTTTTCAGATGGGGCTGGATCTAGAGTGTGTGATACTGGGGTCAAGGGTGTGTGATTAGTACATCAGTCCACTGCTGGGTTTGGCATAGTTCTGCATAGAATTAAGGATGTGAATGCTACATCCACCCTAGGGGCAGTAGCTTTCATAAAATATGAGGTACAAAAGAGGGCTAATGTGCTCTCTCATATGCCTACCTGCTATGGACCATTTCTCCTCTGCAATGCCCCTCTGCCATGACACTCTGCCTTGGAGCCAGCTGACTATGGACTGATACCTCTACAAGCCATGAGCCAAGTAAACCTTTCTTCCTTTAACTTTGGGTGTCAGGTATTTTGCCTCAGCAACAAGAAAAGCTTTGACAGTATTTATTTACTTTTGGCTTAATTCAAAAAGATAGCTGATGACTGAAGGAATGGTGATGTGGACTACAGCTGTAGTTTCTGCATGGTGAAAATATTAATCCATTAACAAATCAGATCCAAGCATGTCAAAGAATACTGAACTATTTTCTGCTAGCCACTTCATAACATCCCCTGGACTTTGCCCCTGTTTTGCCAAACAGCTAAAAGGACAGAAATTCCTGTGTTTAATCCTGTGTAACAATCTTTCTATAATCTATGACTTACACTGTCTCCCCTATCCAAAAATAAAGCTAATGAGTTCTAAGTATTATTCATCAGGCTAAAACCTAAACAATCAACAATCTTTGTTTTTCCAAATGTCAGATAAGACCAAATTCTGTGATCCATCAAGTGTTCTAAAGTTGGAAGAGGGGCTGGGGATTTAGCTCAGCGGCAAAGCGCCTGCCTGGCAAGCGCAACGTCGTGAGTTCGGTTCCCCGTACCAGAGAAAAACCAAACCAAACCAAAACAAAACAAAACAAATAAAGTTGGAAGGAAAGTCACGTGGCAGTCCTTATCATCTGTCATATCCCACAAAGCCAAAGGTTGCAATAACAAAAACTGCATACATATATATATAGCTATCAAGTTGGTGGTGATGATATCCAAGCATATTCATAAACTTCTGCTTTGTGTTTGCTTTTCTACCTAACAACATATTGTACTTGATACAGCTTGCTTACAGCTCTAAACACCTGTCAGGAAAAAATGGTTTTCCTGAATGATTCCACGACAAGGCAACCATACATTATGACCTTACATAGTCTCATTGTAACATTGCATAGTCTTCTCAGTTATTGCTTTATTTTTACTATATTCTTTTTCAGATCCATTGGCTTTAGAATCAATTTAAAAGCTTCTTATTAGATACTAGCCCTGCCCTGTCCTTTTTAAACAGTATGACCATAAAAGATGTGACTGGAAAGACTGTGGTAAGATTTTTTTAGCTATTAAAAGAGTCACTGCTGTAACTGACCTAAAATAGGCAGGCTATCCTTTTGCCACTATGTCTAGTTTGCAATTCAGCTATCCTACCAGCTCCTGGGTGGGTCCCTGGTCTGGTGTTGAAACTCCAAAGGTCATGCCATAACTTTCACTGAAGTATAAGGTGAAATGATGTCCAATCAGGATGCTTAGGGCTGGAGCATTTACAACAGTTGATATTGAAAATTTGATATTTTTTCATACATACTGAATAAATATTAGAAACTCAATGCTTTATTTTTGTGAGTTTTTTCCATTAAGTGTTCATTATGTAATATAATAAAACTCATAAAATTATAATTAATGCTTCATCAATAAATAAACCTGGGTTAGACATATCCACTTTTCTGTGCCTTGATAACAGCATTCTCTTATATTCCAAGAGATTTGAAGACCTTTCACCTTTAAGTTATCAATAAAGGAATGTAGCTCTTTTCTGGCCTCCAGTCTTAATGGGTATTGCTTATGGTAAAGGAATGAAGTGAAATCTTTAAGGTGGATCTGCACAGGGCTCTACCTAATTTTCCTTGCATTGCCCATACCATAGGATTTATTTCTGTCTCCACTATGGGAAGACAAAACCCCTGCTTAGGATGCTTGTAAATGATGGTATTTAAATGAAACAGAAGGTGTTATCCTGCTAGGGAAACAGAACCATCAGATGTAATGAAAAAGACGTGACAAAAAGGTCAGCCCAGTTGCAACTAAGTAGCTATGAAAAATACCTTAACACATTCTTTCCAGTCACAGATTTTATGGTCATACTGTTTGACTAGGGCAGGGAAGGACCAATATCTAGCAGGCCTGAATTTTTCATCACGATTACCCAGAGCTCCTCTGCAGAGATGACAGTCCATATGAAAGGAAACTGTGCTAGGTGTCCTAGGGCACTTTGGTACTATTGAACCAGCTGTTAAATGGGTTTAACCCTCGACACCTTTTTTGAGGGTTATCTGACTTCCAGTAATCCTTGGTATAGACTACGCAGGCTTGAGTAGCTTTTCATGGCAGTAACCCTTGTGACAGTCTTTCTTGAAGTGCCCAGCTTCCTGTGGCTATAGTAAGTGGGAGAAGTAGATGTAGAACCTCAGAAATTGGACAAGGGAGGTGTGTTGGTTCTTTTCCTCTCTTTGCTGAGACAAAATTCCCAATGCCCAAAATTAATGAAGGAAAAGTGTATTTAACTCACTGTTTGTGGACAGTACAGTCCATAATCACCTGGCTCCAAGGAAGGGTAGCATGGCAGAGGGACAACACTACAAGGCAGCAGAAGACAGCAAAAGCAACAAGAGCATAGGGGGTAGCAAGCCTCTTTTCCTTCCTTTTATTATATGTAAGCTACCACCCCTAGGGTAAGTATAGCACTCATAGCGTCTCTACGCCTTCCTCTTTCACAAGCTCAGGATATTTACAAAATGAGGGCCTTGGTCCCCTAGTTACTTAGTTAAGCTTCTAAACTTCTCAAGTTGACACAATGAATCAACCATAACAATCCACCCCTTATCAACTTGACAACCAGACACATTTCTTTAAACCAGTTTCCAGATACAGAGACATGCTTATTCTTATCATTTCATGACTTGAACATTATAACGTAGGTTTAACAATCCTTAAGAACTAATATTAAGGCTACCCACATTACATTACATTACAATCATAACATCCCCCCTGCTCCCCTGAAGACTCATACAAATCCTTTTATGCAAGAGGCATTTAGTCCATCTGCAAAAGTTGCCAAAGTCCTAACAGTTTCAGCATTGCTGAAAAGTCCAAGTCCCAAGTCTCCTCCAAGATATAAGGCCAACTCTTAGCTGTGAGCCCCTGTACAAATGAAAAGTTAAACACTTCCAACATTCCAATGAAAAGTGAAACACTTCCAACACTTCCAATGATACAAGATAGACATTTTTATTTGAAAATTTACAAAGGATTGGGACCAAAGGATATAAAGGATAGGGACCAAAGCAAGTCCAAACTCCAGCAGGGCAAACATTAAGTCCTGTAGTTCTAGGAGCAGCATTTGAGGCCATCTGTGGCACATTATGAGTTCCACAAGATTGGATGGCTCCACCCCTATGGAACTTCCAGTGGTTTTAGCTCCCATGGCTTCTCTCTTGGGCTGGTTTTGCTCCCTCTTTGCAGCTTTCCTTAGGTGATTGCCATTCCTGGCTTTTCTAACTTATGAGATCTCCACTACACCTTTGGCTTCACACTCACAATTTAGCATACTACCCTGTCAGGGTCACACTGCCTGGACTCCAGGCCTTCTGAAATTGAGGTGCAAGCCATTTTAACCCCATAATTCTTACATTCTGCATGTGCCTAATATCAGCACCTTGAGGATGATGCCCAAGTCTGCTGCCAGCTGGAGAAGTAGCCAGCTTTCCTGTCTCTTTGCTGTAGAGTTCAAGTGCCTGGATCAGTAGGCACTGTGAATCCAATTCTGAAGAACAAACTTTTTATGCTGCTGCCATTCTGGAACACGATGTTCTGTGGCTCTCTCTTCAAGCAGTTATTCACTTTTGCAGTTTTGAGACAGCAAAGAGTGAAGACTCGCTGCTTCTTTTGATGCCCTCAGGCCATCTTTTATATTCTCCTGTTCCTTCTTAGCAATCAAGATCACCTCAACTCTGTCTTTGTAGTCCTCTACTTTACTGGGGCTTCCTTTCTGGCCAAACTCACATTTCAAATCATCCTGCTAGGCTCCTTGCTCTTGATTCTTAACATAAATCTGGCTACAATCCCCCAGCAGCAGCCATGCCACTACCTCAACATTCGACTACATTGAAATTTCTTCTACCAGATTAATTAGTCTGCTGCCCTTAATCTCAGTCTCAGGCAAAGTCTCTGGACACACATCATCTGGAGTCCAGCAACCAATGCAGTCCTTTTTCCAGCAGAAACCTCTCAAGCCTGGTCTTTACTGGGCAATATTTCTATCAGGCTTCTGGTCTTCTGAGCTCTGACCAGAATCTCCCATACCGAACAGCCTAAGGTGTTCCAACTCTACTCTTTTAGGAGACATCTCAGAACCTTCCCAAACTCTTCCCAAAGCCATTCCCAAAGGCTCTTGAACCACAGGGTCAGGTATAGTCACAGTAATGACACCACTTCTCCTGGTACCAAATTCTCTCATTGCTGAGACAAAATACTTAGCACCCAAAATTAAGGAAGGAAAAGTTTATTTAGGTCACTCTGTGGAGGTTTCAGTCAGTAATCAGCTAGCTCCAAGGCAGGGTGTCTTGGATGCGGGGCAATACTTCAAAGCAGCAGAAGACAGCAAGAGCAGCAAGAGCAAAGAGGGAGGGCAAGCCTCTTTTCTTCCCTTACATTGTATGTGGGCTACCACCTCTTGGGCAAGTGTAGCACCCACACTATCTCTATGCATTCCTCTTGTACAGGCTCAGGATGTTTACAAAGTGAGCTATTTGGCTCCCTGCTGAGTTATTTAGTTAAGCTTCTAAGTTTGACATATTGAATCAATCATAACGGGAGGACAGCTACAAGACCATATGATTTTTCCTCGTTTCTTTTCTCCCTTTCCTAGGCCTCAGCCTAGTCTCAATTGTAGAAGATCAAAGTGATGACTGTTACTGAGATGTCCAGTGAACTATCAGTGACAAAAGTCATTATCTGTAATTTCTTCTTATATCAGAGGCTGAATGAGTAATAAAGTTATCTTTAAGGATTGCTCGTTCTTCTACTGAATCAAGAAATAGCGATGTATATTTAGTTAGAGCTTCCTTGAGGGGCTCTAGAAATGCCAAATGGTTTCTCTTGCTTCTCTGATTAATAGTTGATTGCTTGGAGTAATTGATGGGTTTTGACCTCATTTTTAAACTCTCAGAAATGCAACCCTGGAAATGTCCTCATGCCCAGTCACCTTCCTCAGTATCAGGTATCCATTGGGGATCCTCTTTGGGAACAGCCTACTTAGGTATAATGAAGTGCTCTTCATTCTCCCCTCACTTGTCTAGCCTTTTATAGTTGATAAAATTTTGATTATTTTCAAAAATTATAGAGATTTCAATAACAACCTTGCTATCACTGGTGGATAGTGTCTGACTTGAAAGAAGTCTTACAACCTTCTGTACTAATTCAAAACACTGTGTCAGAACTCTGAAAACTTAAATATATTGACCAGGAACATCAGGAAATGTTCTTAAGTCTTGTATAATCTATGTTAACTCAGGGAGAATGACACATGGGCTCACATAAAGCTACATTCTCCTCCCACTTCCAGGAGGGCACATAACCCTTTGGATATTTGGTTCAGTAAAGTAGAGGGGGTTCAAGATAAGGTGAACAGATGGACTCTGCTAGAGCATCAGTTTTTCTGTTGTGCTGGGAAGACAATTCTCCCCAGACTATACCCAAATTTAGACATAGTCCAGGGTCATCTCTCAGTGCAAAGAATGCATGCATATAGAAAACTTCAAACCATTTCCCTTCTCTTTTACAAAACAATCTAATTAAATAGTATTATAATTAGTACTTCTTCTAGTCTCCAATTTTTCCCATCCAGGGGGTACTCACACTATGCAAAGATGCAGAAAAAGATTAAACGGCACTCCTCTAAAGTCTGGGGATTTAAAAAATCTCAGTTCTTAAGAATACATTCCAAGGGAGTGAGGGAATTCAAAGTAGACATTAAGTTTCCCCTGGTAAATGTAAAGAGCAACAAAAGCTAAGTACTGATGTAAGCACTAAGTACTAAGTACTAATTACTGTGTAAGTACTGATGGCCAAGGTTAGGCTTCAAGATGTTCCCCACTCCTCATACTGCCAGCGCAAGTGGTCACCAGCTGGAGTGCCCTGGGAAGTGGCAAACTAGACTGGCCACTGCTACTACCTGTTTTTCCCATGTGGTGCTTCCCTGGAACCTACTCTGGAACCCTCTTTTGTTTCATCCCAGGCAGCTCTGCTGTTTCTGCAGCTCTATTGTTTCTTTACCGTATAGAGGTCAGAGTGAGGTGAGTTTTAATGATAAATCTGTAAGCAGGTCTAGTAGAGCAATGAGTTGATTTGAGCTTTTACAATTTTTCCCCTATGCTATGGAAACAGAAAATGTGTTCTGAAATTGATTGTTGCCATCAACAAAGAATGAAAATGGTCATTTTGTCCCCAAAAGTAAATTATACTTTTTAAAAAATACTCATGGTGAGCAAAGATAATATGTCTGCAAGGAAAGGGCATATTTTATGGGAAAAATGAAAAGCTCCCCAAATGGGGTCTTACTGCCTCATATACCCATGTTGGAGTTCAAGAAATGGAACAGTATAACCTGGCTCCTTGCCTCATAAAGACAAAGAATGAAGCTGAGGACAAAGGTGGTAGACAGAAGGCATGTTTATTAAGAAGATAGAAGTAGCTCCCAACAATTAGGAGGGGACCCAAAAGAGGGTTGCTACGAGGACACTGTCTAGGAATTTCTATACCAAAAAATGATTAGGGCTAAAATCACTCTAACTCAAGCTAAGGCCAATGTATAGGACTAAAACAAGCTTACTTAAGCTAGAAATGGGCAGCTGAGGCATGCAGCAGGTATACCTCTCCGTCCTATCCCAGTGATTCATTAAAAGAACAAAGTGAAAGAGAAGAAAGGTTTTCTGGACAAATATGTCAGAAGTTGTCACAGTGGTCATTCATCATCTTGTTTGCTACCTGGCTTATTACACCCCTGGACTTCATTGCCCATTTTATTCTTCTTAGCTATTGACTTCTGGTTCTTGCTTATTTGACCAAGGCTTGGTCATCTTGACTGTATCTTGGGCCCAGTGTCTCTCCAGCTGCCTGCCATCTTGTACCTAATTTGCTTATCTACGACACTAAGAGAATAAAATTTTTAAATTCTAGGGTTTTGCCTTTGGATGATAATGAAAATCATATTTAGCATTTAATTTAAAGCTGCTTCTTTCCTATGTGATAATTGCTTTGTCACATGAGTCCTGCAGAACGTTTCACTAACAGGTACTGATGTGCACTGTGAAGGGAAAGAAAAGCCAAAAGCACTGTGGCTGCTCCATCTTCCTACTCCTGCTGCTGCTTCCAGAGAAGGAGCACACACCATCCTACAAGACGCACCATGCTACGCTTTTAAACCAGTGACCACAGAGGAGTGGCAAGGAACGGGAGAAGAACTGCCAGCAGGGACATAATCACAATGTACTCCTCCATAGACACACACAGTGTCAAGTAAGATGACCTCTAGGCGGGTGGAAGGGTGAGGCTTGGATTTCATTGGTTTGGTGCCAAATAACAGTGTAGAATAACAGCTGTAATAATCACTGTATCATTTCAGGACTGGAAAAATAATAAGTTATAACTGATTACTGGTCTGAATGACATTTCATGAACAAGCAAATAGGATCAAATAAAGGGATTAGAAATTAAGCCTGGCCTGACAAACATGGATTCCTATATATTCACCCATGCTAATTCAACTGAGGATACAATAGTGTCATCTAGTGGTGGTTTAAAATTGTTTTGCACTTAAAAATAATCATTAGAAGGTTAAGATTGTCCAGTTTATGCAATTTATACTTTATTTCTGATATTTTCAAAATCTTACTTTTTAAGACTCCTTACCTTAACTAAGCATCTTCTTAGCTCTTAAGAGTTTAATACTTTTCTCATTAAATAGAAAATAATCATAGTGCACTCCTTTCTGGTTTTGCCTACTTCCTTCCCCAGAAATCACTTTAAGTTTGACAAAAAAGATTTTGAAATTGTTGCTATGAATAAACATATTAAAATCCTCTTTTAATATCTTGAGAGGTATTAGAAGGTTGTAGTTTACAATCATGTCCATATGGTATTTAAACTAAGCTTCATAGGCTATTACTCTTTTTATAACTTGAAATTAACTCTTCTCCCAGTGAACCTCTACACGATTTTCATCAGGAACAAATAAATACAATTTAAATTCTACATATGTGCCACTTCAGTGAGCGTGCTATGTGTCCAAAGCTATTATATCATCCACATAACTGGTTGGAAAGACAACGGAATAGTATACATCAACTATGGGGAACAATTTTGTTTTTCTTATTTTAGTTTACCCATTATCTTTAAGCTTGTTTCCGTCTCTCAAACTCTAGGCAACTGACAAAAATGTAAATTCAGTCCTGTCTGGTAAAGATTTGACTCTTTTTTAAAAAAATCAAGCAAAACATCCAAACAAAATAAAAATTCTTTTGCTCCATTTTAAATATAGTATTACCTTAAATGCCATATAAATTTGCAAGGTTTTGCATCTTCCTTTGAGATACACCTGACTAATTCCCTCATATATGTATAAATTATTTATAATTGAGGAAATGACATAATGATTAAATAAGTAGTCTCTCAAAGTTTCAACATACTTTTTATTAACTATAATGAAAGTTATTTTTGTATAATAGAAACAACTACACTGCTGTGTTTGGGCCAGCAAACCCTGATAGAAAGGTGAATGGAGACTTAAGAGATAGACAATATCTTTGCAGAGGGTCAGGAGACTTCACTAAAATGAAGCCCCAAACTAACTCAGACTCCCAAATATATTGAGGAACAACCAAGCCATATTATTGCGCTGAGTACAGAGGTTTGTTTCAGCTTAGCAAGGCGTGGTGACAGTTTGGCTGAATTATTAACTATTATCTGATGTTCCCCTAGGGAGCTTCCTTGTTTTCCCCATAAGATCCATCTCTGCTCAAATTGGCAACAATCCTGTGTTCAAGATGTTCTTTTGTATAGCAAAACAAACCATCAACAGAGTGGTGAGGAGTGAAAAGACAATCCACAGAGTAGGAAAAAGTTTCGCTATTCCAAATTTTTGGAACGGCTGTTTCTCAGATGAAGGACTAATATCTAAAATATATAAAGAATTCAAAATAATCAGACCCCCAAAATTTAAAGACACAATCAAAAAATGGTCATCTGAGATGAATACTAGGTTCTCAGATGAAGAAGTAGAAACAGCAAATAAATATGTGAAAAAATATCCAACATCACTGGTAATGCAAGAGAGGCAAATTAAAACAAAGCTGAGGTTCCATCTCACTCCAGAAAGAATGGCTGTTATCAAGAAATCAACCAATAACAAATTCTGTTGGGGCAGTGGGGAAAATAGAACCCTTTTTCACTATTGGTGGAAGTGTAGACTGGTGTAACCATGTGACAATCAGTAGGGACCTTCCTCAAATAAACTAAAACTAGAGGTTTCATTTGACTCAGCTATTCCCCTTTTTGGTACCTTTCTAAAAGAATTAAAAGCATCATACCAAAGCTATGTTGCACAACCCTGTTTATAGTGGTATAGTTTTTAATAGCTAAATCTTGGAAACAGTCCAAATGCCCATCAACTGATGAATGGGACAAAGAAAATGTGGGGATTTTTTATATAATGGATTACTCATTACTCTACCATAAAGAAGGATAATTTTGAGACATTTCTAGGTAAACAGATGCACCTGCGACTACACTCTTAAATGAATAAATCAGACTCATGTGTAAATATTGCATTTTTATTGTGAAAAACTGAAAGTATAAATAAGGACAAAAATGTATAAAAGATATTGGGAAATGGGAAGAAAATATTCAAGTGAGAAGGGGAGCAAGGGAGGGGCTGGGGGGAAGGAAAGAAGGGATAAGAAAAAAGAATAGAAGAAAAAATTTGGAAACAGAGCTTCTGTAAATAAGGAGGGGAAGAGGGGTTAAAGGGAGGGTAGGGGAATGGGAAATAAAAAAGTCAAGATGTATTATGTACATGTACAAATGCCCTATGATGGATGTGATCATTATGTATATCGAAAATTTACCAATAAAATTTAAAAATGCAAAAAGGGGAAAATATGTACTATGTGCTATATCAGACAACTTTGTGTCCAAAACAACCCTCCCCAAAAAACCAAAAAAAGATATTCTAACTCCTGGGAGTTAGCAATCTTCTTCCACACCTGAGTAAACCTGAGCAGACACTGATCCACTGGGTGTCTCAAGGAACTCTACACTATATTAAAATGTCCTAGCAAAAAAAAAAAATGAGTTATAGAATATTTATAAGTGAAATCCTAAGGATCTTGTCTCTTGATCAACCTCTAACCTTTAACCTAATAGTAAAACATTATTCAGTGCAAAGCCTTGAAAAGTGAACTACAACACTGTCTTTAGTAACTTATCAAGTGTAAAGTTAAAACTTTTAAGTTTAATTTAAGAAAATAATTTGCCAGTGACCAATATTGATATTTACTGAATGATCTGTTTATATTCTTACTTAGCCCCCAACGTCCTGTTGAGGAAAAACTAATTTAAATTTTCTCTTGTACTGTGTCAGTACAGTGTATTTACTTTTTCAATCTTTAGCAGAGAATTTGGATCACATCCTTATTTTTCTTTCTTCCCTTAAAAACAACAACAAAGAACTGATGGGGTTATCGTGATAGGAACCAGATAGTGTGGAGAACAACATACAAAAAGAAAAAAAAGGTGAAGTTTTTTCTTAATTTATCCTGTTGTGCTCCTTTGAGCAATTTCTAGGTAATAAAATCCATCAATTCATCCCTGTCATCAAGAAAAACATAGTGTAATGTATTACTTTCCTAATTTTATAGATTCTCTCTCTCTCTCTCTCTCTCTCTCTCTCTCTCTCTCTCATTCTCTTTGGCAATGTTTCTGTGTACTGGTAATACAATAGTAACACAGAAGAAATCCTCTGAGGTTTAATTTTATATTTGCTTTCACAAAGCATAATCAAAGAGAATTGAGCCATGCTCTGAAAAAAATTTGATGATGGCTAGATTTTTACTTATGATTTATGATCATAGGGTTTTAAAAGCAGGTGAAAAACTAACCTTTCAACTTGTCACAAATAATTTAAACTGTGAATTAACTGTTAATAGTGAACTTTAAAATACAAAGCCATTAGGAACCCAAAGTCTCCTGAAATATTTTTGGCAAATTGCTCCATGAGGGACTCCCATTCATAGCAACAATATCTTATTTTGTTTTCCTGACAAAATGACCATAGTCATTTCTAGACAGAAATCTGAACTTTAGTTTTACCAGGGTTTGGTCTGTTGTACTGTGTCAGTATATTGTATTTACTTTTTCAATTATAAGGCTTTGGTAAAGTTTATTGAAACACAGTGACACATACACTCAGAGAATGAAAGCTCATATTGGAGAATTTTAGATCTAAGGGACTATAATGACTATTTTAGATATAAATTAAATGCACTTACACCAAAAAATTCTATCTGGGGTATAATAAACTAAAAAGCTATCATATAAGATGAACATGGTCAAATTAAGAGTATATGATCAGATGCCGGGCCAAATAAATAGGAATAATAAATTTCACTATTGTGAAAGGTCCGCTGTTACACCTTTAACAATATGTAAGAAGAATCTGTATCTCTTAGATAGGCTTTGACATCCTAGAGAAGGGTTAACACCAGAGGCAATACAGAAATATCATGGTGGAAAGTGTAGCAAAGGAAAGCTGTCCACCCCATGGCAGCTGAGAAGCAGAAAGAGAGAGAAAGAGCCTGAGTGGAAAAAGCCAGGGACAAGATAATCCCCAAGGTTATGCCCCCATCCCATGCCCTTCCACAACACCCTACCTGCGACATTCCATCACCTCTCTGTAATGCTATTAGATTACTGCTTGTATCAGTGGCTTACTCTACAGTTGAAGTTGGGGTCCTCAGGATCCAACTGCCTTTTGAAAGCACCACCTCTAGACACGGGATATTTGGCAGACATTTTAGCTTTAAATCATAACAGCTTTTATTCAGTTTTGCCCAATTTTTGTACCTGTGGAGATAATGTATGGTTGCAAATGAGTACAGCACTGATAATAACTCTGACTGATAGTTTTGTTTCACATGAATGAGACAAAATTTTAAAACTGAAGGCATATATAGAGAATTCACTTGATCACTTGAGCAACCCCTATGCAGAATTAAATAACAAATAATCTTGGGCTATTAGAATAATAGTTTCTCAATTTTTGTGCTATTTATAGCACAACAGTTGTAACACATTTTAAAACTTAAATTGCATTAATATTTTCTTGATCATTTTCTTAAATTTATACCCATTTTATAAACTATAGACAATAGGTCAAATTTGACTTAACTCATGATTTTATAAACAAAGTTTTTTGAAATATAGTCCCATTCACTAATTTATATGTTGTCTACTATGGCTTGCACACTAGAGAGTGTCTGTCACAATAGAATTAGTGGTTGTGACAGAGACCAAATGGCTTGCAAAGCTGAAAGTATTTGCTTTTTAGAGCTTCACAGAAAATGTTTTCTGACTCTTGAAAAGTGGCACTTTAGTGGTACAACTTTAGTGGTACTGGAAGTGTTCCTTCACTATCCTTTTTAATAAAATAACCACTTAGCCAAATATTGTTATTGATTACTTGGAATGTGGCTACTGTGACTCAGGGGCTAAATTTTAAATTCTGTTTCATTTTAATTCATTTAAATAACTACATTTTACTTGTAACCAGATTATTGAACAGCTTAGACTAGACATTCAGCAGAACCATAAACCATAAACCAATGAGCTGATTTTCAAGGTGAAAATTACACCCCACCCCCAGTTTCAAGGTACCAGTGTGACACCACCGAACACATGAGAGAGAAATGCATAGTATCATGTACTACTTCTACTATATATTGTAATACCTACGTAAGTAACCTTGAGTACTAGATAAGAGAAAAATATTGAGAAGTAATTAATTGATATGTTTTTGAGTATTTATCACTTTTATTTAATTTATCTAATTCTAAATTTATGTAATTTAATTTTCATGACAGCTGTGTTTAACAATGGATTGCAAAATTCCTGAAAAGTGCACTGTTTCTCTTAAGCCAGTACAGCTATGAGATAGTATTGAATGATAACACCATGCTCTTTTTTTTATTATACATAAAACAAATTGAACTAGAAAAAGATATTAAGGAACTACCAAGGTAAGTGAAAGAAAAAAATGAAAAGAGTGAAATAGCTTGAAACTCAGTTTGTGAGAATGGACATTTTAAGAAAGGCAAGGTATTTCTAGCTGGACAAAGATAAATGTGCCACAGAAACATGGACCAACACAGCAGGGATTTGTAAATTAGGGTCCCATGTCTTTGAGGAAATTTTAGGCTGTGAATCCTCTCAATCTATATGTAATATTATGTGAATATATGAATACATTTTTTCTAGTGATAAGCCAACACTTTAGGCAGGCTGGAGAATCACAAGTTTGATAATTTGAATATTAATGCTGTTAGATTTTTTTCAAAGACTTGGTGAATACATTTGTGAATTCAATGAGTCAAAGTCATAAATCCACTGAATGACATATCTTTAGTAGGTAAGACTACATAACAGTTAGATATGCTGTGGCATGAAATCTAAAGGTGATAAGGATGGGCAGGTACAATAATTATCACTTTGAAACTATTCAAAGAAAATAGTTCCCAAAATTGAAATATATCACCTAATGAGTCATACAGAAGACACAGAGATTTCAGAGGTTAAAGTATGAAAAGACTAGTGATAAATACATGACAGATACAGTTAACAACTCTAATGCATGACAGATACAGTTAACAACTCTAATTAACAACTCTAATGTAAAGTAGAATCAATATTCAAATGAATAATAATTGTGAATTATTTACAATTGAGTTAGAGAGATTTACAATGGGTTCATCTAACCAAGATTAACCATCTGGACATTTAGAGAACTGCAAATTAATAAGGATATTTAAATAAAAATAATAAAAAGAAAAGAACAATCAATTTTTAGACACAAAATGGTGTGGAAATATAAATTTAAATCATGTGTAGATGTTATTTTCCAGGTATCATATCGGAAAAACTATGAAAATATAATGTTGGTTAGGGTATAGAAAACCATCACACACAGCTTAATCCAGTATAAATGGAAATCAATTTGATAATAGTGACTATAGTTGAAGATATTATGTATCATGACTCAACAATTTCACCTCGTAATCTGAAATGCAAAAAAGAGCATGCCCTGTTTTTTAGTAAGGGGAAGTCTACCTATGTAAATTATCATCAATACATAAATAACTAAAGTGATACAGTTTATATTTCTAGTATGAAAAACTGTGTCAATTGAAATGTACTTACACATTACAACACATAAAATTTTTTTAAATGATAGCAAACAGGACAAATTTAGAAGATCTTGTATTTATGTGTTAGATAAGTTACATTTGGGTGAAATAAGAAGGTAATTCAATAACAAAAGAAGAAAAGGTAATTCCACCCTATATTTGTCAGAAAAATAAAACAAAACAGAAATGTAATATTCAGTTGTGAGAGAAAATTTAGTGTGTTTTCACCAGTCTTTCTCATAATCTTCCCTCTTCATTATCCCTTTTTTCGCTGTCTTTAAACCTTCAGTATCTTTTTCCATATACTTGGAATTTTCTGACAACTGCTTATATTTTCCATCTCTCTGTAAGTACAATGTATCTGTCCTCAAGGAAAAGCTCTGATTTTACTGACATGGAGGATTTTCTCTGGTTTAAGGTTAAAGCCAACCCTAAATATGGACTTCTGAGTCTTTCTTGAGCTCATTTTCTCATTTTTCCAGTTTAATCTTTCAACGCCTCTCCTCCTTGCTATCTTTGGATACCCACTGCTTCTCTTCCAGAGAAGGGAAATAAGTCAAAATTAGTTAAATCAATAGCATATCTCTCCCTCTGTGCTTTTGGCAACGCTGCTACTGTTGGATAGTATCTTCCTTCCTCTTTTCTATTGGGTGAAGTCATACATATATGGAATCGAACTCAGGACCTCAGACTCGCCAGTCAGGCACTGTGCCACTAAGCTATATCCCGGCCCTGAAGTTCTATGTTTATTAAGTCTGTTAAGTCCCTGTTCAAATAATATTCTTATTGAAATTTCCCTGAGTATCTTGGAAGAAAACTTTCTCCCTAACACCGTCATCTGAAATAATCTTTAAGAATTTTTAAATAACTCTATTTTAGAATTTAACAGATTGAATTATTTTTAGTAGATGTTTATACTTTGGTAGATTATATACTAATTTATTTATTCATCCATCCAACAAGCATTTATTCAAGGTTTAGTACTTATTAGACATTTTGTTAGAATACATGGAGCAGAATTTTAAAAATTGATCTTTGTTTATAGCGAAAAAGGAGAACCGTCTTTTAATTTTAATTTACAAAATAAGATAAATGTAGTGGTAAGGAATGGTCTCTTCAGAGACTATGTTGAAAAAAAAAAAGAAAAGAAAAAAAGAATCTATTGCACAGGAGGTTAAGAGCTACGTCTGGGAATTTCCTTAGTAGAGCTAGACCATTAATTTAAAACTCTTTACAGTCTGGCATATAATTAAAGCTCTATGTTTTTAATACACTACATTTTGAGTATATGAAATCATCCTATTTTTCTATAATGCATTGAATAAAGGCCGTAGGTAGTGAGACTGTTTCAGACGTATGAAGAATCTAAAATGACAACACCAAACCATAATGTTCAACCAGAATCCACAGGGAAAATGTCACTTCTGGCCCATGTGAGGTCAGAATGCAACTCAATCAGTAGAAACAATCTCATCCACAGAGTCCTTCCTCAGAGATGTTGAGCCCAGCCAGGCAGTAAGTGCCAGACAGCCAGCATTCTGCATTCACATTCCAGGAGATGGTTTAACACTAGGATCCTGAGAAGACAGGGTGATTTACTTATTGTGTATTTGCCTCACTTTCCTAGAAAGCATAGGTGGTGAGAACTTCAGACCTCATTGCAGACCCTGCACCTGAAGCCCGTCCCAGCTCCTGGAAACCACGTCTTCCGAGCAGCCGCTGCGTTGCCAGGTAACCATTCCACCCTCCCACCCCAAGTCTCCATAGGTCACGAGCCATTCCCGCCTCCCCTTGCCAGTCACTCCAATCAGCGACCAGGAAGATGCTCACGTGGGCATCCGGGGCTGTGCCTGGAGAGCGGCTCCCTCCAGCCCCTGGGAACGCGCGGGCCCGGGCGCCCCGCCCCTGGGAGCTCGGCGCGCGAGGGTGGGAGGGCGGAGCCGGACGGCCGCTCTGGCGATGCTGCTCTTCCGCCGCGCCCTCTTCAGCACCGTCCGCTGTCCGCAGCGAGCCTCCCCCAGGTAAGGCGCGGGCGGGCCGGCGCTTGTGAGACGCGGGCTGGTGGGGGAGCAGAAGGGGAGCAGAAGGGGATCGCGGAAGGGCTGTGGCTCCTGTTGCGGGGGTCCCACCGCCCCGGCCACCGCCCGCGAGCGTGGTGTGCGCCCACGGGGCTCCGCACGCGACGCGGGGTGCCCGGCTGCGCTCGCCCCGCGTCTCAGAGTCACGCCTGATCCTCACACGACGCAGCGTGTGTGCGTGAACTAGCTCAGGAGCGTGAACTGTGGCCACTTCCACAAACATGGATCTGCGTGTTAAGTGTGTATGCAGCCGGGCGTGGCGTTCTTAGCGCTGTGCGGGTCAGCTACTTGGCACGGCTGACTTAAACCTTCGGAGATGGTCTCGAAGTCAGGGCGGCGCCAAGAAAGCTTTCACCAAATGTAGTGGGGGGAGAAAAAGATGGTATCGAGTATGAAGAAGTATATTGTGTGTTAAATGAATCATAAAGAATATAGTCTTTCTTAGCTTGCCCCCAGATACTCAGACATTTTTGCATACAAACATCAAAAGGAACAAAAAAAAATCTGAGGTGACTCTTTGCTATATTAATTTTTAAAAATGGATTGAAATGAAAGTTAAAAACATGTGTTAAAAATAAGTCACAATTATTGTACATGTATGTCCTCAACGGAGGTTTGGAGCGATTGCATTTTTAAATCTTTGACAAATATCCTTCAAAGAAGCCTAACCAAAAAGCAAATCCCAGTTCATTATTAAAAAGGCGCGAAGTAGTCAATTTGAAGCTCAACAACGTTATCATTGCTCCTTTAATACTCTAATATCGTTGCCGGATGACAGTAACTACAAAATAAATGGAAATCAATTTATGAGGCTTTGTAAACTTGAACACAGCAAAAGTTTAAACATTATCTGGTTGCATGCATTTGTGGATTTGTGAATTTTCTTATTACTACCTGGAGGGGAGCTGATGTTGGGCTGATGATTACAACTTGCATGGGAAAAACAGCATTCGGGCCTTTGGTGATTCTCTTAGGGTCCCGGGCATGAACAAAAGGAATACAGTTAGAACTTACCTGTTTCAAAGCAAGGGTATGAGACAAGTGGTCTGCCAACCTTTCCAGTTCTATGATCTAAAATTAAATATAGTAATGAAATGATTATGAAAAGCAGCTATTTTAGCACAGTTTTGGATAATATGCTTAAGTGGATTATTTAGAGATTAATGTTACAGATAATAGTTTTAGGTCAGTGCATTACAGTTCCTAGAAGTTTTTTTGAAATAAAGCAGTTACTCATTTCAGAGGATATTCATCCAAACAAAAATCACATTTCTGGGGTGAGAACAATAAAAGACTAGTTGAGTTTTATTATTTATAATGACCGGAGTTTTTTCTATGTTAATATTAATAGAAATGTTTAAAGAATTGTGGGCACCTCTTAAGAAAACATCATGTATGTGTACTTGAAAGTTGTAAAATTCTTTATTCTTTTTATAATTATATATTGGTTATTGAAATATTTTAAGAAAGTAACAAGTTAATTTAGCTTAGAAAACTAAGTTTTTAAATTCCTCTGCTCCCACTAGAGAAACCAATAGGGCTTAGCAGTATGTTATTGCTGTTTGCTATAAATCTACCTGGTAACCCTTTGCCTGAGCCAAGAGTGGCCGTTTTTAAATTCATTGGAGAAAAGGAAGAGCTGTTTTATGTTTGTTTTTTTGTTTGTTCATTTGTTTTGCTGTAATGGATGAAAGTTCAGTATGAATGATTAGGTTGCCATTATTAATAAAAGTTGTGTAAATTCCTCAGATTACCTCATTTTATTTTTGTAAACATTATAATGAAGACTGAACTGAAACTTCCAACAATTTTGAAAAATTCACATTTTTTCCTATATTCCAGAATTTATGTGAAATCTGATTATGCAAGAAAAGTAGCAATATATCAGATTACTGAATAACCCATTTGTCTGCCATTCATAGTGATACATATTAAATGCAAGCATTACAGCTTTCTACAACTGCTGAATTATCTCATTTTATTTTTTTTATGTATCTGTTCCATTTAGCAGGATGAAATATAAAAGTGATACCACATAACTTTCAGAGTGTTTTCAGGAACAGATTTTATTTAGAGAATTTAAATTTATAAAAATCATATTGAGTGAATGGAATTTAACTCAAGCTCCTCTTTTCTCTTGTACCAGAAACGTATTAAACTAAGGGTTAGTTAATACTTTCCATCCTCCAGTAAATCATGGGCATTGTTCTGTTATAAAAACATGGTCATTATTCTCTCACTGTTGGTGAGACTGTACCTTAGAGATTTGTAAGAAAGAAATTAGATATGGGTACCTACAGAGGATTTTAGAAATTCCCCAAAGAATCTACTGTACAGAGAAACAAAAGATAGCATAGAACTTTTTTTAAATTGAGTTTACTTGAAGGAAAGACTTGTAAATTTGGTAATACAAGTTGGTAGGGAAGGCTATAAAATGCCTTTATATGTTGAAAGGAAAAAAATCCCATTATGATTTATTAGAAAGATTTAAAAGTGTAAATGCTAATACATGGGCTGTCATAATAAAAGAGAAAGTTCAAGATGTTTTCTTCAGATTTTAGTGAAAAACAAATATATGACCAATTGAAGAGAAATTCAAATATTTATAATAGACTAGACTGCAAAAACAAAACAAACCTAAACTTGGAGCCACAGCTGGCTGGTGCTTGACATCACATGTCACATTATCAGCTACTTGAGTGAAATAAATTTTTGGATGTATCGGTAAAGATCTTTTTTGTACTTTACATGTGCTTATGAAGTGTGATTTAGTAAGCTAATTATCTCCTAAAATTGTGCATTCTAATTTAAGAAATATAACATAGAAATTGACAGTACTATACATCTTCTACAGTAAGATAATGTAGAAGATAGTTCATCAATGTTATTTGCTATTCTAATGATATTTGATAATTGGCATGTTCAGGGAAATCCTGGCAAAAGATACATGAAATACAGTCCCGCGTATTGCGAGGGATATAACACTGAGTACTTTGAAATAAATTCCCATGTGTCATTGAAGATCATATTGAATACTTAGTTCATAAATTCAAATGCTCAAAGAGAGAACTGATGATAGTTTAAGTTTTCCTTATGTCTAAGCGTTGTGAGCTTTTTCTGAGTTCTTAACACTTGAAGTTGTGAGCATGTATTAGTATTCCAGGAAAGATCATTTGCAATTATGTACAAGTTCAATTTCATATCACACATACAAAAATTCACTTTCAAGTTGGAAAGTAGAAAATAATTCTTATTAACAGGGCACACATGTTTAACCTACTATAACATGGCTTTCATTTTCTAATGTGAACAGATCCACATGCATTCTTGAAAAATAAATCATTGGCTAATAAGAAGTAGCTAACACACTGTTGTTCAATTTAAGATGCACTTTGAGTGACCCTTAATGAAAAGAGTTATGCAGTGTTTTTCTTAAAGGTAGACATGAAAGCAAGTTTGAAGAAGCCATTTGATAATTTAAGCTAGAAGAATCCTTAGAGACCAGTTAATGTAACACCATTATTAAGGTGACAACACCAAACATAAATATTATATTTCTCAAAGTTAAGAATAGCAAAACTCATCTAGAACCACAGGCTCTGACATACAGCATTGTGCTGCCTCTCTAAAAGGTATAAAATATATTACCAATGTTGTTTTCTCTTTCATTATACTTCAGGTTACTAATGCAAAACTTTGAATAATTTAGATTTAAATCACTTTTGTATTGTTAAAATAATTGTACACAAGAAATATGCATGTGTTTTATATAGTAATAAAGTTTACTTAACTATTAGTTTAAAAGTATCTTCTCACAACATAATTTATTGATTTCATTACTACCTTAATTTAAGTTTTGCTGCAAAGCTTTTTGCAATTTGCGATCTGTTCCCTTAGAAATCCTTTATTCCAGTGCACTCTATGGTGCATAAGTGTACATAGGCCAGGACATTTACAGTAGATATTAGGGATATACCTTTTTGAAGTTGCCTTTTTGATGCCTTTTGGTGCCTTTAACATGCCTTTAGAAGTTATATCTGAAGTCTAGGTATTGTCACACTTAGGTACATTTTTAATGTTGGACACATTTATGTTCCAGGCTTTCTTCCACTTTGGTACTAGATACCACTTATAGCATTGTTACTTAGCATGTGCTTTAGACCAACCATATCAGTAGCTCCTGAAAGTTGGTTGGGCTTTGACATTATCAGGCCAAACCCTTACCAAATCAGAATTTCTGAGGAAGGGACCCTTCTCAGAAAAAAGTGCAGGAAGGGCCCCACTCTGGCTTTTAAGAGGATTCAGGTGATTGTCTCAGAGTTAAACAAATAGAGATGAAGTATATTATGCCATTGGACTTGCTCATTTATTGAGCTGGTTATGTACATGTACTTGTCTACTTTTGAAGCTTTACTTGCAAGTGCAATAAAGGATGAAATAAATGAACTCCTCTAAAATGTAATAGTGGCTGGGTGTGGTGGCACATGCCTGTAATCCCAGCACTTGGGATGCCAAGGCAGAAGGTTCCCCATGAGTTGAAGGCCAGCCTGGGCTACATAGTGAGTTTAAAACCAGTGAGAATTAAAGGGAGACCCTGTCTCAAAAAAATGAAAACAAACTATATATATATATATATATATTTATATATATATTAGAGAGAGAGACAGAGAGAGAGAGAGACAGAGAGAGAGACAGAGAGAGAGAGAGACAGAGAGAGACAGAGAGAGAGAGACATCATTAAATATTTCATATTTCAATAGTAAGTTTTTGGACATAATGTCTCACCATAACTAGTAGCATTAGTTCATGTTTTATTGCTAAGACCATGATTTTTAACAAGTAGACCACTGATAAGTAGCACATACTATCTATGTGTAGATCCCACATTAGCTAATACAAACCTTTGCTTAGCAAAACTTAAGACTTATTTCAGGGCTGCCAATACTAACTTCTAAGACACAGTTCACAATCTGCATTAGTTAGAAGGGAGCAAGGGCCCTTGAGCTTACAGAACTATTTATAGCATAGCTCAAGTCTTCATGAAGAATAAATCTATAAAACTAAGGCTGCAGAACTGACCAAGTCCAATGGCATAGTATACCTCATCTGGATATTTCTTCAACTCTGAGACAATCACTTGAATCCTGTTAAAACTCAGAATGGGACCCTTCCTGCACTATTTATTTGGCTGCACTCTATTAAGGAAATAATCCTATACCTTCTATGATGAATATTTACTTTCATAGTGTTCACTTAGTGAAATATTTACTTGTAACTTAGTTTATGAGTAGAATTTGTGATTTTTCTCCTCTGCTTTTCTATGGCTGACTCTCTGAGTTGACACACTGAAGGTATCATGAATGAACCAATTTAGGTAAAATAGATTACATCTTCAGTGAAATAAAAAATTATTTCCATATAGCAAAAAATAAAGTAAATGTAATTGCATAGTATAGGTACATATCATTTTTATTTTGATGGTTAAATGTAGAAAACTATAATAATAAATATACTTAAATGGATGGTGAAGATAACTGCGTTAACATTTCTCACTTTCAGAGTTAGTATCTTACTTTTACTAATATACAATGTTTAGTCTTACATATAAAATTTTTGTTCATCAAACTAGAATTTATACCAGTAAAAGTGGTCATTTTGTGAACTGCCATTATAACCTGATCCTTTTCTATTTGCTACCTAATCCAGGATTTTAATGTAGGCTAATGCTGTACTTGTTGTGACCTATTTTATCATGTAAGCTTTTAAGAACATCATGACTTGACATATAATGAGACTGATTAGACAGATACTAAGCCAGGCACCTAAAAGTTAAACTTGGGAGTGACAGAAATTTAAGAGCCTAATTTTTGTTAGTAGAAGGCAGTGGAAGTAGTTTTCTTGCTAAATTAGATCTACTGCTATTGACTAGGTTGGGTTCTCAAGCCTGTTGTGCATATAAATTGTCTGGGGATAATGCTGAAAAACTCTACCCCAAGATTCTGATTTGTTAGATTTAGGAACTGATCCAGAAGTCTGCATTTGTAGCAAGTTTCTAACTTAATTATATTGAAAAATATCTGAGAAGCACATATTGAGATGAAGTGATGTATACATTTTTTAAAAATCCTATTTACATCTAATCAATTATGACTCTGTTTTCACAATGAGAATAATGGTCACTTAGATGCCAGAAATAGGAAGATTTAAAATTAATGAGCTAATGGCTGATTTTAAAAATGGCTGATTTTCTTTATTTTTCAAATCTTTTCCCAAATACTAATCATACCTTGCTTATAAAATCTTAATTAAAGATTTTTCCATAGCTGTGGGTATATAGTACATTTCAAATATTCAATAGTGATTTTTCAATGAGATATTTTAAGGCTTTCTGGGGGGTTGGACAATAAAGACAATGCATATCAGAGGAAATTTTGAAAATTCAAAATAGTATGAACATTGCTTTTGCAAAACTTTCTGAAATATACCATGCTGGTATGTCTCTAACTTTCAGTTATACATTTTTAGACACTTTTATTGTGCCTAAATTTTTTTTTACTATTTCTCAGACCTTGCAGGAACATTCCCGGTTGCTGTTGCTTTTGCTATTCCCTGTATAGAGCAAGATTTCTCGCAGTGTATCTTTATATTTTGCTCTCTTTCCTTCAAACATTTGTTCAGTATCCATTCTTATGTGAAGTATTCCCATACCATCTTTTAAAAGATTGTAATGTGAGCTCTGTTTCTAGAACCTCCAATTCTCTTTCTCTGCACTGTTTTTCTCTATACAGTACCACAAATTATCTTATATATCATTTATGTATTTATTTTGCTTACCTTTTAATTTCCTCCTATGCAAGTGAAAGGAAGACGTACTTTTATCTCTTTTGTTGAGCACCTTCCCTGCACTACAGCCCTTTGCTGTGACACCCTGCCTTAAGCTAACTACCGACTGCCAGTGAACTACACACTGAAACCTCTACAGTTTGGGAGCTAACATAAATCTTTCCTCTGTGTAGTTGAAAGTGTCAGGTTTTGTGTCCCAGCAATAAGGAAAGTGACTCAGTGTATTTTAACATAAAATTTAGAATTTAAAATTTTGTTTCAAGATTTGTTGCTTCGTTTCTTTTTTAAATTTTAAAAATGTCTTTGACCCAATTTCTCTGTAATATTTTGAATCAATTTCTCTCTAAATATCAAGAAACATATCTATTGATTACATCTGTAAAATGGGAAGTTTATTATACCTTTGCTTTCTTATTTTCCTAAATCTTGGTTTCTGGGGGGAAAAAAGTCTAAAATTTTTAGGTTTTGTAAGTAACATTTTATGCTGCTTGTCTTCTCTTCCAAAAATTAGTTTGTTTCCGGGCGTGGTGGCACACGCCTGTAATCCCAGCACTCAAGAGGCTGATGCAGGACGATTGTTGCAAGTTTGAGACCAGCCTGGGCTACAAAGTGAGTTCAAGAACAACCTGAACTGCATAGTGAGACCCTGTCTCAAAAAGACAAAAAAAAAAAAATTAGTTTGTCATTTTTATTTTCAAAACTATATTAAGATTTCTTTTCTTAATAATTGTAAAAAATTATTTTACTTTTCATACTTGAGTTCTTCAGTGTGAGGTTTTTCAAAAACCTGTAATTTTTTCAAGGAACATAACATAGGTAAAGTGTCTTCTAAATATTTATATTTATGAGAATATCTTTCTGCTTTTCTTCACATATGCATGATACAGGATGGTGAGATTGCAATAGTTTTTCTGTTTAAGATAGTCATTGTGTCCCTGGTTTCTTAATTTTTGTGCAGTGGTGGCAAATGATGCCAATCTGACTTTTCTCCATTTTCATATAACATTTTAAAAATTTATTCTAAAAATAAAAGAAGGAAAACATTAACAAATAGACATCTCTTTACAAAGTAGCGTAAGAACAATACAAACAATACAGAGTTACAAAGTGGTAGGAAGTTAACCATGGTTGTTGTATTATGTATTGATATCTTCAAAGTGATTTCTCAGGAAAACAAATAGAAACATGCAAGATTAATCAAACAAGTAATCATTAACTGTTCCTTTCAGTAAAGCAATAGAAGACAGTAGTACAACTATGTCAGCTATCCTGTATATACATACTTACATAATTTCTCCTTCTTTCGCTTCTCTTTTCCCACACCCCAGTTGCCCTTTACTTTTGAGCTTTCATTTCACAATGTCTATCATACCTCCTAATTTTTATTCATTCTTTCAGGTTCTTACATTTTTAAAAATATTACTTAGATATGGATTTTTATTCTGCTATTGCCTTTTATTTTCTTCATGACCACTATTTTATCAGTCTCATCCTCCAGCTCTGTCCTTTGAGCTGGCAAAATGTACATTCCTATTCTTGAATGAGAAGAGCCCCGTATAGGCTCTTCATTACCAAAAGAATTTCTGCAGGCCCCCAACTCCTTTTGAATACTGGATCAATTATATCACTATTTTGTCATAGTTGATTTTCTGGTATTGTTTTTTGTTTTGTTTTGTTTTGTTTTTTTCTGGTACCGGGAATCAAACTCACGGCCTTGCACTTGGTAGGCAGGCACTGTGCCGCTGCGCTAAGTCCCCAGCCCCTGATTTTCTTATATAAACTTTGATAAGAATCTTATTTCTGTACTGTAATTGTCTTTGTGTAGCAGGCCTTATTTTTATCATATGATTCTGTTGTACTCAGATGGAATTTTCCCTTTTTCACACTGACTTAAAGTGATGAAAAAATTCATGAAAAATGTTTCCTTTTTGCCTCCACCTACAATGTATTACTGAGAAGTTGCACTTCCCTACGGTACGATGCTACCATTTTATCTCATTTTTCTCCCAGTTTTATTTTGTTTAAGAGCTGTAGTCAGAGAATAGATACTGACAGAGATCATAGGCCAAGAGAAGAAAGACAGAAAAACTGCACGATAAAAACAAGAAAGAGATAGTGGTGTGGCTCCTGTGTTGTACTAGATAGCTGTATTATTTTTTGGTAGACATAGATCTTTTGTTTTACTAAATTGAGGACATTTAATGAGGCAATGACAAGTAAGTTTATAGTGGATTTTTATTCTGCTAACTTAAGTTTAAGTTTAAGTTTCTGGCAGAGGATCTTTCAAAATTCCTAGCAGCATGGTGCACCTGTGACACTCCCATCATAGTACCTTTATATTTAGTAGAAATTCCTCCTAGATTGCAATGTGGTTGATGCTAAGACCTCATTTGAACACTGTTATATTTTCCAATAATCTTATAAATGCCAATGATTGTTGTTTCAGCTGGTAGGCAACATAAAGTGAAGTACATTATTACCAATTCATGTCACTAAGATGATAAGCAGAGTTTCAGGTTGTATCATTCATAGTTAGTTTCAGTCTCCATTGATATCATTGTGACTCAGCCCCTTTAATTGTGCTGGATTTTTTTCAAACTCCAGGAAGTAAGTTCCAGGCAATTATAGAAGTCTCCTCATAACAGCAAGAGAGTTGAATTGTAAATGGTTTCCTACCATTTATGGTTTAAGTTTACAGACCAGGGACCCTCTTTTTTGGTGGTTCATATTAAAGCCTAACTGTCCTGTCAATACGTTTCTATAATTTACCATCAAAATATCCAAGAAAATAATTAGCATAAATATGAACCATAGGATCTAGTGTATGGACAAGAGTTTTACCTAATTCTGGACTGGCGCAGAGCAGAGGATCACCAACTACAAACACAGAGCTATTGCAGAAAGAAAGAAACGGAGACTCTAGGAAGGCAAACAACCAACATTCACTACTGTGCTTAGATGCAAAGTTTCAAGACACTGTTGGTGTCTACTAGATATGCTATTTTAACCTGAAACACTCCTATACCACTGTAACAGGTGACTGCAGACACAGTGAACCTAGGAACATAATAGGTCCTTGGACAGGGAAACTTGCGGAAGCAAAATTCCTCAACTAGAGTATAAAAAATAAAAGTTTTCTTGAAAATTATATTTTGCCACTGATCTTCCTAGTTCTAATCTTTGTCTTGGGCTTTTTGTTTTATTTTATTTTTATTTTTGGTTTTGGTTTTTTAAAAAAGTAAGTAATGAAATGTAAACTACTTAAGAAATTGAAATTAGAATTGGAAAAATAAAAATTATTTTGGTAGTAGTAATATAAGTTCTTTATCTCTTAATGCTTTGAAAAATTTTTATGTATAGCTTTACTAGAATGTCAACAGACACATTCAAGTCTTCACTAAATAACTTATCTTTATCACCAGAAGGTTCATAGAATCATAATATGAAAACATCAGCTGTTCTTTATGTTTAGTCATCACAGTTTACTGTAGTCAGATAAAATAAAGTAGAAAAACAGGTAGGAATACATTTTATGGGGAAATGTCAGATATTTTGTTTTAAATAAATTAAGCGTGAGATTCTATTTAATATCCCATTGAGGATGTTAAATAGAAAATTAGATATATGAGTCTGGAGAACAAGTAGATCTTCAGAATGGATGTATAAACTCAGTGATCAATTTTTATGGTATTTAAAGTCCTAGTACGCAGGGCTACGGATTTAGCTCAGCGCCAAAGTGCCTGCCTGGCAAGCGCAAGGTTGTGAGTTCGATTCCTGGTACCAGAAGAAAAACAAAAACAAATAAAAAGATAAGTAAATAAAGTCCTACGACTCAATGGGATAACCAAGAGAATAAGTGTGGAGAATATATCCAAGGAAAACAGGAGAAGGAGGGGAAGAGGGAAAGGGAGAATGAGAGAAGGGAGAGGAAGAGAGAACAAGAATATCCTCAAATAAGGAACAGAACTAAAAGAATGTTTTTGAAGGATAAGTAGAAGTGTTTCAAGGGATGGATTCCCCTGTGATTAAAGTAACAACCACTGCAGCTAAAACAGAAAGGAAAAAAAGAACTGCTGATGACCATCTTTATTAATCTTACTAGTAACCTACTTCGTAACCCCCAAATATCGGGTAAAGGTTGAAATCTTAATCTTAGTTGGCTGCATTTAATGTATTACTTTGATCAGAAGTATTTACTCAGTAATTTTCCATTTTTCTTCTTTGCTCTACTTGTCCTTTGGGTGCTGGTATAGCTCAAAATTGTGTATAAAGCATCAACTCTAGCTTATCTCCACTTTTTTCTCTTCACATGACCATTTGTGAGCTTGCTTGCCACATGGTAGAGGCTTGCTTCCCACCATGGCACTTTGGGAAGTGGTAGAACCCTCATAAGGTGGAGCTTAGTGAGAGGTTCTTTAGGTCATCCATGCAGGTCCCTGAAGGGAATAATGGGACCCTGGCCCCTTTGCTTTTAGTGGCCGTGAACAGTTTCTCTTTGCCACCTGCTCCTGCCATGATGTCCTGCCTTGTCACAGACCCAAAAGCAAAGGGACGACAGATCATGGACTGAAAGTATCATAACTGTGAGCCAAAACAAAACACTTCCATTCCTAGGTTGATTATCTCAGGGATTTGCTATGATGGATGAAAGTGAACCTACACAATAACTTAATAGCACTTTACCCTAGACCTGATTCTGTTCCTCCCACAACATATTCTTCCAGTGAGTCACTCAGCCAGGCAGAAGTGTAATCCTGCCTGTCCCTTACTTCCCATTAGCTTATTAGGTTAGCTGCTCATCCTTTTCCATCTCCCACATTGTTTTGTTACCCTTTCCCCCACAAGCTTTTTAATAGTAGTGTTAGTATAACTTTTGTAAGCCACAAAATCTAATGTCACCATTACTATGTTTAAGGTGTTTCAAAGACTCTCCTTCACATATAAAATAAATCCACAATTCTTATACATAATTTTCCATCATTTTTTCTCTGCCTGTCTGTTCACATGTGTTGTTATGTCTACTTATGTACCATTATGCTTTAGGCATGGAAATTAATTTTTGTCTAAAACTTCAAACCCTACCTTATTTGTACAACATTCTTTACTACTTGAAACAGATTTAGGCATTTTTTTCTTCAGTTTCTTTGAGACTTTTTAGCATTGCAACAATCTCATTTTGTTTCATGCATATATTTATAACTATTAGAAATAAAATAAATTGCCAGTAACTGAAAAGTCTGTTACTAAAACATACACAATGTTATATAACTAAATTACTGCATACAGTGTACTAATAGTGGTAGAATCACAGCATTTCTAGAGTTTTCTTGGTGTATCCTTCATGAATACTAGATGGCTGCTATAACAGCAGCAGCATCATGTCAATGTCCAAATCAGAAAAAGGATGGAGAAATAACAACAGAAAGTTTTTATATCTCATTACCTGAAACTGGGTTAAATGCCCACACATAATCCACTAATTGTCCAAAGAGGATGAAATACTCAGACTCGTTTAGAGAAATCATCTTTCTCTTGGGAACGAGAAAGAACTTGTCCTCCCTGAGATCAGCTTAACTTCACTTGCAACAAAATAATTTGAGGTTCTGTTAATAAGGAAATACAGTTGGGACTGGTTGGTGATTAGTAGTCTGCCTTGTGTCTGCTGTCTGCACTGTGAGCTTCTTGAACCAGGGCTTGATTTGTTGTTTATATCTTTTGTAACTACCATTATCATCATTATACACGCTATTTGTTGAAAGGAATTAAATGTTGCAGCTGATATACATGCATTAATTTTTTTACTAAATAATATGTGATATTAATGAGGTAGGTGCACAGACAAAAGCCAAAATAACAGCAACTATACTATTATTATAAATAATGACTGAAGTTTTAAATTTATTGTTTGGGTGAAGAAAACTTGACAGATAATTATATTTAAAAACAACTAAAAGGATTTGATTAGTTGACATTATTGCCTAATTGACTAAGTCCACTTTCTCAAGTATATGAATTTAGCTGCATATAACAGAGAAATGCAAAATAATAGTAACTTAAACAAAACAAATTTCTATTCCATATTGAGAAAAGATAGGAAGTCCAAGTTTTTAGTACTGTCATACTCATATTCATATTCCTTCAAGTTTATTATTCTCCCAATTAATTACGAGCTGTATTACCATCATCCTTATAATTCAAGGTATTTGCTAATGCTTCAATACATACGGCCAAGATCCAAGAAGCAGAATAAAAGTAAACTGAAAAACAGTCTGCCTTTTCTCTTAATGTGAATGATGTCTTATTATTATTTATTAGCAAAACTTTGTGCAAATATAGTATGTAGTAATATACTTATTTCTATTACTAAAATTGTTTTCTCTAAAATTAGGCTCATATGTATTTTATGAAATGCTTTTCAGAAAGAAGTTTGGATTTATTTGCTCTAGATTTTATGAAACAACAGGGATGAAGGTGAATTTTAGACAAAGTTTAAATATATTTTTAGAAGCTTATTAGACTTTTTCTGTTGTCACACAAGTTTTATAAAAGTTAAATTGTTTTTGAATTTTGATAGACTGCATTTCTGTTTCTTAGAAACAGTGCTCTTAGAAAACTGCTAAAATATATTTTCTTAGAAACAAAATTATATTAAATAGCAGTTAATTTAGAACTCAGTCTTATAGTCACAAATGGCAACAGAATCAATAGAATGGTACTTCTGTTTTCTTTTTCACAGTGCTGGGAATTGAACCAAGAGCCTTCACACTGAGCCACACCATCAGCCTTTCTAAAAAGTATTTTTTTATCTATCTGTTTATCTATCTATCTATCTATTTAATTTTGAGAAAGAATCTCACTAAGTGGATAAATTGCCCAGGCTGAGCTTGAGTTTGTGATCCTCCTGCGTTAGCCTCTCAGAGTGCTGAATTAGAGCTATGCACCACTGCTTTGAGCATGGTTAGATCCCTGAGAAAAAAATAACTGCACATCTAGTAATATACTGTTTAAGAACTAGGCAAATAACAGCAACTATACTGTTACTATATTGTTTACAATATAGTTCTTAAACTATATTATATTACAATATAGAACTAGGCGAAGTTCAGTATTTTAATACAATCAATGTCAAGAAAAGCATTATTAGCAATGAATCACTATATTTATCATTTAATATCCCAATGTAAGATTATACCCCAATTCCCATTACCCAAATAGAGGGAGTGTGGTTCTTAGGAAAGAGCTGTGTGTCTCTTTCCCACTCCCAAGTGCCCCTCTGTGGCAGTCATACTCAGCTTGGGATACATGGCCAGGTTGAGTTCATGGAGACAATTTTGTGCTCTTTCAATCAGCAGCAGACCTATACTTGTTTTTGTTCTAAGATGCTTTTCTGTCTAACTCCCAGGGGCTGAAAGCTTTTGTTTCTCTTTTCCTAAGGAGAAGTGATCTGTGGTTGATTCCTAAGATTTTCTTTCCTCCCTAGAGGCAATTGAAGGATTTGTCTTTATTTATTTCCCATTTTGTTGGACAGCAAGAGGTATTTCCCTGCAGCTTAAAAGTTTCTCTTCAGATGAAATAAAGATTCAGGGGTGGCTGGGGATTTAGCTCAGCGGCAAAGCGCCTTCCTGGCAAGCGCAAGGTCGTGAGTTCGGTTCCCGGTACCGGAGAAAAAAAAAAAAAAAAAAAAAAAAAAAAAAAAAAGATTCAGGGAAGTACACACCGTTTCATTCCTGTCAACCTTAGGTGACCAGTTTCTTTTTCATGTCATCCAGTGAGAGAGATTTTCTCTGATTTCCCCCCCCCCCGCTTCTTTCTTCTAAGCACCCAGTTGAAGTCTGTAGAGATCTTTCAAGTGAATGCAAACTCAATTTGTATATGAAACTTCCAGGTTCTCTAAACTAATACTCTTTTTCACCCTTGGCCTTTGGGAATTAATGCACTTGTATCTGTCTTTTTCTACTAGAGTTTATGGCAGTTACCTCTTTTTTCCTATGCTTTGTTAACACGAAGAAGCAAGCTGGTGCTGTCTCTTCAAAGGTTCTCATCATTATATGGAATCCCTTGATCACTTTATAACCTCAACTCTTTAATGAGATCAACAACTATGAGTCTTAGGTTATCCTTTTTAGTTACTATAGGATGGGAGCAATATCTGTAGCCTTAAATTAGAAGTGGAAACACAATCTACAGTTTTTACCTATCTGGTTATTATTTTATTAAGTACTAATCGTTTACTATTATCCTCCCTCAGAGAAATACATTTTTACTTTTAGAAGATATTAATGTAGGACAGATCACCTTAATCCAGTCACTGAGTAATTTTGTTTGAAGATGAAGTCATTGTGAAGGATAGTCTCTGACCATTTCTTTGTTAATCTTACGTATAGATGCAGGGAATCCTCACTGAAAGGACACTAGTGTCGTCACTGTTTCTTGGCAGCATCTGAACTCTAATTTTTTTCCTTCCACCCTGATGAGAGTACCAAAATCTCATAGCTTCTTAAGATTTCAGCCACTACGTTAATTATTTTTATATGCACAAATTCTCCCAAGGGAAAAGCATGTGCACACGCACGTGTACACACACACACACACACACACACACACACACAGTATTTAGCCTGGTTCTTTAGACAGCCTTTGCCTCTGAGATCTTGGGCTTATATTTTTTAAAATTTTAGCTAGCTTTTCTAGTTGTTCTCAATGGGAAGGTTATATATACACACATACATAGACACCCCACATGTATACATGTGTATTTGCACACGTACATCTGCTGTTGGTAGAAGTAAAGTTCTTATTATTAACAACTTTTTCACCTTTATTCAAAACTCAAAATCATTCTGACTGTTCAAAGCACACTATATGAGTAAATATCCTCTCTCTAACTCAGATTTTCTTCAGATTTTATGTAAATTTTAAATCTAGTTAAGATGGACACTTTTCCAAAACAGCAATAATACATTGCTTGTGACATCTGTTTTTCATCAATCCTGATTCCTTAAGAATAGACAGACCAATGATCCCTGACCCATGTACACTTAGGCAGGCTAAGACTTTCAGCATGAGGAACACTGACATTTCCTGAGCATCTTTCTGTAACATCACAATTCTCCTCTCCCTCAACTGATTCTAGACTGGGCAGCTACAAATATAGGAAAGAAGATGATTTCAAACAAACAATGCCATATATTTTATGTTTCATTTTACTCTGAAGGGTTGAATAAATGATGGTCTATGTTTATTTTACATTTTCACCTCATTAGTTAGGAAGTTTTAAGTAAGTATTAATTTTGTGTTGTAAGATAGAGGAATTGAGGGCTGACTAGAATATACTAAGAACTGCAACTAATCTAGTGCATAAGAACATATAATTTGGAGGGGAGGGATTTACTAGACAGAATAACCTATGAATACCAAAATTCCAGAGGATTAAGCTGATATCTTAGTCTGAGATATACAGTGAAACTAAAAAATCTAAATGTAGAATCACAGGAAGGGTGACTAACACCAAGCTTTGGAGAATAGACAAAATATGTTATATTACTCAGTTTAAGACTTTCATTTGCTTTTTGGCCCTGTGGGGTAACTGTGCAGAGCTTTTTCTGTGTTGATCTCAAAGCACAAATGTATGAATGGAAGTAATTCCACAGCCAGGGCTTGTGGTAAAACACGGTGACTTCTGCCCACGTATAATGAGCAAATCTAGTTACATGGCAAGCCCAAAGGAGTAAGCAGGAGTATGTTGTCTGCCCTTGATGAGGTTATGGCAAGGACATAAATGCAGAGGGCTATGTGAAAATCAAGACCAGTAATTGGACCATATGTTACTTAAGTGTTTAGATGTGTCATGCCTGCAGTAAGTTTTATAATGTTGCAGTGGGCTTTACTTCATTATCTTACTTTTATTCTACAAGATGACACTCATCATTTGAGTATTTTATTTGTTTCTATAACTCAGTTTAATAGGCAGTAAAATGTTATGAATTAAATTAAATTATCATTTTTATGAACTGTTGGTCAGTTAGACACTTGGATATAGAAACTGAGATACAAAGAGTTAAAGCAAATGCCATCATGACTCTCCTTCTCTCAGCTACTGCTAAGTGATCACGACAGCCTTCCCCTCTGAGGTCACCTAAAGGGCTCACCTCTGCATCCCAAGCAGTTATAAGAGTTGCAAACTATTTGCCATTATTATACAAAAATTTCAAATCAGAAATAGAGGATTACTTCAAAGTGAAACTTCAGAAATTGAACAGAAAGTTTTACTCACTTCTAGAAGAAATTATTTACTACTCAGGGTAAATAGAAATATCTTCCTTTACTACAAAATATCTGTACTTCAAAATATCCTCTGTAAGGTTTTGATGCTTGACCTAACATATAACGAGTTCCAAGTGATCTTCAAGCATTTACAGTGCTGCAGAGATCAAAGTAGCAAAGAAAATAGAATGGAGGGAGGGAGGGAAGAAAAGAAAGAGGGAAGGGAGAAAAGGAGGGGGAAAAGTGAAAGAGGAAAAGAAAGAGAAGGAAAAGGGGCAAGGAAGACAAGGATGGGAGACAGGTGGAGGGAGGAAGGGAGGAAAGGAGAGGGAGAGAAGTGAACAGAGAGGAAGAAGGATAGGAGGAGGGAGAGGAAGAGGAAGAAAGAGAAGAAGAAGGAGAGAAAGAACAATAGAATATTTTCTTTACCTCTCAAAAGTAAGACACTTTTATTCTGGGATAGATGGATGTGCTTCTGTGAAATACAAGAATCACTGCATTTGGTTGAGAACAGTCTTTACTGTGTTTCCTTAATCTCTAAATGTATTATCAGTAGTGTCTGCTTGAAGCACAGGTCAAAATACTTAAGAATGGGCCCTTGCTTCTACAAGAAAATCTAGTAACTTGCAGCTTAATTTCTTTAAATTAAATTTTAGTTTCTTTGTTAATCTTTGTGTTGCTTTTTTTCTTAATTTCTTTGTATTTTGTCTTTTACTTAATTTCTTTATATTTTGGTATTTTCTGTGAATGCAGATCATGGCTATCCTGCCTGCTTGCTTAGTTCTCACACAGCCCTTTGTTCCTGCTTATCTGTGTCTTAATATCTGTATCTGTAAGCACTGGATAGTGATTATTTGTGTAGATACAGATTGCAAGTTCCCCAAAGGAAAGAATCATGCTTTGTTTCTTTTTTCCTAGAAGATGTAAAAAGGTTGTTGAATAAGTTTGACATAGGCAGAGCTAGGAAAGTTTGTCATCTATTAGTAGTTCACTTGACCTAAAGGCACGAATTACTGAAATCTGTAAGGGAATCTAAAGAAATGTATCCATAAAAAAAGGATACTAGCTTTAGTAATTATTACCCATTTCCTTGTAGGAAAGTGGCCCACCAAGTCACTTAGTAAATTTCTAAGGGCTAAATACACACTTAAATTTTTAAAAATATTTCCTCATCTTGTAGGCAGTAAGTGTGAATTTATTATGCTATTATAGATGCATCACAATTAAAAGTAATACCTTTTTATCTGGCACATAATACTTACATTTTTTAATTGATTAAGTTTATTGGTACATTTTAGATAAACAAAATGATCACATTCATCATAGGGAATTTATATCTGTGCATGATATATTTTTTGATATATCTTGATTCTTCTTTTTTTCTCATTCCCCTACCCACCCTTCAACCCCTCTTCCCCTCCTTATTTACAGAAGCTGTTTCAAATTTTTTCCTGCTTTTCTCATTTTTTTCTTTTCCGTTTCTTCCTTTTCCCATCCTTCCTCCCTAGTTTCCCTTCCCATATGAATATTTTCTTACTATTTCACAATAAATGTTATACATTTTGGTCCTTCATTACATTTGCAGTGTCAGACACCAGATAAACAATGAAATATCTATACATGTGTGTCTGATTTATTTCATTTAAGAGTGTAATCTCAAGGTGCATCCATTTAGTTAGAAATGTCTCAAGGTTATCCTTCTTTATGGCAGATCAGTAATCTGTTATATAAAAAAGATGCATCTTCTTTATTCATTCATTGATTGATGGGCATTTGGGCTGTTTCCAAGATTTAGCCATTAAAAACTGTTGTGCTATAACCATGGGTGTGCATACATTGTGATATGGTGATGTTTCTTAATTTTTTTGGAAAGATACCAAGGAGGGGAATAGCTGAGTCAAATGAAACCTCTAGTTTTAGAATTTTAAGAAATCTCGACACTAATTTCAACAATAGTTGCACCAGTCTGCACTCCAACTAACAGGGCAGACTGTTCCTTCTCCCCTACAGGCCCCCAGTATTTATAATTGATTGATTTCTTGGTAATTGCCGTTCCTTGTGGAGTAAGATGAAATCTCAGTGTTGTTTTAATTTCCATCTCTCCAAACCCACTGATGTTGGACATTTTTTCACATATGTCTTTGTTGTTTCTCCTTCTTCATATGAGCAGTGTTTATTCATTTCAGATACCCATTTTTGAATTGGGTCTTTAAATTTTAAGGGTCTGATTTTTTTGAGTTCTTTATATATTCCAGATATTAGTCCTTTGTCTGAGGAATACCTGGGAAAAAATTTTTCCCACTCTGTTGGTTTTCTCTTCACTCTGTTGGAGATTTCTTTTGCTGTGCAGAAGATTTTTGGTAAGATCCCAGTTGTTGATTCTTAGTAATATTTCCCATGAGGGAGAGTTTTATTCATAAAGTCTTTGCCTACACCTATGTCGTCCAACAATTCTACTGATTCTCTCTTCCACCAGATTTAGTATTTCCCTTTTAATATTTAAATTTTTATCTATTTTGATTTTCATTTAGTGGATGGTAAGAAATATGTGTCTAGTTTTAGTCTTTGGCAGGTGGAAAATGAGCTTTTCCAGCACTATTTATTAAAGAGGCTATCTTTCTTCCAGTGAAGGTATTTGAGTCCTTTATCAAAGATAAAGCAGATGAGTGTGTTTGGAGTTGTTTCTGCATCTTCAAATCTGTTCCATTAATCTTCAGGTCTCTTTTTGCCACTACCATGCTGTTTTTTTTTTTTAATCACAATAACTTTGTAATATAATTTCAAGTCAAGGATTGTGATGTTCTCTGCCTTGTCTTTGTTGCCCAGAACTGTTCTTTCTACTCTAAGTCTCTTCTGGCTCCAAATAAATTTTAGGATTGTTTTCCCTAATCCTGAGAGGTATGATATCAGTATTTTGACATGATTGCATGAAATCTGTAAAACAGTTTTTGGAGTATGCCCATTTTTACAGTATTGGTTCTTCGTACCCAAGAGGAAAGGATACATTTCCACTTTCTGATATCTTCTCCAATCTCATTTTTCAGAGTACTGTAGTTTTCAATGTAAAGATCTTTTACTTCCTTTGTTAGATTTCTTCATATAAGTATTTTATTTTTGATGCTATGATGAAAGGTATGGCTTCCCTAATTTCTATCTGAGTGAGTTTGTTTTCTGTGTACAAGAATGCTATTGATTTTTGAGTATTGTCTTTGTATTCAACTGCACAACTGAATTTGCATATGAAATGTAGATATCTTTTGGTGAATTTTTTGGGCTCTTCTATGTAGAGTATCAAATAATCTGCAAATAATAATTTAACTTCCTTCTTTCTATCTTTATTCCTTTTATTTTTTTCACTTGTCTAATTGCTCTGGCTAGTGTATATAGAACTGTATTGAATACAAGTGGTGATAGTGGACATCCTTGTCTTGTTCCTGATTTTAGAAGGAAAACTTCAGGTTTTGACCATTTAGTATGACGTTGGCTATTGGTTTGCGATAAATAGACTTTAGAAGATTGAGGTAGAGGCCATCTATACCAATTTTATTTAAGGCTTTTCTCATGAATGGGTGATGAACTCTGTCAAATACTTTTTCTGCATCTGTTGAGATGGTCATGTGATTTTTTTTGTCCTTGGATCTGTTGGTATGGTATACTAAATTTATTGATTTGTGTATGATGAACCATCCCTGCATCCCTGAGATGAACCCTGGAAGTAGGCATTAATGATTTTCTGGATTTCTGCAGGATCTGTTGTGATTTCACCCTTTTCATCCCTAATTGCATGGATTTGAGTCCTTCTTCCCTTTTTTCTATAAGGTACTTTTTTGAAAAAGATTTATCAGTGTTACTTAATATTTCAAAGAACCAACTCTTCTGTTCATTGGTTCTGTGTATCTTTTTCTTAGTCTCAATTGCATTAAATTCTACTCTGATATGTATAATTGTATCCATTGCACAAACTTTGGGCTTGACTTGTTCTTTTTATAGAAGTTTGTATTAAGTTGTTAATTTGAGCTTGCTCTACTTTTCTGATATGGGTATTCACCACTATAAATTTTCCTCATAGGACAGCTTTCATTGCATCCTATATGTTCCAGTATATTGAATCAGCATTATTATTTAATTGTAGGAACTATCTAATTTCTTCTTTAATTTCATCAGTGACCTATTGGTTGTTCATGAGGGTGTTACTCAATTTCCATGTGTTTATGTAGTTTTGTAGTTTCTTTTGCCATTGATTTCTAATTGTATTGCACTGTGGTCTGATAATATGCGTGGGACAAATTCAATTCCTTTGCATTTACTTAAGGATGTTTTATAAGCTAGTATGTGGTTTATTTTGGAGATCGTCCCATGCACAGCTGAGAAGAATGTGTATTCTAATGTTGTATAGTTGAACACTCTGCAGACATCTTCCAAGTCTATGTGTTCACAATTTTGGTTCAGTTCTGGTATTCGTTGTTGATTTTAGTCTAGTTCATCTATTTGTGACAGTGCAGTGTTGATGTTCCCCATTATAGTTGTGTCAGTGCTTACTTGATTTTTCATGTCCATTAATGTTTGTTTTATATAATTGGATGTGATATATATATATACATTTTTTTTGGAGTTTTCACTTTACAAGGATGTAGTGACCTCTTTTGTCTCTCTTCATTAGTCTTGACTTGAAATTAACTTTGTGTACAAATAGAAATGCTACCCCTGCTTTTTCCAGGTTCCTGTCACATGGTGTGTTGTTTTCCATCTTTTTGCTTTCAATCTATTAGTTTCTTTTTTAGTTATATGTGTTTCTTGTACGCAGCATATTGTTGGATTTTTTTGACCCATTCTCCCAGTCTGTTTTTTTTTTTTTTGATTGGTGAATTGAGACCATTTACATTGATAGTTATAACTTATATGTATTTACTTATCCTGTCATGTTATTTTCCTGTTGTTGGTTCCCTGGCTGTCCCACTGTTTAATTTCTTGCCTTCCATGGTAGTTTCTTTTGGGAGGTGTTATTGGAATTGTGGTCTTCATTATCTCTTTCTAAATTTTCCTGTAGAACATTTTGTACAGCTGGTTTAGTAATCACGAATTTATTTAGTTGTTCTTTCTCATGGTAGTATCATATTTATCCATTGATTCTCATAGTTGCACAGAGTATGTCAATCTGGATTGAGGTTGTTTTCTTTTAGGACTTGAGGTACTTCATGCCAAGCTTTTCTTGACTTAAGAGTTTGTGTTGAGAAGTCGGCTGTGACTCTCAGGGGCTTTCCTTACAGTTGATTTGTTTCTTTTCTCTAAAAGCTTTTAATATTTTGTTTTTGCACTGAATTTCTGGAATCTTGATTATTATATGCCTTGGTATGGATTTATTTTAGTCATGGCTAATTGGAATTCTATATGCCTCACTTTCTGTATATCAAATTCTTTTCTATGCTTGGGAAGATTTTTACCATTAATTCTGTGAAAATGGGGCTGGGGATTTAGCTCAGCGGCAAAAGCGCCTGCCTGGCAAGCACAAGGTTGTGAGTTCGGTTCCCAGTACTGCAGAAAAACCAAAAAAAAAAAAAAAATCTGTGAAAAGGTTTTATGTCATTTGAGCTGTCTCTTGGTTTTTCATTGACTCTGATAAATTATATGTTGTTCTTTGCATCATTTTGCAGGTGTTGGGTTGATTTGTCATGGTCCCTTGCTATTTTACAAAAATCTTTTTGTAATCACTAACCTCAATCCTGTCTTCTGGATCTGATAGTCTATCGTCGCCTTGGTTCATCCAGCTATATTTACTTTCAATGGAATTTTTCTTATCGTGGATATCAGTGGGAATCTCTTTCATGGATTCTGTTTCTTTGCTTGGTTGGGCATTCATGGTTTCCATCATTTTCCTAAGCTCCTTTTTAAAAAAAATCTATGTCTACTCTATAGTTACTGAGCACATCCTCACCTTTGATCATCTCTTTACCTTGGAGATTATTTCTGATCTAATTTTTTCTATAGTTTCATTCATCTGGACTTTTCCTTCTGCTGCTACTATTTCTGAAAATTCAAGTGGGGGACTTCTGATTTTCTCTATCTCCTTGTCCCCTGGATTTTTCAGGGTTGGCTGGAGATCTGGGATTGCATTTTTCTTCTGTGTCTTGGAATTTTCTATTTGTTTAAATTTTAATTTTTTTCTATGTTGATGCTTGTAAATTGCATGTGATAAATAGCTTTATCACTAGCATCTAGGCTTCTATAGGAAATGTCTATTTCTCAGAGATGTCTTCTAGGTGTAGCTGGCTCTCACCTTTGTGTCTGTCCCAAGATCCTACCAATTATTGAGGATGAGAATCTGCTATCTATTTTGCTCAGCACCAAGTCCTTTGGGATTGGACTATGGTAATGAGTATGACCCCAGGCAATCACAGTGTTGTCTTACAAGGGAGAAAAACTGATTATAACAGGTGTGATATCCTGGCTAAAGTAATATAACTAGCAATAGCAATAGGATAAAGCAAGGTATAAAAACTGAGAAACTGGTATGTATTAATTTGGTACCATTAACCATAGGAACAAGATCAACAGTTATATAACAAAATCCAACATGAACCAGGAGTTTGTATGCTTTGAGTTTCTCCTTAATACAGTGATTTTTACCCTCTGAGGGGTATTTAAGAAGGATAGGGTAAAAATAGAGAGATAATTGAAGAGAAATGTAGTGGAAAAGCAAGGCTGAGGGACAAAGAATGATCATCCAATCTTTGGGAAACTGGAGAAAAGGGAAAGAGACAAAGAAGAGGAAAACAAAAGAATACTGAAGTGAACTTGAGGCTTTTATAGGTAAATGAATGCAACTGGAGGCCATACTCATAAATGAAATAAATCAGACTTGTGTGTAAACATCATATAGTCTCCCTAGTGTAAGAACCTAAAAGAGTAAATAAAATGTGAAAGGTGCAATAGATATTGTGAAAGGGAAAGAAACTGCTCAAAATGAAAGAATGACTGGGATGAGGGAAAAGAGAAAACAAAGAGAAGGAAGGGAAAAATATGTATATATGTATACACAAGACAGCTAAGATAATTGAACTACTAATTTCTATTGCTTTATTGGAAGGAACAGTTAATGTTTAATTGTTTGATCAATCTTACATGCCTATATTTGTTTATCTGAGTAACTAATTTCAAGATAACAATATGTAATACAACAACCACTGTTAATTTTCTATTACCTTGTCTGAAATTGTGTATTGTTTTTATGTTGTTCTGTTTATGTCTTTGTGTTTGTTAATTTGTTTTTGTTCTTTTCTCTTCAAAAGAAAAAAAGAAAAAAAAAAAAAAACAATATTGAAGTGAACCAGGGAGACTAGAGACAGTCTTCACTCACATGAAAATATTTTTAAAAATCAAGAAAATTAGGAAAAGAGAGAAAAAAAACAAACAAGACAAAACAAATAATAAAAATTCTAAACTTCCAAAAACACGGAAAGGAAAACAAAACAAACAACCTCCCCCCAAAAAACAACAAAATTCCTCTCATGCCCTCAGTTGTCCAACTAAGAGCTCAAATATGTACTAGGTAACCCTGCTAAATCTGCAGTAGGATTAGTGTTGGGTGCAGGTTCGATATTAGCCTCTAGATGTGGATACTGTGGGCAGTCTTCAGTCAGCAACTTCCAGTATGTCCTTCCATGGCACACCCCTGTCTCCTTATCCCATCTGTCTCTGCACCATTCTCCCAATTCCTGTGGCGCCCTCAAACAGAGCAAGGCTGCTCCTAGTAGTGTGTACAGCTCCCCCCACCAGCAATTGTACAGCCTCCTCTGTTCCTCTCCACTGCATCCCTCTTCCTTCAGACCCTTGGGAGCAGGGCAGGGGGAGTGTTGTCTGCTGGCTCACTGCCCCTGCTCTCTCCTCTCCCTCTCCCTCTCCCTCTCCCTCTCCCTCTCCCTCTCC